>NC_064617.1:880649206-881249206 GCF_023898315.1 Schistocerca nitens
TTTTCTGCCTCAGTAACTGTTCATTTTTGTATTCCATTACAGAGGCTTAACTAATTTGCAATTTTGAGTATTAACTTCATTCATTCAAAGTAACATAAAATTTCACTGGCAAAGCTAATAACCAATGATACAGTAAAAATTAACAGTGCACAATTTCATTTATTCCGTACTTAGCTTAGCGAGTGACCTCTGCTGGCCTGGTATGTATTTTATTATAGTTATTGTAAAAGTAAAATCAGTTGGGCATTTGCATAAAGGGAATTCTAAATTTTGCATTACGTTACACTGAGGTTAAGGAAGGTCAGTTTTTACATAACAAAGTTCCTATTGCATTTATTTAATCAACAACTTCACTTAACTTTACTTTCAAAATTACGTACTTCAGAATAAGTATCTGCAAACTCGGTGTTTACTGACTCATTTATTCTCTCGTGAACTGTTGTGTTGTGAAAAAGCGTGATAACCTTCTGTTGCCACGCCAGTAATTACTTGCTTAAATTTCTTTGCCATTACCTTTCTCAAGATTCTGGAGATTCACAGCCCTAACGAGTTGGCGACCGTTTAATTATACCCTTCATAGTTAATCAGTGTTTTCTTTGTATTAGCTGTACTTTTATACTAAATATTACGTGGTATCCTTTTCCCTCCTGTGTGGTTCGTGAGTGATTGCACTATATTCCGCCCATTTAAAAATTATCAGCAGTGTTTGGATTAGGTTTAGAGTAAATTATTCCTTCAGAAGGGTCTGTTATAGACTTTCCTCCTACTAACCAGTATTATTTTCCTTCAGTAGCGATAGCCTTACTCACTGTAAAATTTCATTAGGCATATGCGATCACGGTTAGTTACATCTGAATCAAATGTTCAAATGTGTGTGAAATCTTATGGGACTTAACTGCTAAGGTCATCAGTCGCTAAGCTTACACACTACTTAACCTAAATTATCCTAAGGACAAACACACACACCTATGCCCGAGGGAGGACTCGAACCTCCGCCGGGACCAGCCGCACAGTCCATAACTGCAGCGTCATTGACCGCTCGCCTAATCCCGCGCGGCACATCTCAATCCAGTAGGCCGATTGGGAAGGGGGAGATTAGAAGGTGAAGCAATGGAAACAGCAACCTTAAAATCTGGAAGACTAACCGTACGGCGCTGTCTAAAGTGGAAAGACTACATGAAACTAATTTCGGAAAAAGCAGAAGCCAACATGACAAGGTAAGATTCATTGGAAGAAGGCAATTTGACGTCCACTGTTCTACTTAAATTTTCGGTAATTTTCTTTCCAAAATTCCGATGTTAAAGTTCCTACATAAAGCCCCCCTTCCAAATCTTTATTATTTAGATCTTTCAGTTTGTTATCCTGGTCACAATAAGCTAATTACTTTCGTCCAAAATGATGGCAACCAAAAGCTATCGCAGTTATGAAATTTAATCCATCTAATCATAGGAAAATATCTTACTCGGTAATAGATAAATTTGGAAGAGAATACCGCTTCCAAATTAAAGAGCTGCTTTTTTCCTTTTCCCAGTTAAGTATTTACATTAACCCAAACATAATTAGTTTAAAAGATACTGTCAATTAAAGATTTCAACTGGTCGAAACTTTCAGAGCCAATTATAGTCAAACTACTGTGAATTTCCGGTATCTGTTGATATACTCTTGATCGCCTGATTATCTGAATCTGTTCGCAGCCACATTAATGAGCAAGAGTCCTTAGTTAAAAATTAATAAATCTTTTATAACTTAATATTTATGACCAAGATGCTACACTGACTTGCTCGGAATATGTGTAATATTACGGGTATAAAGAGTGAGAAATGAACTTCAAAATCAGTTTTCTCAAAAACCACGGCCCGTCGCTAAGAAACCGGATAGTCAGGTACTCAGGGTAAGTGCTTCTACAACATATTTGAAGCGCATCAAAATCCGTGATTTACAGTATGGAGGGTCCCCTTGTAAGAGTAACGTTGCAGTGCGTTATGAAATGGAACAAATATCAGAAATGGTACTAGAGAAAGTGAATAGTCGACTTCGGTTTATTGAGAGAATTCGTGACACCAACCAGAAATGCTCTGTAAATCTTCCTGTATACTGCCTGCTAGAACCGCTCAAAGAGCACACTTCCCCGTAGACTACAGCGTCATCAGAAAACAATCGCAGATCGCTACTCAACCAATGTGTCAGACCGTTGAGGTTTATAGTGTAACAGTTCTGCTACTAAATGTAACTGGGTTTTCTCTTTTGATGCTAGCCAATTGTCAGGATGAGCACTACTGCAATGGGAATTTAATTCTAAAGCATTATGTCAGGATCACAATACTAAATACATTAATTTTTCTCTCTTAACAACATGTGGGCAGGGTGGGTTCTTCCTTGGCTCGGGTATGAGGTAGAATGAAACAGCATTTTTACATAAGATAACTTTTATTGAAGATTTGTACAACTGTTTCCTTACTCGATGTTCTGGCTCGGAGAGCAGCAGCTGTCTCGTTTGCGGAGCCTTCTGCTGCGGCAGCGGCGGCGTCTGATTACGCGTGGCAGTGTGTATCTCGTGTCGCCGTCTCGCCCAGATGACTGGAGACGCGCAGCGCGAGGTGGCCCGTTTAATTATTGCGAGCGAAGTCGTGCATCGGATGGTGATACCTTGGATGTGGCGTCCCAGTGTTTCTCTTCTCTAAGCGGCTGCGTGTCAGTGCTGTGCGTCGGCCAGCGGAGCGGCGTGGCAGGGGAAGGCCAGTGTCCCGGAGTCGAACAACGGACTCCCGCTTGCCAGTCTTCGGCTGTCAGATCTTCATCCCAGCTCACAGGTGACTGCTGATGTGAGGCCGTCTCCTTCCCGTCCTCACGAGTCACCCGGGTTCGTAAAAATCAGACTTCAAATACCTTTTAACTTCTGTCTTCTGGCGCCGAGGCTGCTGTTTGCTATTCCATTACAGCGGCGGACTTGGTGCGTCTTTGCATGATGTAGTCTCTTCTTGCATGACGGTCTTCAGCACCGAAAGTGACTGAAAACTTCTTCGCTTCTTCACTTCTTCGTCTTCTTCGTCTCTCATCTGTCGGGCCCACTGCGTCTCGCGTATTTATTCACTTCAGTTTACTGGAGGTGAACGACTTCACGGACATTGCCTCTTCTGTCACGTTGAAAAGCTTCTCGAAGAATCTTCTTAACGTCGGTCATTGGCTCTTGGAATGTAGGCGAGGGCCTTTGCTCACATGTGACAACTGAGAAACACGTGAGCCGGTCGGGCGATGCCCTGACGGCTGAATCGACAGCGCCCGCTTATGTGGAACTTACTGACTTCACGGTCATTGTCTCTTCTGCTCTGCTGTTCTGCCCGCTGTTTGCTGGTATGTAACTCTCTAAACTAAACCAAGTTTTTCATTTATATTCTAATTTGTACTTCACTTTGATTTCACTCGTATTTACTTAAGTACCACTCAACATTCCTCCACCCTTCGGAGAAATTCGCCCTCGAATTTACCACTCAACAATATAGAACAAAAGCGGTCCTGCGACATTTCCCTGGGGCACTCCTGACGTATCCTTAAGGTAGGATAAGGCAAACCACAGATGACATCGGTGGTGTGTGCTGGCCGTCTGACCAGGCGATTCACCACAGTCTGAAAGCAACCACGGCTGCCAGTGAATATCATAACTCGCGTTGACTGTCTCAGAATGGATGTGAAAGGCTGAAGGAGCGCCAGGGGACACAGAAACGAATGACAACATAACTCTTTGAAAAGAACATGAAAAAAATCCCGTGTATATGGGGAACTCATTGATCTCAAGCAAAAAGGGTACGCAACGATGAGTCATGCGTCATTCTGCTGGATACCACACCACAATGGAGTGGAGGCAAATGAATTTGCAGACACTGCAGAAGAGGAAGCATGCGTTTTCCACTGTGCAACACACTATCCCCGTAGATGCCGAAGAAGCAGTGTTGAAAAGGTGTGCCATGTGTCCGCGGAAAATTGGTGCGGTGTGGGTTGTAAACTGACAGCAACATAGTACATCTTCTTTAATTGGTTTTGTTTGTATATCACACGATGCTCGTTAATATTACGCAGTTTGCATAATTTTTAGTGATTACCATCGTTACCAAATTAATAAATCGATTAAATATTAACCTTTATATGAAAGCATCTGTATATTATGGTTTCTCAGTCTCTTTCCATTCTAGGTGTGCCACCTGCTGTTGTGTGTTTCTGTCAACACGCTCTAATTGAGACTGTAAAGAATTAATTAAGTAATTAATGTATTATTCAGCTCCAGCGGCTGTGCCGATAATGAGGTAATATGATAGCACTCGTGTGTGATCGTCACAAGCCACAGCGCTCTGGGCGACTTTCATGCGTCACTTTGTTCGTAATGATTCGTAATTTTTATACTGTAGTTACAAATTATCAAAGACATCCACTAATTAATGATTTTTCTTGCACGTAGCTCCTAAACCAATGGCTGTGGCTACACCAGTAAGTTAGTTATGAAACGGGGTACGTTCCATTCTTGTAGCATGTAGGGTTTGGAGGAATCGTCTGCAGTGCTGTGTTTGTATTAGGGAAATACTCACCTTTCTTTCCTGCTGGAATCTTCTGGTACGCCGTGCCCCCACCTGTTTGGGATGCTTCACCTCGATGCGGAACCTTGGTCTATTTCTCGCCCGACCTGCAACACATGTAATGTACACTGTCATTTATGTCCTGTATTATTCAAGACGTTGTAAGGTTACGCATGTGCACGCCAACAACAGTTATGAAATATTTCAATGTCCCTTCTGCAAAGTACCATTTGAAAAATACGTATTCTTAACGCGATCACCTCTAAGCGTTATCGTAATGGTCACACTTTATGCGTTTTACGGTTCACAATAAATGTTAGACTATCCCGTTAGAAAGTCCCACCGATGACTTCAGTGCATTTGCACGCTCTTAGGAGAACACATTGTGTTGCTTGCCTGAGTGCCTCTGCACGCTCCCTGATGAGAGCAGTACTGTCCATGACGTCAGCAAGCAGTTCTTCTCGCGTATCCATCTTTCGTTTGTACACCTCAGACCTCATACAGCCCCATAAAGAAAAATCTAACTGCTTAAGGTCAGGTGTTATTGCTGGTCAGTTAACTGTATTGGGGAAAAAAACCACAAAGGGAATCCCACAGGCTACAATTCTGAGTCCACCCCTATTCCTTATAAATATGTTCTATCTCAGAAACCATTCCGAATACTCCATATTTCGATATAAAGTGTTTTGCTTCAAATGAGCGTCCCTTGTCCTTTTCCTGAATACTGACCATTCCTTCACACACCGTGTATACGAATTGCTGTTTTTAGCAAATATTTATCTAGATAATATTTCATACTAAGCATCTGTGTAACGTCAGTGCTTCCAGAGAACATTACCACTTGCTCACACTCTAGTACTAACTGTAATTTAGATCACTGGGTACAAATTTTGTGATAAACCATACAAGGGTCTAATAAGGAAGTATTACTGTTCTTTTTCTAATATTTATGTACTGGTACCCTGTTATGGACTTTTGCACCAGAACTCTAGACAGAGACGCATAGTCTATAAGTAAAGAAATTTTTCTTATAGTCTTGTTGCTGTGAATTTGATAGGTCACAATTATTATCAAACACAGACTCAATTAGGGAGGAAATGTATTGGCATGTCACTGTAAGACTGAAACGTATCTGAAGGGGATTCCTTAACGCATGCTTCTGTAGAATAATTAGTTTTTGACCTTTTGAGCATATGTTCACTGCGCCAGAACATTATGCCACAGGACGACATTGACTGAAAGTATGCAAAATATAATGATAATACTGTCTGCAGGCTGTACACTGAGAGAGATTGATAGGCACAAATAAAGCAGAATTGAGATTTATTGTTAACTTATTCATGTGCTGGTGTGATCTCAGTTTATTAGCAATGTTGCTGCCTAGGATCTCCTAACAAGGAGCTTGATTTAGTGTATGCACATTGATCTCTTACTTGTCATTGCATAAAATGAGTTTTCGTTTTTTAGTACTTAAAGTGAACCAGTTGTGATCATGTTACATTGCTCTTCTGGCTGTTACCAGTTTCATATATGTTTCGGCTTTATACTAGTGTCATAAGCTAGCATTTCAGATTTGAAGAGTCTTCTAACGTCCCAGGCAAACATTTTTTATAAGTCGGGAATGAAAGTGGACCAAGCACTGAACCTTGTGGGGTTCCAATTTAAAATTCCTCCACTTAGAGATTAGTTGTTGCCTAGTTACACCATTTATTAATGTCAACCTCTGTTTTCCTCTGTGCTGGTGTGAAGTTGTTCACGGAGGACTTTATTTATGGCTGTCGCTGCACGACGCTGTGGACACGTGACACTTTGCGGGTGCAGCAGTCAGTGGCTGGACGTTTGGTAGCGGTGAGACCGGAAGGTTGGAAGCCCTGCTGCGGGGGAAGCCCGCCGTGTCCGCGGCTAATCGCCTTTGCTGTGGAGCAAACTGCTGGTGGTGCGGGCACAGCGGCCTCCGTAAGCACGGAGCTCTCTTCTCCCCTCCTCTCACCCTCAAACCCTCCACACTAAAGCCGCGATCAAACTGGTAGCTGTTAAAGTTAGAAGAGGTCTGATGGCGCTTAGCTGAAGGACGCGAGAGTTTGGTTTAAAGCGTAGAGTGTAGTGTCATCTTGCGGTACATCGGAGTGGTCCTGACTCAGCACAATATTACGCACTAGACGTAGACCTGTAGCTCAGGTTACTTGCCTCAAACGCTACACTGTGCGTTTCACAAAACGCGAGAACATACTAAATTCTGAGTACAATATCAAGCCACAGAATTGGAATCAGTCAACTCAAAGAAGCAAGTTGTCATAATCTATGGGGTTATGAAATAGAATGATCACATTGAACCAGTCGAAGGTAAAGCAGGTGGCACAAATATATTTTTCGGTAGGATATTGGAAAAATTCAATCAGTCTTGAAACGAAATACGTAGCTTGCAAAGCTATGGCGCGGCCAAAGCTAGAATATTGCTCCAGTGGACGGAACCTATAATAAATGGTACTAACTCCGGTAACTAAACGTGTGCAATGTTAGGCAGTACGAATTTAGCAGGTATGTTTGACCACTGGAATACGCTTGGTGATACGTGTCATCTATTCCGCGAAGGTTCGAAAATCTGCATTAACTGAAGCCGGCTGGAGTGGCCGTGCGGTTCTAGGCGCTACAGTCTGGAACCGAGCGGCCGCTACGGTCGCAGGTTCGAATCCTGCCTCGGGCATGGATGTGTGTGATGTCCTTAGGTTAGTTGGGTTTAATTCGTTCTAAGTTCTAGGCGACTGATGGCCTCAGAAGTTAAGTTGCATAGTGCTCAGAGCCATTTGAACCATTTGAACCATTAACTGAAGACTCTAGAAACATACTATCGCCCCTTACGTGTGGCTCTCATACGAACCGCGAAGTCCTAATTAGGCAGGGAATGAGTTTGTCGCGGAGTATACTGTTTTCAAATAACTTGTGGGAATGCAGACGTGTGACATTGTTGACAACCGCCGATTTTACTACGACATGTGACCACCCTGTCATTTCCAAGGCAGAACTGCGAAAGTATGCACTGTGCACGGGAATTCAAAACCTCTGTTTGCAGAGCGATTCCGGAAGATAAAACAAACACACACACACACTGTAAACACTAGCGTCACCACACGACCAAAGACGACCTACGCCTCTACTTATGGATATCGAAAATTTCTAAACAACGGGTAAGATATCGCATTAACTTTGTCCCTCTGTTTTGTGACATGTGGGAGAGAGTAGGATTCCACCCAGAATTTTAACAAAAACTTCCGTCTGCATTTACAAGGTTACTTGGTAATTTAATTTGAACCGCTTCCCCAGTAGCTGGAAGGTTACGCCAGCATCTCGGTGTTGCTGCATTCCATAGGATGACGGCTGCCGAGACAATGTTCTGTAATGGCGGAATTGCTGGAATGTTGTAAGTTTGAGTGCATACGCCTCCCAATCAAGGGGATGGTTGAAAACCGTGATTCCAAAGAAAAAGAACTGTCGTTCTGTGACGAGACGCTTTTTGTAAGTGTAATCTATTAATTTACATTTGAATGTGGCTTTCAGAGTGGCCTTCAGCACGTGAGTGCCTTGTCAGACATAGGGTACCGGTCGGTGTTGATCTATTTTAGCAATCAGGCCCATACGTGCTATATGTCGATGCTAGAGAATATTTACCAGGAAGCAAGATGTGCGTTTCCCCCTTCATTATTGCTACGCGTTTTTAATGTATAATTTTAAATTTGAAATATTCTATTAATTATTTGCAAGTGCACATTTAGTATTTTGTGGTAATCTCTTGCCAAATAATGTTAAGTCTTCACGTGACACATGTCACATAGGGCGTTCCAAGCCCCTGTCACACCGAAGTCTGCTGTATAGGTGAATGTTAACAGCCGCTTCGGTTATTGTGATCCTTTCATAGCTTTTGCTACTGCTAATAACTAGACACCAGTGCCTACGAGCTTTAATTTGGACACTAAAGGTATGTTCTTGCCAACAGTTGGTTTATACTCAGGTGTATTTGAGGTCTTCTGTTTCTTATTCACTGATCTCTATGTGAACATTTTTAACTTCCAGCACGGAAGATGATCATTATGTGATCGAAAGTCGATTTTGCTGTTAGTAAAACATCAAAATTATGGCCTACGCTGACCTTCCTTCTAATTTTATTTCCTAGGAATCTTATCTTGACAATATGTTAGACATGTTCACTTTAGTGCAGTTGTGGTCCTTGTTTATTTATTTAGGAAATGAACACCCACCAAGTAGACAGTGTTTCTGTAGATAAATGAGTGGATCATCGAACAAACCAGTAACTTCAGTACCTGGACTACGAAATCGAGCACGAAGGTAAGTACTGGTTATGTCAACTGTTGCGCAGATGCACACTGCTGCAGCTGTGACGTTTACCAGACACTCTTCAGAACGTGCATTAAAGCGTGATGGAAATGGCCAGGAAAAACACACGCTACTGATACTTACCTCGGTCGTCCTGAAAACCCTTTATTACGACCTTCCTAGAGATCGATACTCTCCTCTGTGGGAATTAGCATGGACTTCGAAAACAACAATGGATTAGGATTCACCTCGCTCTGCTTGTCCACGAGACCCTGAAAGCAATAGATATGGGTCCCCAGGTTGATGTCGTGTTCCTTCACTACCGGATAGTGCGCGATACAGTTTCACGCTGTCGCCTGCTGAACAAAGTTCGACCGTATGGAACATCAGGCCACATTTCTGATTGACATGGAAAATACCTAGTTAGTAGAACTGAGCATGCCGTTTCTAACGGAGAGAAATCTTCAGAGGTCAGAATAATCTGGGGCGTCCCCCAAGGACGTGACATGGCACCGCTGCTGTTCACAATATACCCTGATGATCCAGAACATTATCACCACCTGCTTAATACCTTGTCTGTCAATTTCTCGAACGAAATACGTCAATTTTCTGCGTATCGGGGATCCGACAGTATGTTGTATGTTTGTGGACGTATGTGGCATTAGATGCCCAAGCACAGGCCATGTTACTCGCGTAATTAACGGGCCGCTGATCTGCGAACTCGTCGATGGCGCCCGATAGCGATCCAGATGGGTGCCATAGGATTTACATCAGGCGAATTTGGTCGCCGAGACATCAACGTGAGTTCGCTGTAATGCTCCTCAAATCACTGTAGCACGGTTCTGGCTCCGAGACATTGCCGTCGGTGAAGCCATTAAGCATGAAGGGATGCAGGTGGTTCGCAGTTGTCAGACTGCCTTCGATTATGACCATAGCACCAGCCTGAGTTGGTGGCGCGCTGCACGTTTGGAGCCGCCGTTCACCTTGATGAGCGCGTTTGTGGAGACGACCCTCGAACTAATGTAGGAAAAATATGATTCAAGTTTCCATTGATCGACGGTCTAGTCCCGATGGTCCCGTGCCCACTGCAGTCGTAATGGACGATGTCGTTGGGTCAACATGTGAACACGTAGGGGTGGTCTGCCGCGGAGCTCCATGTTCAACAACGGTGTGTTCCCATCACTTGTGCGTGCACCAGCATTGTGCTCTTTCGGCAGAGATGCCACAGATCACCATCTGTCCTACTTTACAGAGCAGACAAGCCTCCGAACCCCATGTTCTGTGAAGAGTCGTGGACGTCTACCAATTTAGCGCCTAGTGGTAGTTTCACTGTCATTCTACCTCTCCCCGTAGATGCTCAAGACAACAGCACTTGGACATTCGACTAGGTTCGTCGTTTTCGAAATATTCGTCCCCAGGCTCAGCGTAGTAATTATCTACTCTTTGTCAAAGTCGCTTATCTCAATGGCTTTCCCCATTTGCAAACCATTTCTTCTCTAGGATGAGTTCTTGTCCGTGTCTGCTAGGCTTACATATTTGTTTTACCGCGTCACGGGACCGTACTGGCACCAGGCTCTATCCAACGTCGCGGTGGACAGTTGTCATAACGTTTTGGCTCATCAATATATACAAATAACCTAGAAGATAACTAGGAATCTCCATTAGGCTGTTCGTAAATGACACTGTTATAAATGGAAAAGTCTCCAACCTAGCAAATTGTAATGAAATACACAAACACCTGCAGGGGTTCGAAACGGCGGACGACATTGAAAAGACCGAAATACTTAACGTCTGTTTTAAATCCTCAGAGAAACGACAAAATGTTTGACATCCAAATAAGTAACGTTGGGATAAAAAAGCAGCTGAAATCGTTCAACAGAGGGAGGGCCACTGCAACTGATGAGATACCAGGACGATTCTACACAGAGTACGCGGAAGATCTTCCCCCCTCCTAACAGGCGTGTGCCTAAGGTCTTTAGAGGAATGGAGTGTTCCTGATAATTGAAAAAATGCACAAGTCTTTCCCGTTTTCAAGAATGGTTATCGAACAGACACACAAAACCATAGTCCTATATCTCTAACGTCGGTCTGTTGCGGAATTTTGGGACATGTTCAATGCTCACGTATTACAACATTTCTCGAGACGGAAAATCTTCTCTATAATAAGCAATATGGCTCCTGAAAATAGCAGCGATCGTGTGAAACCAAGCTCGCTCTGTTCGTCCACGAGACCCAGAAATCAGTAGCTGAAGGCGCGCAGGTAGATACCGTGTTTCTTGACTTCTGGAAGGCGTTCGATGCGGTTCCGCACTGCTGCCTAATGAACAAAATACGAACCTATGAAATATCAAGCCAACTGTGTGGCTGGATTGAAGAGTTTCTAGCTAACGCTACACAGCATGTCACTCTGAATGGAGAGAAGTCTTCGGACACAAAAGTAACTTCGGTCCTGCCTCAAGGGTGTGTTACAAGACCATTACTTTTCGCAATATATATAAATGACCAAGTAGATAACGTCGGACGCTCCATGGGGCTTTTCATGGATGGTGCTGTTGTATACAGAGAAGTCTCTATGCTAGAAAACTGTAGCGATATGCAGGAAGACGTGCAGAGGATTGACGCTTGGTGCAGGCAGTGGCAATACACCCTTAACATAAACAAACGTATCGTATTGTGAATACATAGACAGAAAGACCCTCTATTGTATGACTACGCGATTGCAGAACAATCAGTGAAAGCAGTTGCTTCCCCAAAACACCTAGAAGTGTGCATACTGATAGATTTCAAATAGAACGACCACATGAAATTAATCACGAGTAAGTAAGATGCCAGAGTGAGATTCATTGGAAGAATTCTCAGGAAATGTAGTCCATCAACAAAGGAAGCAGCTTACAAAACGCTCCTCCGACCAGTACTTTAATATTGTTCGTCAGTTTGGGATCCGTACCAGGTATGCCAGATAGAGGGAAATAGAAGATCCAAAGAAGAGCAGCGCGTTTGTTACAGGTTCATTTAGCGAGCACCAAAGCGTGATAGGGATGATCAACGAAGTCCAATGGCAGACAGTACAAGAGGGGCTTTTTGTATCATGGTGTGGTTTAAGTTCCGAGAGCGTACGTTCCTAGAAGAGTCAACTAATATATTGCTTCCTGCTTCGTACATCTTGCGAAAAGGCCAAGAAGATAAAATTAGAGAAATTTGAGTCCACACGAAGGCTTACCGGCAATCGTTCTTCCCGCGAACTACGCGCGACTGGGCAAGCAAAGAGGGGCAAGTGACGGTGGTACATCACAAAGCAGCCTCCGCAACACACCAAAAGGTGGCTTGTGGGATGTATATATAGATGTAGACGGTGGAGATTGACAATTGACCCTCAGCACAAACACAAGGAACGTACAAACAAATAGCCGGGAATCGCCGTTACTGTATTGGTACACGTTTGCTGAATTACCGAAATCAGCATGTGTGAGAGTACGCAGCGATTTAAAGAGGAGCGACCACATAAGACTAAGCGCAGGAAAGGTAGACGCCAGAAGAGAGTCATTGGAAGAAGCCTAGGGAAGTGTCGTCCACCCTCGAAGCAGGTACTTTACAAAATCCTTGTTAGACCGATGCTTTACTGTTCCTCGCAATTCTGGTAATCTTACCAGATAGCATTCATAGAAGAAACAGAGCAGATCTCAAGAAGAACAGTGCATTTCGTCACGGATTCAGTTAGTAAGCGGGAAAGTGTCATTTTCGTTCCCTGTCTTTAGAATCCATCAGTTTCGTATAGCAGGTTATAAACAGTGACGGTTTTGTAACACTTCACCATTTTCCCTTTTATTACTCTAGCCCTTTCTTTTAATATTCTAAAGGTATACCATGACTAAATCTAACTGAATATTTGCTGTTTTACTTCCATTGTCAATTTCCTTGCGTACAACATGCTTCGAAAGTTCTGTAATATCGAAAACTGTATTGTCTCCGAATTTTATTTTTTATTAACTGTGCCCAGCGTGCATTGTAATGCCTCTTTTTTTCTAATAGTCACGCATGTACAAAGCAGACTTTTACATGCGCAAAATAAATGGAAGACAATGATTTTTTTATCCGTTATGTTAAATTTGAAGAAGTTTATGCAAGTGGTTTTTGATAAAAATATCTTTGGCCTTTCCATCTTGTACAATGCCTCTTATTGTTTATAAGAAGGTACACTTTTTACCCGCGGCTTCGTCCGCTTCGCATATGTAAAATGTATTTAACACAAATATATTTTTCACCTATATTTTGTTTACACCACGTGAGTCTGCAGAGGACGTTAAATGTAACTGTGGTAGTGAGTCACGTGCCATGAATTTTGGCGCCGAAACACGAGGGCAAATGACGGGATGGTTCCTTCAAGAGGGGACGGCCGATTTCCTTCCGCATCCTTGAACCAATCCGTACATGTTCTCCGTCTCTAACGACTTCGCAGTCGACAGGACGTTCGACAATGATCTTCCTTTCTTCCGATGTGAGTGATGCACTGGGTAACGCAAATGACAGAAAAATTGCGTCTTCCTACTTTCAGATTCTTCCAGATCAACTAATCAAGGAAAGAAATGCAAAAAGGTAGTTTTCGGGCGTTTCTGCATGTCACCCCTTTTCATCACCAGCCTCACTCCAAGAGGTACTAGCGGTATCTTACTGTCACAGTATTTTTATGCGAACAGTGAGTCATGTATTTGAGTTACGTTTTCGGGTCATCACTTTTCACCCATAGGGGTGTCTTGCAGTCACACTGAAGTTTCTCAGGTACTAAGTGATACACATGCCAATTTCGTCATCGTGACTGCCACCAGTAGGTCTAGCTGCTCCGAAATCTATTGATTTGATACTAATATCGGTCGTTATGAACATTTTAGCATGTCACAAGTTGCTTCTCCAGCCTCGTCCACGTCCATAGCTGAGTGGTGCCGGCTCGGTAGCTCAGCCTGATCGGTCAGAGGGCCGGATGTCCTCTGTAATTAAAAAAACTGAGTAACGTATTCAACGATATACTTGTGACGACCACCCACATCAAATGCCGAGAACAATGTCAAAGAAAATGGAAGCGGAAAAAAAAGTGGTCAGCGCAGTGGAATGCCGTGAGAGGGGTTCGGTTCTATTCCCGGCTGCCTCGGAGATTTTCTCCGCTCAGGGACTGCGTGTTGTGTTGTCTTCATCATCATTTCAACCTCACTGACACGAAAGTCGTGATTAAGCGGTCACGGTGTTGTAAAAATGTGTGTGAATTCCAAACTGCTGAGGTCATCGGTCCCTAGACTAACACACTACTTAAACTAACTTATGCTAAGAACCCATGCCCGAAGGCAGACTCGAACCTCCGGCGGGAGGGGCCGCGTAATCCGAGACATGGCGCCTCGAACCGCGCAGCCACTTAGAGCGGCCACGGTGTTGTACTGCAAAGCTTGCGAGCCATTTTCAAAGTTCCTTCGTGCCATTTTCTTTTTTTGATGTTATTGTATTATCTTTAGCCGTTTTTATGTCGCCTTGTTGTCTCTGTAGAGCTGTACCTCGGGAAGCAAGGAGAGGAGGTTGGTTGGTGGTTTGTATCCTCGTTCTATAAAACAGACTGCACGCAATTAATAAATGGGTTGTTTATTCATAAACAAATAGCTGCTTAACTTAAGTTTCCATGTGCTGTGGTACAAGCTCTCATTTGTGTAGTCCACGTAGCCTCAATTCTGTTGAAGTATGTTCACTATAAAGCTACTATGTGCTGCCTCTGTGCCAGAGGCTAAGTCTGCGCCTCCGTCTCGGTGACACACTGGAACTCGACAGTGTACAGACTCGAACTAACTAACTGGCCCGCAGCCCACAGGGGCGATCCTAAATGCTGGAGGCTGAGAGGGCGTTGGCGGCACGTTTCCAGCGAGTCTTGTCGATGGCCTCTGTCGATACTCTTGTAACCTTGGTGAGCTGGCGCTGACGCACGCCAGCACAGATGTATTCAAATTTGTGTCTGTGTCGTGGTGTAACGTCCGTTTGCTTCAGAGAGTTGTAGGGAAGGGACTTATAATGACAGTTCGTTCTGCACTACTACTCTTATCAGCAGCTGTAAGGAAGTGGCTTTCGAATGGGAACCGCAAACACTTGATGACAAAGCGACAAGTCAACCGAATCCTCCACAGGAAAACACATCTGGTATGTCGTACACGGCATTAGCGTTAGTACGTGTGTCATATGAGAAGATACACTTACTGGCGCACCTAATTTGTGCGACTAGTAAGTGAGTGAGATATGCCTCCTTGCCTGATATAAGTGTTAGTATGAATGTGATCACTCCGAAGGAAACCGGCCGGTGTGGCCGAGCGGTTCTAGGCGCTAGAGTATGGAACCGCGCGACCGCTACGGTCGCAGGTTGGTATCTTGCCTCGGGCATGGATGTGTGTGATGTCCTTAGGTTAGTTAAGTTTAAGTAGTTCTAAGTTCTAGGGGACTGATGACCTCAGCTGTTAAGTCCCATAGTGCTTAGAGCCATTTCAACCATTTTGAACTCCCAAGGAAATGATGAAAACATAATAGTGTGTCACATAAACTGCAACAAATGAACGCAATAGTTTCACAATCACACAGTTTCTCTGTGTTCTGTCAAAAAGTATGTTTTTTGAAGTTGCGTTCCGTTTTGGAAGTATTGACTCTTCAATTGCTGTGTTGTAACATATTTCACACCCTTTATTTGTTGTTTTCATTTCTGTGAGACGTCTATGTGGTATTTCGCCTGCACTCACTATTCATAACGTTTACTTGCGACGGTAACACACAGGGTGTTTATAAATGAATATCGGGGTTTTAACGCTTATAATATTTATTATATTAAACTTACAGTTATAAATACACTCCTGGAAATTGAAATAAGAACACCGTGAATTCATTGTCCCAGGAAGGGGAAACTTTATTGACACATTCCTGGGGTCAGATACATCACATGATCACACTGACAGAACCACAGGCATATAGACACAGGCAACAGAGCATGCACAATGTTGGCACTAGTACAGTGTATATCCACCTTTCGCAGCAATGCAGGCTGCTATTCTCCCATGGAGACGATCGTAGAGATGCTGGATGTAGTCCTGTGGAACGGCTTGCCATGCCATTTCCACCTGGCGCCTCAGTTGGACCAGCGTTCGTGCTGGACGTGCAAACCGCGTGAGACGACGCTTCATCCAGTCCCAAACATGCTCAATGGGGGACAGATCTAGAGATCTTGCTGGCCAGGGTAGTTGACGTACACCTTCTAGAGCACATTGGGTGGCACGGGATACATGCGGACGTGCATTGTCCTGTTGGAACAGTAAGTTCCCTTGCCGGTCTAGGAATGGTAGAACGATGGGTTCGATGACGGTTTGGATGTACCGTGCACTATTCAGTGTCCCCTCGACGATCACCAGTGGTGTACGGCCAGTGTAGGAGATCGCTCCCCACACCATGATGCCGGGTGTTGGCCCTGTGTGCCTCGGTCGTATGCAGTCCTGATTGTGGCGCTCACCTGCACGGCGCCAAACACGCATACGACCATCATTGGCACCAAGGCAGAAGCGACTTTCATCGCTGAAGACGACACGTCTCCATTCGTCCCTCCATTCACGCCTGTCGCGACACCACTGGAGGCGGGCTGCACGATGTTGGGGCGTGAGCGGAAGACGGCCTAACGGTGTGCGGGACCGTAGCCCAGCTTCATGGAGACGGTTGCGAATGGTCCTCGCCGATACCCCAGGAGCAACAGTGTCCCTAATTTGCTGGGAAGTGGCGGTGCGGTCCCCTACGGCACTGCGTAGGATTCTACGGTCTTGGCGTGCATACGTGCGTCGCTGCGGTCCGGTCCCAGGTCGACGGGCACGTGCACCTTCCGCCGACCACTGGCGACAACATCGATGTACTGTGGAGACCTCACGCCCCACGTGTTGAGCAATTCGGCGGTACGTCCACCCGGCCTCCCGCATGCCCACTATACGCCCTCGCTCAAAGTCCGTCAACTGCACATACGGTTCACGTCCACGCTGTCGCGGCATGCTACCAGTGTTAAAGACTGCGATGGAGCTCCGTATGCCACGGCAAACTGGCTGACACTGACGGCGACGGTGCACAAATGCTGCGCAGCTAGCGCCATTCGACGGCCAACACCGCGGTTCCTGGTGTGTCCGCTGTGCCGTGCGTGTGATCATTGCTTGTACAGCCCTCTAGCAGTGTCCGGAGCAAGTATGGTGGGTCTGACACACCGGTGTCAATGTGTTCTTTTTTCCATTTCCAGGAGTGTATGTCAAATGAAAGAGTAACTCAAACAGTTTTACCAAGAACATTATAAATGTTCAATGTGAGCACCATTTGTCACACGGCACACATCAAGTCCATAGCCAAGTATTTCCCAAACAGTGATAAGCGTGTCTTCAGTGATTGTAGCAACAGCTGCTTTAATCCGGTTTCTTAATTCAGGGAGGTCTGCTGATAGCGGAGGCACGTACACACGATCCTTGATGAAGCCACAAAGGAAAAAATCACATGACGTTAGGTCGGGTGAATGTGGAGGCCATGCAGGGCAAGCCCTGTCAATGGGCCCCTTGCGGCCTATCCGGCGCTTGGGTACAGTGAAGTTCAACTAATCACGTACTTCGCTATGCCAGTGAACATTTATAAGGTTCTTGGGAAAACTGTTTGAGTTTCTCTTTCATTTGACGTGTGATTTGTAACTGTAAGTTTAATGTAATAAATATACTAAAGCGTTAAAACCCCGATAGTCATTCATAAACACCCTGTATTCTTACTACATGACTCATATTCTATAACCAATGCATAGTATGACAATTGACAAGACTTCAGAAAGGGAACAAACATTTCAATGACCGGACGGACAGTTCATACTGCTGTGAAGAAGAAAAATTAATAAATGGCACGAAGGAATTTCGAACATGGCCGCGTATACTGCCCAACACCATGACCACTTACCCACGACGCCGTGGCTATTTATATTTTCTCAATATTGCACTTCTTATGCTTGGACCGTTCACTGTTTGTATTTTCCTTTTTTTTTCACAGTTCAGTACATCCTCTTCCTGTTTTCGCACTTGATCTCGTTCAGTTTTTGATGGGCTGTCCGTTGAATAAGTGCTATCGACAGGGGGTGTCAAGTTGATTCCATATTTTTATATTTCGAGAAGGCTTTCGACACCCTTCCTCACAAGCGTCTTCTAATCAAACTGCGTGCCTAAGGAGTATCGCCTCAGTTCTGAGACTGGATTCGTAATTTCCTGTCAGAAAGGTCACAGTTCGTAGTAATAGACGGAAAGTCATCGAGTAAATCAGAAGTAATATCCGGCGTCCCCCAAGGAAGTGTTACAGGCCCTCTATTTTTCCTGATCTATATTAACGAGATAAGAGACAATCTGAGTAGTCGTCTTAGATTGTTTGCAGATGATGCTACCATTTACCGTCTTGTAAAGTCATCAGGAGATCAAAACGACTTGCATAATGATTTAGATAAGATATCTGTATGGTGCGAAAATTAGCAATTGACCCTGAATAAAGAAAAGTGCGAAGTTATTCACATGAGGACTAAAAGAAATCAGCTGAATTTCGATTACGCGATAAGTCCCACAAATCTGAGGGCTGTAAATTCAACTAAATACTTAGGGATTACAATTACAAATAACCTAAATAGGAACGATCACATAGATAATATTGTGGGTAGAGCAAACCAAAGACTGCGATCCATTGGCAGAGCACTTAGAAGGTGCAACAGGTCTACCAAAGAGACTGCTTACACTACGCTTGTCCGCACTATTCTGGAGTACTGCTGTGCGGTGTGGAATCCGCATCAGATGGCACTGACGGATGATATCAAAATAGTACAAAGAAGGGCAGCTCGTTTTGTATTATCGCTAAATTGGGGGGAGAGTGTCACAGACATGATACGTGAATTGGAGTGGCAATCCTTAAAACAAAGGCGTTTTTCGTTGCGACGGGATCTTCTCATGAAATTTCAATCACTAGTTTTCTCCTCCGATTGCGAAAACATTCTGTTGGCACCCACCATATAGGGATAAATGATCATCACCATAAAATAAGGGAAATCAGGGCTCGCACGGAAAAATTTAAGTGCTCGTTTTTCCCGCATGCCATTCGAGAGTTGAACGGTAGAGAGACAGCATGACGGTGGTTCATTGAACCCTCTGCCAGGCACTTTATTGTGAATAGCAGAGTAATCACATAGATGTAGATGAAGACCACTAAATCTTAGGAGGGTGTGGTGGGGAGATTCCTTTGTTAGCCTGAGAGAAACCTTCCTGAACGTGAGAGCAACTGACCACAGTTGAATGCAGTAGGAACTCATAGATGACGGACAAAGAAATATTTATTTTAAAATATTAGATTATTTGAAGACTGCTTACGTTTTCTTTGTTACTTCACAAAAATTAGTTACCGAATAAAAGAAAGTGTCCTTTCCTGTTTCCGTACCCCAGCCCATATAATGTTTGTGGAACATGCAGTAATTTTGCCCCTAAGGAAAGCATAGTTATGTTCAAATGTTCAAATGTGTGTGAGGTCTTATGGGACTTAACTGCTAAGGTCATCAGTCCCTAAGTTTACACACTACTTAACCTAAATTATCCTAAGGACAACCACACACACCCGTGCCCGAGAAAGGACTCGAAACTCCGCTGGGACCAGCAGCACAGTCCATGACTGCAGCACCTTAGACCGGTTGGCTAATCCAGCATCGTTATGTTTCACATCAGTGAGCAGCAGCGACTTCTAATTCGATCGGTTGTGACGCGTGGCGCAGGAAACAGACGCACTCGCCACCCTCTTGTCTCGTTGTAGTAGGGCTCCCTGTCCTGGTTAGTCGAGTGGAGGTCGCTCCGCATCGGACCACCACCACCACCACCACCTCGTAGGTGGTGGGAATCGGACGCACTCTTCAGGTCGCAGGGGCGCCGACGTGACGTCACAGCGACGTCACAGTGACGTCGTCGGCCCCAGCGTCTCGACACCCTCGGACCTTTGGGGGCGTTGGGAGACAGGACAGGGAAATGGGGGTGGGGGGCCACTGTGCGTCGTATCCTTCCGCCGGACTCTTTTTTACGCCCTGCGTGAAATCTTCCGCTCGGCGTCGCGGAGACAGATAAAAGGACACGCGTGGCCAGTGTGTGGAGGCCACGGCAGGGGGAACGGGCCTGTCGTAGGACGCGGCGGATCCTCGCTTTTCGCGCTCCGCGTCCGTAAGCGACGGTCAAATGAAAATGGCACAGTGAAGAAGACAAAAACAAAACTAAACAGTTTATTACTTCAAAAGTAGTCGCCGTAACTGTTAATATATAAACTGAAGCGCCAAACAAACTGGTATAGGCACGTGTATTCAAGTACAGAGATATGTAAACAGGCAGAATACTGCGCTGCGGTCGGCAACGCCTATATAAGACAACAAGTGTCTGGCGCAGTTGTTAGAACGGTTACTGCTGCAACAATGGCAGGTTATCAAGATTTAAGTCATTTTGAACATGGTGTTATAGTCGGCGCACGAGCGATGGGACACTGCATCTGTGCGGTAGCGATGATGTGGGGATTTTCCCCTTACGACCATTTCACGAGTGTACCACGAATATCAGGAATCCGCTAAAACATCAAATCTCGGATATCGGTGCGGCCGGAAAAAGATCCTGCAAGAACGGGACGAACGACGACTGAAGAGAATCGTTCGACTTCACAGAAGTGTAACCCTTCCGCAAATTGCTCCACATTTCACTGCTGAGCCATCAACAAGTGTCAGCGTGCGAATTATTCAATGAAACATCATCGACATGGGCTTTCGGAGTCGAAGGCACACTCGTGTACCCTCGATGACTCCACGACACAAAGCTTTACTCCTCACCTGGGGCCCCTCAACACCAACATTGAACTGTTGACGACTGGATACATGTTGTCTAGTCTGACGAGTCTCGTTTCAAATTGTATCTAGCTGATGGACATGTACGGGTATTGAGACAACCTCATGAATCCATGGACGCTGCATGTCAGCAGGGGACATGTTCTAGGTGGTGGGAGCTCTGTAATGGAGTGGGGCGTGTGCAGTTGGAGTGATATGGGACTCCTGATACGTCGAGATTCGACTCTGATAGATGACACATGCTTAAGCATCCTGTGTGACCATCTGCGTCCATCATGCCCATTGTGCATTCCGACGGACTTGCGGAATTCCGGCAGGACAATACGAGAACCCACATGCCCAAAATTGCTACAGAATAGCTCCAGGAACACTCTTCTGAGTTTAAACACTTCTGCTGGCCATCAAACTCCCCAGACATGAACATTATCGAGCATATCTGGAATTCCTTGCAACGTGATATTCAGAAGAGGTGTCTCCACCCTCTCGTACGCTTACAGATTTATGGACAGCTCTACAGGATTCATAGTGTCAGTTCTCTCCAGCAGTGCTTCAGACATTCGGTGAGTCCAAGTCGTGTTGCGGCACTTCCGCGTGCTCGCGGGGGCCCTACGCTATATTAGGCAGGTGTACCAGTTTGTTTGGCTCTTCAGTGTGTGTGATCCCACTGTGAGACAAGACAGTTAACGCCTTCGCGGAGAAATATTTGCTGTCACCTACAGAACCTCGATTGTGCCCTGGCGTGCACCTCTTCGTTCGAAGCAACTCGACGGTTACGAATGTCTTTCTTCAGGGCTCCAAAAATGTGAAAATATCGTGGGGTGTGTTCGAAATAACGCGTCCTAGTGGGATAAATGTATTAAACGTTATGGCGATTATTTTTCAAATAATAATTTTTTTCCATTTTTATCGTTTCCAGTGGACTTCCCCTTATACATATACGCGCCGCAAGCCACTAGGCAGTGCCTGGCGGCGACTACATCGTACCATCGTCATTCATTTTCTGTCCTAATCCAAAGGCGTATTCAGATAGCGAAAAATGGCTGTTTATATGCTTATGAACGTGCGGTAGTCTTTGGTCTCTTTCTCCCGATCTCATTATGTCCACGCAGTCTTCTTCCAATACAGGCTCTCTAAATTTACCCATCAGTGTTACACGAGAGCCCTTTCTTTAAAAGCTCAATTTACGTTGCCCCTGTTACACTTTCGTATGGGATCCGCCAGTCTTTTAATGTCGTAGTAACGCGACCCTGAATTTGTTCGATGTATGCCGTGATCTCTACTTCATAGCGCTCCAAACACCGAAACAGTTCTCTGAAACTGGCAGCAGTAGAAGTTTGTTTATGCGATTTCCCTTACAAATGTATTGAATTTCCCTTATCCCTTCCAAAGAATCAAAGTCTTCTATTCTCCTTACCTTAATATTGGTGTTACCTCAACGGTTCATTTAATGTTGCTTTTTAGTAGTAGCCCTGCACACTTATACATCTGTTACAGAAGTTCACCTCTTGTAATCGCATGCTATAGGGTTCTTTCTAGCTCCTGTAGTCATTATGTTTCTTTTATGTACATGTAAAGAGAGAGTTGGGGAGCTTGAAAGGCAAGCAGTGGATGACAACGGAGTGAGACAGGGTTGTAGCCTATCCCCGGTGTTATTCAATCTGTACCTCAAGGAAGCAGTAAAGGAAACCAAAGAAGAATTTGGAGCTAGGATTAAAGTTCATGGAGAAGAAATAAAACCTTTGACAGGTTTGCCAGTGACACTGCAATTCTGTCAGAGACAGAAAGGACTTCTAAGAGGAGCTGAACGATATGGAGTGTGTTTCGAATGGAGGATATGAGATACACATCACCAAAATCAAACAAGGGTAACTGAGTGTTTGTTGTTGTTGTGGTCTTCAGTCCTGAGACTGGTTTGATGCAGCTCTCCATGCTACTCTATCCTGTGCAAGCTTCTTCATCTCCCAGTACCTACTGCAACCTACATCCTTCTGAATCTGCTTAGTGTATTCATCTCTTGGTCTCCCCCTACGATTTTTACCCTCCACGATGCCCTCCAATACTAAATTGGTGATCCCTTGATGCCTCAGAACATGTCCTACCAACCGATCCCTTCTTCTGGTCAAGTTGTGCCACAAACTCCTCTTCTCCCCAATCCTATTCAGTACCTCCTCATTAGTTATGTGATCTACCCATCTAATCTTCACCATTCTTCTGTAGCACCACATTTCGAAAGCTTCTATTCTCTTCTTGTCCAAACTATTTACCGTCCATGTTTCACTTCCATACATGGCTACACTCCATACAAATACTTTCAAAAATGACTTCCTGACACTTAAATCTATACTCGATGTTAACAAATTTCTCTTCTTCAGAAACGCTTTCCTTGCCATTGCCAGTCTACATTTTATATCCTCTCTACTTCGACCATCATCGGTTATTTTGCTCCCCAAATAGCAAAACTCCTTTACTACTTTAAGTGTCTCATTTCCCAATCTAATACCCTCAACATCACCCGACTTAATTCGACTACATTCCATTATCCTCGTTTTGCTTTTGTTGATGTTCATCTTATATCCTCCCTTCAAGACACCGTCCATTCCGTTCAACTGCTCTTCCAAGTCCTTTGCTGTCTCTGACAGAATTACAATGTCATCGGCGAACCTCAAAGGCCGACCGCGGTGGTCTCGCGGTTCTAGGCGCGCAGTCCGGAACCGCGGGACTGCTACGGTCGCAGGTTCGAATCCTGCCTCGGGCATGGATGTGTGTGATGTCCTTAGGTTAGTTAGGTTTAACTAGTTCTAAGTTCTAGGGGACTGATGACCTAAGATGTTAAGTCCCATAGTGCTCAGAGCCATTTGAACCATTTTTTGAACCTCAAAGTTTTTATTTCTTCTCCATGGATTTTAATACCTACTCCGAATTTTTCTTTTGTTTCCTTTACTGCTTGCTCAATATACAGATTGAATAACATCAGCCGGCCGCGGTGGTCTAGCGGTTCAGGCGCTCAGTCCGGAACCGCGGGACTGCTACGGTCGCAGGTTCGAATCCTGCCTCGGGCATGGATGTGTGTGATGTCCTTAGGTTAGTTAGGTTTAAGTAGTTCTAAGTTCTAGGGGACTGATGACCACAGATGTTAAGTCCCATAGTGCTCAGAGCCATTTGAACCATTTTGAATAACATCGGGGAGAGGCTACAACCCTGTCTTACTCCCTTCCCAACCGCTGCTTCCCTTTCGTGTCCCTCGACTCTTATAACTGCCATCTGGTTTCTGTACAAATTGTAAATAGCCTTTCGCTCCCTGTATTTTACCCCTGCCACCTTTATAATTTGAAAGAGAGTATTCCAGTCAACATTGTCAAAAGCTTTCTCTAAGTCTACAAATGCTAGAAACGTAGGTTTGCCTTTCCTTCATCTTTCTTCTAAGGTAGGTCGTAAGGTCAGTATTGCCTCACGTGTTCCAGTATTTCTACGGAATCCAAACTGATCTTCCCCGAGGCCGGCTTCTACTAGTTTTTCCATTCGTCTGTAAAGAATTCGTGTTAGTATTTTGCAACTGTGGCTTATTAAACTGATTGTCCGGTAATTTTCACATCTGTCAACACCTGCTTTCCTTGGTATTGGAATTATTATATTCTTCTTGAAGTCTGAGGGTATTTCACCTGTTTCATACATCTTGCTCACCAACTGAGTGTAATCGAATGAAATTAGATTAGGAAACGAGACACTAGAAGTCGTAGATGAGTTTTGCCATATGGACAGTAAAATAACTGAGGATGGGTGAAGTAGAGAGGATATAAAATGTAGTCTGGTAAAGACAAGACAGGTTCTCCTGAAGAACAGAAATTTGTTAACACGGAATGTAGATTTAAGTGTTACGAAGTCTTTTTTAAAAGTATTTCTCTGAAGCGTAGCTTTGTACGGAAGTGAAATATGGACGATAAACAGTTTACACAAGAAGAGAATACAAACTTTTGATGTGTTGCGATACAGAAGATTGCTGAAGATTAGATGGGTACATAATGTAACCAATGAGCACGTAATAATTGAGGAGAAAAGAAATCTGTTGATAGAAAATATTCTGAGACATCAAGGGATGGCAATTAAATACTGGGGGGAAGTGTGCTGGCGTGAAAATCGTAGAGGGAGACCAAGAGATGAAAACGATAAAGAGGTTCGAAAGGGTGTGGGTTGCAGTAGTTACTCTGATAAGGAGAGGCTTGCAGAGGATAGAGTAGTGTGAAGAGATGCACGAAACCATTGTTAGGACTGAAGACCACACCAACAATACAGCGACAGATGCCAGTCATTGCATTAAGTGGAAACGTTGTCCAACTCTTTTTTTGCATTTTCTTGCGATCTTGCAACTACGATACTTTCCTGGGGCAACAAGCATTAGTGAACTACCTTGTGGTGTTTTAGACCCTATGCGAAAAATATTTATGTATGGTCAGAACATCACAGGTCGTAACACTTCAACACTTCCTTAATGCACATCCGAGCCGGTCGTTGTGGCCGAGGGGTTCTAGGCGCTTCCCTCCGGAACCGCGCAGTTGCTACGGTCGCAGGTTCGAATCCTGCCTCGGGCATGGATGTGTGTGATGTCCTTAGGTTAGTTAGGTTTAAATAGTGCTAAGTCTAGGGGACTGATGACCTCAGATGTTAAGTTCCATAGTGCTTAGAGCCATTCTTTGCACATCCGATGCAATTTTCATTCCTATACAACATTCACCGTCTAGTATAATTTACTGAGTTCTATTAGTCAAATATTCGTCGGCCAATTAACATATTCGCGAAGATACTCCGATGATCCCATTGGTACCATTTCCCTTCTGTAAATGAACGTGACTGTTGAGCTTAATTGTATCAGAAAATTAAGGCAATCGTTTACGAAATAATTACTGATTAGCGGGGAGAGCGTATTTGGTATTTTTACAAATAACTCATTCCCCTTTCTTCTTAAGTAAATTTTAAATTACAGAGATAGGTTGATAGGACGCCTCTCAAGGGATAAGGGGATAGGCAACTTGGTAACGGAGGGAAGCGTGAGTGGTAAAAACTGTAGAGGGAACACAAGGCTAGACTTCGGTAACGAGGTTCAAGTGGAGTAGTTATGCAGAGAGGAAGCGGCTGGCGCAGGATAGTAGGGTAGCATGGAGAGCTGCTTAACTCCAGTCTTCGCACTGAAAGAAAAGTGCTTGCATGTTACTGAACTAAACGAAGGTTGCATCAGGGCTCTAACTTTTTCTGGAAGACAATAATTTATTGTACAGCAAGAGTAGGCAGTTCTGGGTCTAGAGACCACTATGCAACCATACCAAGAATCTAGTACATCAGATGAAATAATGTTAAACTGAAGTAAGTGTCTTCATACAGAGCATTCAGTTATTGATTTCGAGATAAGCTAAAAAACACAAATTTTTATTTGAGAGACATCCGCAACTGTTCTGCACTATATTCATGGCAATCAAATCCGCCACAGTTGTAAGATATTTTTGTTGAGCAAAGTCCTGGACGACAGAAGTCGCTATACACTACCAAGGTTTCAGGGTCTTACCCTCATCATCAGATGTATCGAAAACTACTACTGCCAGATTTCATATACACCTGATGATGAGGTTGACACCCCGATGTGGTGGTAGTGTACAGCGACTTCTGTTATGCATGACTTCGCTGAGTAAAAATATTTGACAACTGTGATGAATTTGTTTACTACCAACAATTTAAAAAAGTTGATTTTCTGTTCAATGTACTAAGAAGTACTACGTAGTGTAGTAATAAGGCTACTTTAATACATTTTCTACAGAAAATTGTTGAATTAAGTCCAAATAAACTGTTTTATATGCTTTTGGATTCTGTAAAACGGTAATGTACGCAAAAAAACCAACGGTACTTGGACAAGAGTTTGTGAGATGCCATAAGTAATTATTACCTAGTAGAATGACGAATGGCAGTTCAATTTATCGATCTTTTGGACTAAAATAGTTGTTTCTTGTTAGAGAAACCACTGGATAAATTTACAGAACCTTATCTGACGACACCATATTGTAATTTAAAAAACGTTGTGACCAACACAGGTAAAAACCTTTGCCAAGTCACGGAAAATACCATTAACCTGTATTTTATAATGTAATAAATGAATGACACTCATTGATATATTTCAGTAGCCTACTCACTGTCAGAAACCTTCGGAAATTAAATGTGTAACACAGAAAATTTTTTTTGGTTAGATGTTTAACTAGCCGCTTACACATAATCTTTTCAAAACTTCGGAGAATCACTGGAAAAGTGAAATATGATGTAAGATGGAAAGTCTAGGTCTTTTTTTGTATGCATTTTCTCGCACGAGGAATCAACCTGCAGCACCTTTCAATCGATCAGGAAACGTTCCAGTAATAAATAACTTGTTACATAAACAAATGCGCTTATTAGTCACATTAATGGCTCGTTTTTATTGCACATTTTTGATAAAGGAGCAGTAGACCGGAACGGACGGTCACAGCTTTTGTCTGTGATGCTATGAAAATTATTGAAAACAGTGGACTTGTCCCAGTCTTCAGTGCGGAGACTGGTTTGAAGCAGCTGTCTCTGCTACTCTTGTCCTGTGTAAGACTCTTCATCTTTGGAAAACTACTGCAAACCACATCCGTTTGAACCTGATCATTGCAGACAAGCATTGGTACCCCTCAAATTTTTATCCCGCACACGTCCCTCCGTTACCAATTTGATGAATCGTTTGTTTTTCGTGGGTTTTCCTGTCAAGTGATCTCTTCTGTTAGTCAAGATGTACCATAAACGTCTTTTCTCCACAATTCGATTCAGTACCTCCTCATGTTCCTTAATTTTCGGATACATTAGTACTAGGGTCCTGCTTGACACAGTCACGTTGTTTAAATATCTGGCCATAAAGTTGCAAAGCGATATGAAATCGTATAAGCATGTGAGGATTGTGGTATGAAAGTCGGATAATCGACTTTCGTTTATTTGGAGAATTTTGGGAAAGTGTGGTACGTCCGTTAAGGAGACCGCATATAGGACGCTATTGCGGCCAGTTCTGGAGTACTGCTCGAGTATTTGGGATCCATACCAGGTGGGGTTAGAGGAAGACTATAACCCGCCCCTTCGTATACGACCTACAGAACTGCAATATAATTGACCGTGGTAGCGTATGCCTAGTGAAATTCTACAGTGACTAAGGCAATCGTTACCGAAGCGAAATAATGCCTGTTAGTAGAAGGATAGCGTACAACAGATCCTTCTGAAGGAAGAATCTAATCCAAATAATGATAATAGTTTTGAAATGTGTGGAATTTAGTGCAATCGCTGACGAACCACACACTTAGAGAAGGGTACCACGTAGTATTTTTAACCCAAAAAATACTGACAATACAAGAAATACTGCTTAGCTGAAGGAAAAGGATAATTAAACGGTCGTTGTCTACTAGGGCAACGAATAACCAAGATCGTAAGACAGATAATGCTAAAGAAAATTAAGCAAATAATCACTGGCGTGGCAACAGAAGGTTCTCACGCTTTCCCACAACTCAACAGTTCACGAGAAAATAAACGAATCAGAAAAAACTGAGTTTGCAGTTACACAGGCTGAAATACTAAAATTTGGAAGTAAAATTAAATGACGTTGCTGGTTAACTACATTACTGACTGTAACTGAAACTTTGTTTCGTAAAAAATGACTTTCAGTAACCGCAGTATAAAGTAACGCAAAATTTGGAAAAAGGCAAGCAATTTACTTTTAATTATTCAAAGATTGAACTGTATTTACTTTAAGCAAATGAGCAACTGATTTACTTTTAACGTAACAATAAGGTACTTACCAACCAGCAGAAGTCACTTGCTAAGCTAAATACAGAATAACTAAAACTGTACACTCTTAATTTGTGTTGTGTCTTTAGTTATTAGTTTTGTCAGTGAAATTTTACGTTACTTTAAGTGGGCGAAGTTAATACTCAAAATTATAAATTCGTTAAGCTTCTGGTATGCAATACAAGGATGAACAGTTACTGAGGCAGCAAAACTTATACTGAAACTGGTTAGTAACAAACAAAACTGGCAGTAAATAATCAATTTTCATATTTTTACGACACTCGGTGATTGCACGAAGAGGGAAGGGACTCTGCATTGTAATAATGTCTGATGACAATGACAACACAGGTACCCTACAAGTTTTAACTATTGCAGGTTATTATTCATGAAAATTATGAAAGAAAGTTTATGAAAGAAATGCCACTGGGTAATTTCTGTACAATGTTAATAATTCTCTATCAGTTAACAGTCATTTTATGTTGTAGCTGTGCTTGACGTGGTCATTTCGCAAGACAGATGTGGGAGGAAGATATATATTGCCTCTCTCTTCTGCAAGAACATGCTCTTGGAATTTAAACATTACATTACATTAATACTTGTTCCATAAATCATGAATACGACATTTCGTGCTGATGTGGACTGTGTCAATTTAACGTAAGTCTTCTTTATACAATATAACTTTGTTATGGTTCCTACTTCATACTTGAAAACTCATCTATTGAGAAGAAGGAGTTGTCATTCAGAAATTCTTTAATTTGTTTTCGAATGTTGGTGAGCTATCTGTCAGACTTTTAATGCTATTTGACAAATGACCAAATATTTTTGTGGCATCATAATTCTCCCCTTTCTGTACCAAAGTCAGATTTAACATATAATAGTGAAGATAATCCTTTCCTCTAGTGTTGTAGCTATGCACTTCGCTAATATTATTTTTGAACTGGGATGGGTTATTAATAACAAATTTCGTAAGTGGAATATGTGTTGCGAAGGTACTGCGAATATCTCGAGTTTGCTAAATAAATGTCTGCAAACTGATCTTCGATGGTCTCTTGCCATTATTCTGATTACACGCTTTTGTACAATGAATACTTTTTCTCTTAGTTATGAATTACCCCAAAATATGATTTCATATGCAAGCAATGCGTGAAAATTGGCATATTAGGCTAATTTACCGATATGTTAATCACCGAAATTTGCAATAATCCTGATAGCATAACTAGCTGAACCGAGCCGTTTCAGCAGATCATCAATGTGTTTCCTCCAGTTCAATTTCTCATCGGCGCACACATCGAGAAATTTTGAATATCTGCCTTAGCTAAAGACTCCTGTTCAAAGTCTATTTTTATCAATGGTGTTATGCCATTTATTGCACAGAATTGTATAAACTGTGTTTTCTCAAAATTTGCTGAGAGTCTATTTGCAGAGAACCACTTTTACAATTTCCTCAGCTGATTCTTGTTTGTCAGGTGTGATTATTATACTTCTATCACCAGCAAAAAGAACTAGCTTTGCATCTTCATTAATGTAGAGTGTCATGTCATTAATATATATTAAGAACAATAAGGGACTCAAGAATGAACCCTGTGGGACACCATTCTTGATATCTTCCCAGTTACAGGACTCTTCTGATTTTTGCAGACAATCTGTACTCTTAATTTCGACCTTCTGCATTCTTCCAGTTAAATATGAATTAAATCATTTGTGCACTATGACAGTCATACCACGATACTTAAGTACATCGAGAAGAATTTCGGGACTGAAACAGTCAAAAGCCTCTGAGACATCACAAAATATCCCAGTGGGTGATGTAACCCTCTCTACAACACACTAAGCCTCTCTTGTAACGCCTGCCACTGGAGTTTGTTGAATGTTTGCATAATACAGTCATGCCAACCATTAAACGATCCCGTGATATAATGCGCCCCTCTTCATTGGATGTTCTTGGGTCATCTCCATCTTTTCTGTAAGGGTGCCACAGACTGATGAACAATACTCAGTAATCGATCGACGAAGTGTTTTGTAAGCCATTTCCGTTGTGAATGAATGAAATTTCCTTAAGATTCTTCTAATGACACCCAGCCTGTCATGTGATTTTCCTTCAACTTGTTTTATGTGGTCACATTACTTTAGGTCTCTCCAGACTGCTAGTCCAACGTATTTTACGGTTGTTACTGTTTCCGTTAGCTTTTCATGAATAGCATAATCAAATAGTAATTGATCTCTTCGTCTATTTACACACAATGTGTTACATTAATTTATGTTCAGCCTCAACTGCCAGTCCCTTCACCAACCACTGATCCTCTCCAGGTCTTCCTACATTTCGCTACAGGTTGCAACCTCCCTATAGACAGTAGCATCGCCTGTAGGAGCAAACAATGTTGTTGTTGTTGTTGCGGTCTTCAGTCCTGAGACTGGTTTGATGCAGCTCTCCATGCTACTCTATCCTGTGCAAGCTCCTTCATCTCCCAGTACCTGTTGCAGCCTACATCCTTCTGAATCTGCTTAGTGTATTCATCTCTTGGTCTCCTTCTGCGATTTTTACCCTACACGTTGCCCTCCAATGGTAAATTTGTGATCCCTTGATGCCTCAGAACATGTCCTACCAACCGATCCCTTCTTCTAGTCAAGTTGTGCCACAAACTTCTCTTCTCCCCAAACCTATTCAATACCTCCTCATTAGTTACGTGATCTACCCATCTAATCTTCAACATTCTTCTGTAGCACCACATTTCGAAAGCTTCTATTCTTTTCTTGTCCAAAATGTTTATCGTCCATGTTTCACTTCCATACAAATACTTTCAGAAACGACTTCCTGACACTTAAATCTATACTCGAAGTTAACAAATTTCTCTTCTTCAGAAACGCTTTCCTAGCCATTGCCAGTCTACATTTTGTATCCTCTCTACTTCGACCATCATCAGTTATTTTGCTCCCCAAATAGCAAAACTCCTTTACTACTTTAAGTGTCTCATTTCCTAATCTAATTCCCTCAGCATCACCCGACTTAATGCGACTACATTCCAAACAATGTTATCAAATGAATATATTATACACGGTGTTCCAGTAATGGTGCGACAAACATTGATGGATTGTAGAGGGTATCTTGAGGAACAAGTCGAGGGTAGGAATCCATTTCCAGAGGACGTCATCCAACGACGCTACAGATCTTCGATGTTGTAGGCTCCAGAACCTGACACTAGGCCTCCCCTTTGGCAGCAAACGTGACTTTATACGCTGACTGTCCGTGCGCGGAACGTCTCGCTATGTTGTTTGTCATTCTGACCGCGACTTATTGCCACAATCGCCAGTGGCGCAGAAACGCCATGTCCCCTGTGAATGCGATGCTCTTTCGTCTCTGTGCATGAGGGTTTCAGACTTGGGTTTCCATCTACAGAGTATTTTTCTTCTGGTACCCTCCAAAATCTCCTCTGTTTTCCGGTACACAGGAGAAAAATAAACTGTAGATGGAAACCCATGTCCGAAAACATCATGTACAAAGACAACAGAGCATCGCATTTGTAGGAGACAAGGCCTGTTTACACCACAGCTTGCCCCATCTTCTCCACTGGCGAACGTGGCAGTAAGTCACGTACGCTGAATAACAAACTATGTTGCGAGACGTTCCGCCGTCAGTGTACAAAGTCACGTTTGCTGCTGAAGGGTTGGCGTAGCGGCAGGCACTGGTACCTATAACTTCGACGCTCTATAGCGTCGTTAGATGACGTTTCTGGACGCGGGTTCCTATCCTCGATTTGTTCCTCAAGGCACCTTCTACAATCCCTCGAAATTTGCAGCAATGTTTTTGGTACACTGTAAAAGCTCTATAACATTCCAGTGACGTATTCCAGAAATTACCTTAACAACTGTTGATTTCTTTACATTAAGGAAAACATAATGAGTTCTGTCTCGTATGAAGCCCTGAATGCAGTTGCAGATCTAGTCCATTGGCCGCCGGGATCGTATTTTGTTCACTAAATAAGGTGTCGAGCTGTGCTGACTGCCTTCCAGTACTCCAGAGAAAAGGCATCCACCGAGGTGCTGAATTTCATGGACGGACGGAGCAAGCAGTGTTTAGATATCGATAGTGGTTTTTACAGGGGAGATTTTCGTTCTCCAGTGATGTCATAATGCGTGAGTATAGAACACGCTGCACAGTTCCACAACAGATTGCCGTCAGCAATAGGTGAATCATTTCGAAATTCGTTGTTGAAATTGGGAATAACCTCTGCTTTTTTCCCAATCGCATTGTACCCTTCGTTGTTCCAGTGAAGTGAGATAAATTCGTATAATATTGTAGAATCTCATAAGTATCTCGTCTAGTCCAGATACCTCTCCACTATTGAGCTACGCTACTTTAATAATTAATAGAACGAAAATACAGTCCAAGTTGCAAATATTTTATGTTCTATTCGATGACTAGTTTCGGGCCGAGACCCAATTTCAAATTAACCTACAGGGTAGAAAATCAAATTGACACTCAAATCTAATACAGTTATTACCAAGCTCTTAAGCATATGCCAAAGAGACAGAACATATCGTTCTATACTCACATAACATAGACGAAAATGGCATTTCCGAATATGTCAGCGGAATGTGTAATGTACATTCACAGTGCGCACAGGTAAACTGGCAGTTTACTCCTTCCTTTGTCATATGGAAACCTCGGGAAGGCAGCGCCCTATCAGGACATAGGAAACCTTTTTATTTATTAAAATGTTGTCGAACCATGAAGAGCACAACAATTCATACAATAACCGTACAAGACCACAATAAAATTAATACTGTTTTTAAATCTTTGCCAAAAAGTGTCAAATACTTAAAATCACTAACCAGTAATACACAGCAGCGCCTTATATGCCGCGTATTACGAAATTCTACTCCATGTTGGCACACAAAAATCATTAAATGTGAAACGGTGCAGAAAACAATAGAACTTCTTAAAATAGTTACCAAAAACAGTCAAATACATAAAGTTACTGGCCAGTAAAACACAGCAGCGCCACAATCGGCGCGTATTATAAAATTGTATGCCACGTTGGCACTTAAAAATCATTAAGTATGAAACCGTGCAAGTCAACAATAAAACTTTTACCTTTTAAATCCATTACCGAAAACTGACAACCGTTTAAAACCACTGAACAGTAAAATAAAACAGCACCATCTACGGCGCTTATTAAAAAGTTGTTTGCCATGTAGGTAAGCAAAACTCTCTAAAAATGAACAGCAACATTAGAATTAAAAGAAAACAATAGAAGATTATAAATCCTCATCACTTCGACCATTTACAAGTACAAAACTTTTTATCACGCCAAAATTTAGAAATTACGTGCGGATAAAAAACTTTTTAATAATGTTGCTGATAAAAAACTTTTTAATAATGTCCCACGTAAAAACAAACATTAAACGACAAGTTGTCTTTTTTCAACGCACCAAAAATGTACTTGGCATCCAGAGGAAGACATAGCGTAACCATTCCCATGGGCGTGTACGGTGGGAGAGAGGTTGTAGGGGGAGGTGGGGACGGGAGGAGGGTGGAGGGCTGGGAAACGGGGAGGGGGAGGAGCGTGAAGATGAACGAACCAAAAAAGGAGGAGGTTACGTGGACAGCACGGCATAAACGTAAATGTATTGTCAGTAGTAGTAAGAGAAAATAACTAAGAATTGGACCAGAAACGATACGCCATTTCTTTACAATCTAATAAATAACAAACTGCCACGTACAATAGAGAAACCATATTTCGTACTTATTGGACGTCGGTAAAACTACTGTAGCGCAGTGTCAGATTTGGTGGTGCCCTGATCCCAGTGCATGTGTGCAACTGCTAATTTAACCGTGCCACGTCATATTTCTTTCGTCACTGTCTAATCGTGGGAATACGGAGCTTCGAAATTCCATGTTGATTGGGGATGAGTTAGCGGTGTCAGATCGTGATAACTGCGGTCTTCTAGAAGTGCTCACCGCTCGAGTGAGTTAAACGCCTGGCCCCGCTGTGCTCGGTAAACGGTCTCGATCCGCCGGCGTTTCGCTCTCTGCGTAATGGCTTGTTTAGAGTGTTGTCCGCGTGCCTGTACGACCCAACAGGTTCCCGCTGTGTGCCAACGCGAGGCGGATAATTTTTCCGCTGACAAATTGGAGGTAAAAATGTGTTACTCGGTGCCCTGCTTCCAGCAGCCTCGCCGGCCGCAGAACAGCCGTGTGCCCAGAGTTATGTCCGACGTCGGACGTTGGACGCTAATGTTTATTCCAGTTCTTTTCGCGAGACATCTAATTGCATAAACGTCGCCCTCCATAGCGGCCGCGCGTATATCGCCCGCTCTCGAACACTCGCTCTGCTAAAGCGTTTCGCGCGCGCCAATATTTACTCCGGGAGAGAAATCGAGCCAGTTCCGCGAACCGGTCTTGGGGCAATAGAACGCACGTGGGGGCCGGTGGAGGCGGTCGCGCGCGGCGCATTAGCGGGCGAGCTGGCGCCAGCGATGGCACGGGCAGTGGAGCCAATGCCGCTGGCGAGCCAGTGGCGCGGTAGCGACAGTCAAGCCACACCCCCCGCGAGAAGACTAGATAGTTCTGGTACTCTTTCGGTTTTCAGTCGAGTTTGATTACAGTTCTTTGACTAACCCAGTGCTCTTCTTGCGACGACTTCATCGTGAATTATTTTCGTCCAAGTCGAGCACACAGTTACCATCAATTTCTTAAAGAACTCCATGCAGACACGTCACTTAGTGACATATTTCATATGCGACACGTAGAACCAGGCCCATGACAACACGTGACGTGCAACAAGCATTACACAAAAAACTCAACAACGTTCCCCATTACAGCTGCATACTCCACAGATTCCTGAAAATATTTTTCTGTTTGTATCTAGCCACCCTTCCAACGCTTTTCAATACGATTCTCGGCACAAGCCAAGCTGTGGAAAACGTCCAAAATCCTACTTTTCTTCAGATGTAAGAAGCTCCCTGACGTTGCTTTTTCCTATCGAACCATCATACTCCCCTCGGTGTATAGCAAGGTTTTTTAAATCCATTTTCTTCCAACGCTTCCATAAATGCATGAACCAGCGCCTCCTTCTAGTTTATCAGTATGGCTTCTGCCCCAACTTTTCCTTTGATGGCCAACTCCTGTATCTCTAATAACTCCTATCCCATGAACGTAACAATAGAAAATCGGCAATTTTCTTGTCCCATGTTTTCGAAAAATCCTGTTACTGTGTATGGCATTCCATTCTCATCTTCTGACTCCAGACATGTGAGCCCCCAGTTAACTATGGCCGCCCTTTCTATCTACTCGCCCATCCTTTCTCATAATTAGGAGTACTAAATACCGTACTTTCTGCCACGCTCTATTTCCGGCAGACCTTTCCCCTACATTCTCTACGCTGCTGGTTATGTCTAAAATCACCCCTTGCAATTCACTTCCTTCAGTACTTTGATAACATTATTTTCCTAGCCCTCTACCGAACATTCCAGAAATGTCAACGATCCCTCTAACGCCATCTTAACCAGCTTTCTTCCTGGAGTATCCAGCGGCTCTTAAAGAAAAACCTCCCAAGACACAAGCAATAATTATTTACATTATGCACCACCCGCAACATCCCTATGACTTTACCACAATATGTTCTATTAACGTTCGACCTGAAGCCAACATCGAAACCTAATGTACTAACTATCCAACAGGAAACCCACCCGACAAAAGACACTAAAACCACTGACATGCCGAACATGGGGATTGTGAGCATCCACTGTTGTTGTCGTGGTCTTCAGTTTAAAGACTGGTTTGATGCAGCTTTCCTTGCTACTCTAGCCTATGCAAGCTGCTCCATCTCTGAGTAATTGCTGAAACTTACATCCTTCCCAGTCTGCTTAGTGTATCCAACTCTTGGTGTCCCTCTACGATTTTTATCCCCCCACACCTCCATCCAGTACTAATCTGGTCATCGCTTGATGTCTCAGAATCTGTCCTCTCAACAGATTTCTTCTTCAAATCAGGTTGCACCACAAATTCCTTTTCTCCCCAATTCTATTCCGTACATCCTTATTACTTATTTGATCTACCTATCTAGTCTTGAGTATTCTTCTGTAGCACTACATCTCAAGAGCTTGAGTTCTCTTCTTGTCTAAACTTTTTATCATCCATGTTTCGGTTCCGTACATGGCTACCTACACTCCATACAAAAACTCTCAGAAAAGACTCCCTAACACTTAAATTTATAATCAATCTGAAGATATTTCACTTCTTCAGAAATAATTTCTTACCATTGCGAGTGTACATTTTATATCATCTCTGCTACGGCCATCGTCGGTTATTCTGCTGCCCAAATAACAAAACTCACCTACTACTTTAACTGCTTCGTTTCCTGGTCTAATTCTCTCACCATCACCTGCTTTAATTCGACTACATTATATACTCTCCTTTCAAGACGCCGCCCATTCCGTTCAACTTGTCTTCCAAATCTTGCTGTCTCTGACAGAATTACAGTGTCACCAGCAAACCTCAAAGTTTTTACTTTTCTCCCTGAACTTTGTCACTCCCAATATTTCTTTTGTTTCCTTTACTGCTTGCTCAATACACACATTGAATACCATTGGCGATAGGCTACAACTTTGTCTCACTCCCTTCGCAACCATTGCTTTCCTCTAATACCTCTCGAGTCTTATAACTGCCGTCTTGTTACTGAACACAATGTACCGGGTGATCAAAAAGTCAGTATAAATTTGAAAACTTAATAAACCACGGAATGACGTAGATAGAGAGGTAAAAATTGACACACGTGCTTGGAATGACATGGGGTTTTATTAGAACGAAAAAGAAAAAACACCCCATATTGCTAGACGCGTGAAATATCTCTTGCGCGCGTCGTTTGGTGATGATTGTGTGCTCAGCCGTCATTTTCGTCATGCTTGGCCTCCCAGGTCCCCAGACCTCAGTCCGTGCGATTATTGGCTTTGGGGTTACCTGAAGTCGGACGCCAATGCCTCACCATAACTCTAGACATGCTTTACAGTGCTGTTCACAACATTATTCCTCGACTACAGCTATTGTTGAGGAATGATGGTGGACATATTGAGTATTTCCTGTAAAGAACATAATCTTTGCTTTGTCTTACTTACAGTACGATGAGATACATTGACGATTCTGTGTAGAGTTTTAGAAGGAACTTGTTCCCCTGCTGCCACCAATTTCTCGTAGGTCGCTGTAGCAGTGAAGGTTTCCAAGCATCTGGAAATAATCACATGTTTATTCATGTTCATAAGAAGGATAGTAGGAATCCTACATACACGAAACTATTCGCTTGTGTCGCTATCGTTAGTAGAATTATGGAAAACACTGTGTGGTAACGAATTGCGCTCTTTTTGGAGGCGAAAATCCCCCCTCTAGAAATCAACGTCAGCTCTGAAACCAGAGATGTTGTGACATTTAGCTCGCTCTCTTCGTCCACTAGATGCGGAATGTCGCAGACATTGGCACCCAGGTAGAAATCGCGAACCTCAGCTTCCGGAAGGCATTCGAGACAGGTCCGCACTGCCGCTTAGTGGGCAAAATATTGGCTTACCGACTATAGGACGAGATTTGTGACTGGATTCATAATTTCCTAGAAAATCTGGCTGTCCTCCAAAGTTTGAAGCTACTACAGGTTTAATTTGCTGAGGACAAGAATATTGCTCTGCCTTTCGTACTTCAGAATGATGCCGAAATTACACGTGGAAACATTGGCTAATTTGGACTATTTTACCGGATCGCATTGCTCGTAAGCTTTTTCGAACGAAGCTGAGACTTTTACCCAAACAGTGACTTCTTATGAATCCTTACATACATATTTTTTAAATCATTTGCTTAGGAGAGAAACATAATTTGTTATTATACTGTCGTGAAATACCTGCATGATGTATTTACTGAGAGTTACTACATTCTACATATGCGATTCTCTGCGTTACAGCGTGGAATTGTATGTTAAGCTATCCAAGACGTGAACCAGCGAGGAAAACGTTTGGTGCACGACTTGCGTTGTACTGATTCAGACTGATATATTTCCAGCGAATCGATGCTTCGCTTTAGTGACGTGCGTATCTATCGAGGCCTTGCACTAGTCCCTTTAAATTTTCTTTACGTCTGTAGCAACATTTAGAGCGGGCGTGTAGTGTGTCGTGTTAGGTCGCATTACTCACTTGCGTGTCGCTCAGATAAAAATCGCGCAGTGTAAACTAGATGTATTACATTTCGTAACATCAGGCAGGCAATACGCAGTGACATAAGAACGGATTACCTGAGACTGGTTCATTAGAACCAGTACGCCCGAACGGGCTAACAAACAACTTGTGAGAAATGTTCCACTGCTGTGCGTAGGAGAAGGGGTCGCTCTTCCTATTGATGCCCTCCGATACTTCTCCTAATTATTTCTCGCGAGGCGAATGAAGACACCGGATATCCCACGAGAAACTCCTTCGAAAACTTCTAGAAATGACCTTCAGGCCAGCGACTACGGATATTCTTCAGCCACTTGCGTATCTATCTCGTAGAAGCCGCTGACAAAATCTACATATTCTCCCTCTACCTCAATAATACATAAGTCATCTGATGGTGTATGGCGGTGGGTACTTATAGGACCACTAACTGATACCTCCTTCCCTGTTCAAATCGCCATTGGCGCGTGGAAAGAATGACTGTCGATAAGCCTCTGCATTAGCTGTAATTTCTCGAATTTTCTCGCTGTGGTAATTTCATAAACATATGTGGACGGGAGTAATGCGAGGTGTGGTCAAAAAGAAACGGGAATTTTTGTCTTTCTTAAAGAACCTTTGTTTATTCGTTAACTAAACTTTACCACCGTCATAGTAATTCCCATTAGATTTAATATACTTGTGCCGGCGCTTTCTCCAATCTTGGAAGTACTTCTGGAACTCACTTTTTGCTAAAGGGTTCAGGTCCTTCAGCGATTCGGTTTTTATCTCGTTAATGGTGGAAAAATGACGTTCTTTCATGGTTCTCTTCAGCCTCGGGAATAGAAAGAACTCGTAAAGAGCCGTGTACGGTGAATAAGGTCATCGAGGCAACATAACGGTTTTGGTTTTTACCAACAAATCTGGAACAAGTATTGAGGAGTGGGTGGGAGCACTCTAGTGATACAATTTCCACGAATGGTTTTGCCATAGTTCTGGTTATTTTCTTCGGAATGTTTCACGCAAACGGCACTTGACTTCCAGGCAGTATCCCTTATTGACCGTACGACCATAAACCAGAAATTTATGATGTACTATCCCACTGCATGAGAAAATAAATAAATAAAACAAGCAGAAGTACCTTTAGTGTGATCGAGTTTTTCGAATTTTCTTCGGTCATATTTCTTCTATTCACACGATTGGGCCTCGGTTTCAGCGTCATACACGTATAACAATGTTTCGCCACCTGTTATAACCTTCTTTAGATGTTCTGGATCGTTGTCGACTTCATTCAGTTTTTCCTGAGTGATGTCTACGCGACGTCGTTTTTGGCAGAAATTCTACAATTTCGGAACAAACTTCGCCTGCTACACGTTACATTTCCAAAACATCGGAAAAAATTGTTTGGCATGAGCCAAAGGATATGCCAATGTCGTCAGAAACCTCTCTGATAGTTATTTGGCGATTTACCAGAACGATTTCTTTTACTTCTTCCACATTGTCATCAGTAACTGAAGTCCAGACCGGTCGTCATTTTCAACGTCTTCTCGATCCTCTCTGAAACGTGTATACCACTCTTAATCTCTTATCTTACTCATAGTATATCCGCAAAAAAGCCACAGTCAACATTTCGGATGCGGTGCTGCCATTTATTCCATTTTTCAAGAAAAATTAAATGCAAATTCTTTGATCCACCTTTTTCGAAAGTAAAAATTCGCCGAGCACTGGAAGACACGTGTAACCTTCTCGACTGTCAACAATAAACTCAATATTCAAAACAGCTGAGAATGCAAACATAGACGGCGAGTCACTAACTATTTCTACATGGAATAACTCAGAAAGTATGATAGGAGCTGAAAAGTTTGTTGGACAAATATTGCTTTGACAACGGGGGCCATAATATGACGTTGGTTTTTTATTGCTAAGGGGAGTCACTTCAGAGATATGAAGGTCAACTTTGTTTTTTTAAATGAGATGCTATAGTTTGGTACCTATTTTATGATAACGGCTATCGAGACGAATCCAATGATGTGTAACATTAAGGTCTTTGAAGGTCAAAAAAGGCCACAAAGGTGGCATGGACGTCCATTTACAGAAGGTGTTCAAAGTGATGAGCAATGGTATCAATGCAGCGCTGCCACCTTCTTATCATGGCTCTGAGCACTATGGGACTTAACATCTGAGGTCATCAGTCCCATAGAACTTAGAACTACTTAAACCTAACTAACCTAAGGACATCACACACATCCATGCCCGAGGCACGATTCGAACCTGCGACCGTAGCAGTCTCGCGGTTCCGGACTGAAGCGCCTAGAACCGCACGGCCACCGCGGCCGGCTCTTCTTATCATGGATTGAGTGGTATTCATTACCACATCGGCGCTTATCGATGCACATGCTCTGACAGTTCTCTCTCGCATATCTTCAGGTGTAGCTGGAACGTCTTTATAAACAATGTCCTTTACGAATCCCCACAAGAAAAAAATCCAGAGGCCTCAAGTCTAGTGAATGAGCTGGCCACGACACTTCTCCTCCGCGTCCAATCCAACAATTTGGGGATTGTCTCTGCAACTCATTTCTAGCCATCAGCGAAAAATGTGCCGGACACACATCTTGTTAATACCACATGCTGTTCCTTGTTTCTAAAAGTATTTCTTCCAATAACAGACCTAATGTTTCTTGCAGGAATGTGGTGTACTTCCTACCATTAAGATTTCCTTCGATAAAATAGGGGCCTAAATTCTGTCCTCCAGAATCCCACACCATACATTCACCGACCACGGTTTTTGGTGTGCAACTTGCCGCAGCCAACATGGATTTTCAGTTGCGCAATAATGCGTGTTATGGAGATTGACATTTGCATGGTTCTTGAGTCTAGCCTCGTCAGTAAATAAAATAAAATTAATAAATGTGTCATACTTCTGAATCCCATCGGCAGAATTCATTGCGACGCGTACAATCCGTACCAGTTAATTATTGGTGGAGACTGATATGGTAAGGATGATGTTTATGGCGATGCAGAACACGAACAACACTACTCTGGCTCATGAGAGATTCCCTTGCGATTTGACGCGAACTAAACAAGGATCTCGAAGCGCAGTTGCAAGAGTACCAATTTCCATTTCCTCATTAGTACCTTTCCTTTTACGGATATCTGTGTTACAAATAGCCGCATTTATTTCACCGGCTCACCAGAAAAATAATAATACATGCTTCGAAATTCAATGCGATAATCGCAGTCAAAACCACCCCAAAATAAAAGTGCTCAACAAGTAGATAACTGACATACGGCTGGTTAAACATGTTTTTTTTTTCTTTGTTTGTCTCCTCAGTCTTCAGTCTGGTTTGATGCGGCCCGCCACGAATACGTATTCTGTGCCAACCTCTTTATCTCAGAGTAGCACTTGTAACCTACATTCTCAATTTTTTGCTGGATATATTCTAATCTCTGTCTTCCTTTACAGTTTTGCCCTCTACAGCTCCCTCTGGTACCACGGAAATCATTCCCTTAGCATCTTAACAGATGTCCTAACATATTGTCTCTTCCCCTTATTAGTGTTTTCCACATATTCATTTCCTCCCGATTATGCGCAGAACCACCTCATTCCTTACCTTATCAATCCACCCTATTTCCAACATTCGCATGTAGCACCACATTTGAAATGCTTCTATTCTCTTCTGTTCCGGTTTTCCCACAGTCCACGTTTCACTACCACGCAATGCTGTGCTCCAGACGTACATTCTCAGAAATTTCTTTCTCAAATTGAGGCCTATGTGTGATACTAGTAGACTTCTCTTGGCCAGGAATGCAGTTTTTGAAATACGTACGGATATAAAAAATAGAGGCATCATTGGAAGAAAAAAATAGTTAGAGACAAAATTCACACAAAGATCAGCAGTTCGGTAGCATTTGGTGGAACGTACCTGCACGATAGAGCATAGTGACTACAAATGTAGAACGTTGTGAATTTTGGGGCTACGTGGTGTGTTTGACACACGACATTCAGTGGTGTTCAGAACTTAAGGACGAAAGTATCTTCCACGTGATGCGACAGTGCCAAGTAATATAGCTTGATGAAATTTGGACCTCACATAGAAAGTACCGCTACAATACGGTACACTATAATACAGAAGGTAACCGAAAGAAACAAGCAGTTAGACGACAGGAATGACGTTTTTATCCAAAGAAAATATTCACACTGGAGTCACCGCTAGGCATGATGGCCACCAGGACGTTTCAAACGGTTGGGCATGTCTCTTAATAGGGAGGCAATGCGCGCTCCGCAACGTGATCCCAAGCTGACCACGAGGTTGTTGGTTAGGAGTTCCTGGGCATGGCATTCCTCCATTCCCCTACCTGCTCAGTTTTCAAGTGCTGGGTGGTCGTTGGTGCGGAGCTACTCGCCAACGAGTACTCGACGGCACTTAATTCTGGTGGACGGGCAGACCAGTCCGTTGCGACGGGGCGGTAAAATAAAGAAGTACGGTTGCGAATGTTCACACGCATGTGCGTATACAAATGTTGGTTAAAAATGTTGTTGCAAATTTTGGCTCTCACGTAAGTCTCAGTGCATCATTTCCACACTTGGTGCAATAGTACACTTCCACACCCGCGCATTTGTTATAGTTTTTGAATTAATTATTCACTCAGACATAAGTACAGTTTAAGCTAGGGAACAAGAATTAGGCGATTATTATGCAAAAATCAGTTTTTCACGACACAGTTCAATCACTGTTTATTTGGCGTTGTCCTTTTCTTTCACACAATGAAATTAGCACTGGTGAGATGGTTTACAGTCTTACTTTATTAATAATTTGATTCCGAGCCCCCAATAGCAGTAATGTAGGCTGCTATAAACGAAAATTATTCAAATAATTCGAACAGAACCACAAGTCCGACTGTCCTCTTTGTTCTAGCAGTTTTGGCGCGAAATCACAGTTCGCCACATGTTCACTTACGACGATGTATACCTTGTAAATCGTACTCTCACAAATAATCGTAGCACTTCCTGTTCACCAAATATATGCTTGCACACTTACACTACTAAACAATACTCTCTGTCGAAATAAATCGGCAAGTGGCTTGCTCGCCACCCACCCTCCAAAACGACTGACCAACGACTGACCCTGGCCAAGATGGCTTATATAGGTTCGGACGTCAACCCCCTGGTTATGCAAGTACCAATCTCACCAGTTAAGGTTACAAATCTTAATACGTACATCCCTTGATAAAAATAAGTACACAATCGGTACCGCGCTAAAAAGTATCGTATTTACTATTTTACATTAATTTCTAGGATTATTCTATCGCCCGTAAATGAAATTTCAGTTTTTGCAAAATTTCGCCACTTAGCGCAAATTTGTTTGTTTACATCTGTGCTGAATAGTTTTCACATTGAACTGCATATAGCACTGTTTTTTAGACGTAATCTATAGCGATCTACACATTTCGCTGCTCAAAATCTTCATATGTATAATAATTAATTAATTATGGGCGATAAATGTTAATAATAATTTGCAAACAATGAAAACTATTGCAAGTTAAGTGTATAGTATAACTTAACTACTTCAAAATACGCGTGATGCCACCCAAAATATTATATAGTGCCGTTCTTTACGTTATGAATTTTCTATTCAATTTTATAAACAATTTTCCCTCAAAGTTTGTTTATTGTTCTTTACGGGCTTATTTATTTATGAACTTTACATTATGACTAAGGCACTCGATGCGCTATGACGAAACGTTTTTAAGGAGTACTCTCTCATCCCTGTAAGTTGGTATTTACTATTTTTATTAATCTTTCAGTATTCGTGATATTAATCGATTTTGAGGTTACTATAAGTTTTACGTCTCGTGACCTGAAATAAAGATCGATCTTTCAGAATGTGTATATTGCTGACCACAATCCACTGCCGCATCGCTCTTCACCGTAAGTTACATAGTTTTCGCGTGATGCGCGAGAAACCAAACAATGCCCCAAGCTCCGGGCCATGTGGCCGCTGGTGACCATCCCACCGAGCGTTGCAAATCTCGCGCGAGCGCTCCACACGCTTCCGCGAATCACCCACCATGTAGCGTGCTCGCTCTCCACAAAGCAATCCTTGCATACTAGACCTATTCATCTAGTAACGGGGTTTGTACCGTCACACCGTTCACTATATATCCTCTTTTTCCAAGATGTTCTCACCCTGCGCTGTTTGATGCGGTCGCGCTTTATCATCCATAAAAATAAAGTCAGGGTCGAATGCAACTCTCGAAAAGACACACAGAGCGAAGCAGTACAACAGCGTCACAATAATTTTGACTAATGAATATACCGTGTTTCAGAGATTGTGAGGTCTGTACGCCTATGCAACGCTATGCCCCCCACCCCCCCAAACCGTAAAGCCTGGAACACCGAAAATATCATATTCGGTAATGCTGGACGTACCCTCATATGGCGATAGGCAGGAGAACCACGTAAATCACCGGAAACCCTATCTGACATTATCCAGATGTCAGCCCGTGTGGAGGTATAATGTTTCGTTGGCGTACTGACCTCCAAAATTTTGAACACGGTACACTAAGCGTCAAGGTCATTATGACATTATACTACTCTTGCCCCATGTGCGTCCCTCCAGGAATACATTCGGCCCTGTCTTCATTTTTATGGATGACAGTGCGGCGCGACCACGTCGGAAAGAGCAGGTGCCGGAGCTCTAGGAACGAGAGGATATTCGAGAACCGACTGATCTGCATCTTCTTCCGAATTAAGTCCTTCGAGCACTTGGAGGAACGGAACAAATAAAACATGTCACCAAACTTGTGGAATATATCTGAGCACGTTGCAGAGCATGTATTGCCGTTAGTGGGTTCAAATGGTTCAAATGGCTCTGAGCACTATGGGACTTAACTTCTGAGGTCGCCAGACACCACACTTGCTAGGTGGTAGCCTTTAAATCGGCCGCGGTCCGTTAGTATACGTCGGACCCGAGTGTCGCCACTGTCAGTGATTGCACACCGAGCGCCGCCACACGACAGGTCTAGTGAGACTTCCTAGCACTCGCCCCATTTGTACAGCCAACGTTCATAGCAATGGTTCACTGACAAATGACGCTCTCATTTGCCGAGACGATAGTTAGCATAGCCTTCAGCTACGTCATTTGCTACGACCTAGCAAGGCGCCGTATTCAATTGATATTTATCTTGTGAAGCATGTACAGTCAAGAGAGATGTACACCAATTATGGATTAAAGTTAAGTATTCCAAGAACTACGTTCTTTTCTTATTAGACTCAACTCCTTTAATTGTTCCAGACCTCACGCCAGTCTGCGTGAGCTTAAACGCGTGTATTTCGGCCTCCTCTAACAACACGGTGTTGGCTCTTCTGCCAACACTACAGTCAGTCCCCTAGAACTTAGAACTACTTGAACCTAACTAACCTAAGGACATCACACACATCCATGCCCGAGGCAGGATTCGAACCTGCGACCGTAGCGGTCGCGCGGTTCCGGACTGTAGCGCCTAGAACCGCTCGGCCACCCCGGCCGGCCCGTCTGTGGTGATAACACACCCAATTAAGAGCCATGTCCTGCCTGATGTAATATCCAGGGGACCATCATGAATCGTGGTGACTTAAACGTAATTATTGCTTCTAAATAAAGCGTCATTTCTGTTCGGCTCCCTGCGTATTTTTTTAAGTTACCTTCTGTACTATACTGTAGCAGCTCTTTCTATGTATGGTTCGTGTTTAACCGATCTATGTTACTTGGCAGCGACACATCACGTGGAAGTTATTCTTATCCTTACGTTTTGTATAGCAATGTGCTTAATAGTCAACGCGCTGAAGCGCCAAAGAAACTAGTATTGGCATGCATATTCAAATACAGAAATATGTAAACAGGCAATATATGGCACTGCGGTCGACAACAAGTGTGTGGCGCAGTTGTTAGACCGGTTACTGCTGCTACAATGGCAGGTTATCAAGATGTAAGTGACTTTGAACGTGGTGTCGTAGTCGGCGCACGAGCGATGCGACACAGCATCTCCGAGGTAGCGATGAAGTGGGGATTTTCCTGTATGGCCGTTTCACGAATGTACAGTGAATACGAGGAATCAAGTAAAACATCAAATCTCCAACATCGATGCGGCCGCAAAAAAAAAAAAAAAAAAAAAAAAATACTGTAAGAACCGGGCAGACGGCGACTGAAGAGAATCGTTCAGGGTGACAGAAGTCCAACCCTTCCGTAAGTTGCTGCAGATTTCAGTGCTGGGCCATCAACAAGTGTCAGCGTGCGAACCATTCAACGAAACATCATCGATATGGGCTTTCGGAGCCGAAGGACCACTCGTGTACTCTTGATGACCGCACGACACAAAGTTTTGCGCCTCGCCTGGGAGCGTCAACACCGACATTGGACAGTTGATGACTGGAAACAAGTTGCCTGGTCCGACGAATCTCGTTTCAAATTGTATCGAGCGCACGGACGTGTACGGGTATGGTGGCAAACTTAAGAATCCCTGGACCCTGCATGTCAGTAGGATACTGTTCAAGCTGGTGGAGGCTCTGTAATGGTGTGGCACGTGTACAGTTGGAGTGATATGGGACCGCTGATACGTCTAGATACGACTCTGATAGATGACATGTACGTAAGCATAATGTCTGATCACCTGCATCTATTCATGTCCATTGTGCATTCCGACCGACTTGGGCAATTGCAGCAGTACAATGCGACACCCCACACTTCCCGAATTGCTACAGAGTGGCCCCAGGAACATTATTCTGAGTTTAAACGCTTCCGATGCCCACCAAACTCCTCAGACATGAACATTATTGAGCATATCTGGGATGCCTTGTCACGTGTTGGTCAGAAGAGATGTCCATCCCCTCATACTCCTACGGTTTTATGGACAGCCCTGTGGGATTCATGGTGTCAGTTCCCTCCAGCAGTACTTTTGACAGTAGTCGAGTCCATGCCATGTCGTGTTACAGCACTTCTGCGTGCTCGCTGAAGTCCTACACGATTTTTGGCAGGTGTACCAGTTTCTTTGGCTCTTTAGTGTATTTTCCACAAAAAAGTGAGCAGCACATGGGAGAGAGTACTTCTTTATCAATATTAGACTCTCACTGTTCTATAGAATCCGCATACTTAAAGCGAACTGTCTTCTGCGTCCTGATCTGAAAAAAAAAAACTATAAAAGTTAAGCTACCAGGCAGGAAGGAGGAAACGAAACGTCACATATTGAGAGGATATGTGACATTATTTCAGTGATTTCAAAACCGAGTCAAATTTACAAAGAACATGACAGTATGAACCCATTATCAGTTCGTCGTTTCACACGCTCTGACCTGGATGCATGCGCTGATGAGGTTGCGAATGGTGCCATAAAGCTGTTGTATCCTCTCCCGAGGTGAGCTGATCCCATAAATGTCGTAACTGGTTCACGGTGTCCCAGATATTGGCACTGGGACGGAGATGACGCAGAACCTGGTCCCACATACGATATATCGGGGACAGATGTGACGATCTCGCTGGCCACGCGAGTACCTCAACATGGCGCACACAGTTCGTACAAATCACTTGTGGGCGAGTATTGTTCTGTTGAAAACTGGAATCAGGATCCTATATCATGACAGGTGACGCCAAGAGGGTGCAGGATGACCGTGCTGTGTCGCTGTCCCATGTAAGGTCCCTCAACCGCTCCCAGCCTCGTCCTCAAAGTCATTCCTAATTTCGTGCTGCAGCATAAAGCCAGGAGTTCTCGGATGGCAGGACGAGATGTGAAGTGATTGCGATGTACTTACGGCACAATATCGAGATCCTCCCTTATTGCGGTTATACGTGGTTGCCTGGAACCTTGACGATGAATGTGCTTGTACGGCAGTCCAACATCGGGCCGTTGTCATATACGAATGTCTGACAAATCTGGGTACTGCAAAATTTTACCAGCTGGTGAAATGAAGACCCGCATTATGGCCCATTTTTAAAGTACTTTCAGGTGCAGATAGTGCTGTCTCACATGACCAAGGGGCATCTCGTTGTCCTTCACGGTGATCACTCAACATCTGACGATGTCACGCCCCTTACATACCCTACCAGGCCTAGTAAGAAAAGTAAACGCAGACAACACTAGTGAACCCTGGTGGCCGGTCTACCTGTCACAGAAAGTTGTAGTTCTAGTGATTTACCTGGTTCAAATGGTTCATATGGCTCTGAGCACTATGGGACTTAACATCTAAGGTCATCAGTGCCCTAGACTTAGAACTATTTAAACCTAACTAACCTAAGGACATCACACACATTCATGCCCGAGGTAGGATTCGAACCTGCGACCGTAGCAGCAGCGCGGTTCGGACTGAAGCGCCTAGAACCGCTCGGCCACAACGGCCGGCATTTACCTGGTGTAGAAGTATGAAACCATAATTACCCTATAGATGGTGCTAGCCGTCTGTGTAGGGCCCGTGAGACCGCTTCTGCAGCGCCGTCTGCTTCCTGTAACGGCTAACGACGAATGTCAACACGTAGTGACCCAAGTTCCAAACATCGGTATCTGTTTCAAACGCGTAAACATGCCTAGTTTTGTGCCTACTAACTACGATTTGTGGACAGCATTGGTCTTCCGTTATCATTTGAAGAAATCTGCTGCAGAATCACAGCGAATGCTTCTCGAAGCTTACGGCGAACATGCTCTTGGGAATCGACAGTGTTTCGAGTGGTTTAAAAAAATTCAAAAGTGGTGATTTTGACGCGAGAAACGACAAGCGCGGGGAACCATCGAAAAAGTTCGGAGACAACGAACTGCAGGCCACATTGGATGGAGATGATACTCAAACTCAACAGGAACTCGCGGAACAACTGAACGTGACGTGGAAAGTCGTTTATCTTCTGTTGAAAGCTATGGGAAAGATGCAGAAAGGGGGAATATGGGTTCCGCATGAACTGAGTGAAAGATAGCAAGCAAATCGAAAGACCGCTTGTGAAATGCTGCTCGCCAGATACAAAAGAAAGTCGTTTCTCCATCGAATAGTGCCAGATGGTGAAAAATGGATTTAAAAAAAAAAAAAAAAGGTTCAAATGGCTCTGAGCACTATGGGACTTAACATCTGAGGTCATCAGTCCCCTAGAACTTAGAACTACTTAAACCCTACTAATCTAAGGACATCACACACATCCATGCCCGAGGAAGGATTCGAATCTGCAACCGTAGCGGTCACGTGGTTCCAGACTGAATCGTTTAGAACCCCTTGGCCACTGCGGCCGGCAGGTGAATCAAAGAAGACAATGCTCTGCGTTTGGTGGGATCAGAACCTACGAGCTACTAAAACCTGGTGAAACCGTTAACACTGATCGCTACCAACAGCAAATGATCGATTTAAATCGAGCATTACGTGAGAAACGACTGGAATATGGAAAAAAGGGAACACAAAGTCATATAGCTCCATCACACGCAGAAAAACGGGTCAGGCGAACGATAGAGGCGTTCTGTTGGGAAATACTAGGGCATGCGGCTTATTCTCCAGACTCGGTTCCGTCCGATTATAATCTGTTTGCATCACTGAGACACGCCCTCGCTGAACAACACTTCAGTTCGTATGATAATGTACGAAAATGGTTCGCTGACTGAGAGGTGGAAGAAATGCATAAATAGCAATTGAGATTATTTTGAATAAAATACTGTTTATCAGTTTCAGACAACAGACGTGTAATTATTCCAACCAAATTCCAGTTTCATACTTCTACACCTGGTAAAAGTCTGCTGATCGTGTGGACGTGTACAAAGTCACATTGATGTCCGACCACGTTTCATGCACGCTTTTCTTTTTATGTCAGGCACGTTGTTTCTTTTGATATGTGACAATGCGGGACTGTATTGAAGGTTTCCTGGAAGTCAAGAAACGCGGGATCAACTTTAGCTGCGCTACCTGTTGCATTCGCGTCTACCGAACTTTTCCCACACAGTACAGTGGACTAGTATTTAATTGCTCATTTTCTTTGGGAGGGGTCATCTCTTTCTAGCGTGACTACAACGTATTGCTGAAGAGCACCTGGACGACTGAATTAGCCTGATCTTTGAAGCGCAGCGAACGACCACTTTTGACTTGGCCGCCATACTGGCTGCAGTGGTTGAAATAGAGAGTTTTCTAACGGCTGAGCTCGCCAGCACCCGCTACCAGATAGTGTCCAGTCGCAGTGTACACAGCACATATGCAAAGCCCGTTTCACACGAGCAACTTTTTAGTCTCAATGGAATACTCGTAGGAAGCGAGTACATGATAACGTCATAAAGTGCTAGCAGTGACAGTAGAGTTTATTAACAGAAAAACCCTCACTGGTACCGAATGTTCTAGACAAGGGTGTATGGTAATTACAGCACAGTGCTGACAACTGAAGGAACAGGAAAAGTGTCGTCGGAATATGACAACACATATCGTTTCTTTCCTCAACAAAATAAATGCATGCAAGCACAGAAATAAGTTTCTATAAGGCACTACATAGCATATTTTTATCTGATCCTTGTTCTGTTTTCTTCAAAGTGTCAACTAAAAAAAAAGTGTGTGAAATCTTATGGGACTGCTAAGGTCATCAGTCCCTAAGCTTACACACTACTTAACCTAAATTATCGTAAGGACAAACACACACACACACACACACACACACATGCCCGAGGGAGGATTCGAACCTCCGCCGGGACCTGCCGCACAGTCCATGACTGCAGCGCCCTAGACCGCTCGGCCAATCCCGCGCGGCAAAGTGTCAACTAACATCTGCCACTATTTTTCTTCTTCAACTTTCACATGTTGAATCAGTATTGATAAAAAGTTTTATCATTTGCGTTCTCATCTGTGCACAATGGAGCGTTATGTCCTTGCAGGCATTATAACGACCAAATGGCTATTTCGTTCCCCTCGTAAGAAAAACTTCAAATGTTAGTGCAACCTTCGCATTCTTTGAGAAAAAAAGCTAGTGCAACCTTCGCATTCTTTGCGAAAAAAAGCTAACAACAAAATGAAAATGAAGAAGACACGAAACCCATTACTGTAATTGGCGTGAGTTTGGAGATAGTAACTTAACATCCGAGCTGGAGAACTTGCTGGTCAGGGCAAAAATCGAACGCGCTCTTCATCGTTGTGGGTCAGAGCTGCGGTATCCACATGCGTTTTTGCGTTATCTTGTTGAAAGATGTCAGCAGACGAGACCACTGTCTAGTATTTCTGTTCTCTTCAGCATATTCAGGATTTTAGAATTCCACACTCACCAGAGTTAATTGATGTTGATGACGTCAATGATCCACTGATGACGTGGTTGCCTACTGATTCAGACTTCGAACGTGAGGTACATTGACACACACGCAGACACAAACGACATGAGTAGCCGATTTTGAGCGAAAAGTCGCTCCTCTGAAAAGGGCTTAAGCAAACAACGGAGCACACCTGGTGAAGGACACCAGCGTCACGCGCCTGCTATATGGCGACGCTACGAACTGGGAAGAGTGACGTGGTGGACATGACGGCGTCAGATGTTGGTGTGGCGGTCCGCGCACGCAACGGCGGATGTGCGCTCCTTGTGTGGGGACCGTAAAGCGGCCGGCACACCCACACACCGACCTGCTGGGCTTCCTCTCCTAATGGGACCCGCGGCGCAAGGAAGCGCTGACGTCACACATACGGTTTCCGGGCATACGCCAGCACCCCGCGACCAACCTTACAGCATGTGGCCGAGGGTACTTGTGGTAGCACTGTCGTATAATCCTATTCTGTTCCATTCACGAACAGTAAATGAGAACAACACCTGCCTCTAAACCTCCACATGAGCCGTAGTTTCCCTGATTTTTTTCCCATTGTGCTCATTTTGCAGACGAATGGAGAACTGAATACACTGCTGGCCGTTAAAATTGCAACACCATAATGGATACCATATTACTTTATTTTACGTGTTGTGCATTTACAGTACGGCACGAAGATTAAATCTGTAGCTGATGTTGGGGTGTACAGATTGTGAGCTCAGTGTGCATAGCTGCCCAAACTGGCAGCAAAGTGACCCAAGCCTGACTGGGCGTTGATTCGAATGTACACAGATGTTTTCAGTGAATGAGAGATCAGGAGGATGTGCTGGCCAGAGAAAGAATAGAAAGCTGTCTGTATCGAAGTGGTGAAAGTCCCACGACCAGTATCGGCTTTGCGTTATCTTGTTCGTACAAGACTTTGCGAAGACCAAGAGCACATGGAACGGTCACTGGGTTTCACACGTCAGAATGTAGTACCTGGTAGCTAAATCACCGGCTGTGTTGACCAGAGGTGCTCGTGTTAGGTTCCCAGTAGTACCTAGTACATCACGCAAAGTGCTGGGCAAACGAAGTCTGACAATGTTCGCTCTCCTCGGAGGCCTGAGCGGGGTGGCGCAGTGGTTAGCACACTGGACTCGCATTCGGAAGGGCGACGGTTCAATCCCGCGTCCGGTCATCCTGATTTAGGTTTTCCGTGATTTCCCTAAATCGCTCCAGGCAAATGCCGGGATGGTTCCTTTGAAAGGGCACGGCCGACTTCCTTCTCCGTCCTTCCCTAATCCGATGAGACCGATGACCTCGCTGTTTGGTCTCTTCCCCCAAACAATCCAAATCCAAATCTCCTCGGAAGACATGCAGATACATCCACCTTCCTATTATAATGTGGGGAACCGGATTCATCTGGAAAGATGGCGCTGTGCTGCTGCTCCTGTGTTCAGTGTGGCCTCTGGGCGCACAACTGTTGGCGCATGTCTCTGTCCGATGTCGTGTGAAGGAGAGCCGACAAAATGGTCACCGTGCTCCGACAGTCCATAGTGCTGCACAAGTCGTTGCACTGCTCGTGTGGATACCCTCATGATTTGAGCAAGCCGTTTTCGTCACTCATCAAGGTACGTCACGTGGCTGTACGTTCGTACATGACCTCTCGGGCGCTAGTCGCGTGGGGCCTTTGACGTTCTTTATGGCACACGTTAAGGCCCTCCAGAACGCATTTATTCCCTATATGGGTCACAGTAGTGAGAGGCCGACCCACACAAGCAGCAACATCGGCCCTCCCTCCACCCCTCCCCCTTCCAGTCCACTCACGAATGACTCACACGCAAGAAGAATGGTTGATGGTAAACCTCTTCGTGAGATTGAATCCCTCTAATTTTACGTTCGTGGTCTTTTCGGAATTCGAACCTGTAACGAAACGCCCTTCTTTCCCCTGGGTCTTTCCCTACTTTACTTAACATTTATTACTGGTAGAACCGAGCGAGGGGTCAGCACACTGTACTCTCATTAGGGAGGACGACGGCTCAAATCCGCGTCTGGCCATTCAGATTTAGGTTTTCTTCGATTCCCAGATTCGCTCCAGGGCAATGCCGGAATGATTCCTTTAAAAAGGGTGTTGCCAATTTCCTTCCCCATGCTTTTGTAAAGACCAAACTTGTACTAATGTTGGAAAGGCCGTTACACCTGATGGGATACCAGTTAGATTTTACACAGAGTACGCGAAGGAACTTGCCCCCATTCTTGCAGCGGTGTACCGTAGGTCTCTAGAAGAGCGTAGTGTTCCAAAGGATTGGAAAAGGGCACAGCACATCCCCGTTTTTAAGAAGGGACGTCGAACAGATGCGCAGAACTATAGACCTATATCTCTAACGTCGATCAGTTGTAGAATTTTGGAACACGTATTATATTAAAGTATAATGACTTTTCTGGAGACTAGAAATCTACTCTGTAGGAATCAGCATGGGTTTCGAAAAATTCGATCGTGTGAAACCCAGCTCGCGCTATTCGTCCACGAGACTCAGAGGGCCATAGACACGGGTTCCCAGGTAGATGCCGTGTTTCTTGACTTCCGCAAGGCGTTCGATACAGTTCCCCACAGTCGTTTAATGAACAAAGTAAGAGCATACGGACTATCAGACCAATTGTGTGATTGGATTGAAGAGTTCCTAGATAACAGAACGCAGCATGTCATTCTCAATGGAGAGAACTCTTCCGAAGTAAGAGTGATTTCAGGTGTGCCGCAGGGGAGTGTCGTAGGACCGTTGCTATTCACAATATACATAAATGACCTTGTCGATGACATCGGAAGTTCACTGAGGCTTTTTGAGGATGATACTGCGGTATATCGAGAGATTGTAACAATGGAAAACTGTACTGAAATGCAGGAGGATCTGCAGCGAACTGACGCATGGTGCAGGGAATGGCAATTGAATCTCAATGTAGTCAAGTGTAATGTGCTGCGAATACACAGAAAGAAAGATCCTTTATCATTTAGCTACAATATAGAAAGTCAGCAACTGGAAGCAGTTAATTCCATAAATTATGTATGAGTAGGCTTTAGGAGTGATTTAAAATGGAATGATCATATAAAGTTGATCGTCGGTTAAGCAGATGCCAGACTGAGATTCATTGGAAAAATCCTAAGGAAATGCAATCCGAAAACAAAGGAATTAGGTTACAGTACGCTTGTTCGCCCACTGCTTGAATACTGCTCAGCAGTGTGGGATCCGTAACGGATAGGGTTGATAGAAGAGATAGAGAAGATCCAACGGAGAGCAGCGCGCTTCGTTACAGGATCATTTAGTAATCGCGAAAGCGTTACAGAGATGATAGATAAACTCTAGTGGAAGACTCTGCAAGAGAGACGCTCAGTAGCTCGGTACGGGCTTTTGTTGAAGTTTCGAGAACATACCTTCACCGAGGAGTCAAGCAGTATATTGCTCCCTCCTACGTATATCTCGCGAAGAGACCATGAGGATAAAATCCGAGAGATTAGAGCCCTCACAGAGGCATACCGACAATCCTCCTTTCTACGAACAATACGAGACTGGAATAGAAGGGAGAACTGATAGAGGTACTCAAGGTCCCCTCCGCCACACACCGTCAAGTGGCTTGCGGAGTATGGATGTAGATGTAGATGTAATGACCGCACAGTCGACGGGACATTAAACACTAATCCTCCCTCTTCGTCCTGATACAAGCCCCAGACTGACGACCAGCATTCAAGTATTGGTAGAAGAAGGGGTTTGTAAGTTAACTGCTTTGAGCGTGGACTAGACTTCCAGAGGACTCTCACATACTTTCACCTATTGAAAGTACGTGCGTGCTTCCACTAAAAAATGAAGTGATCGTGTGGCATTGTTGGCCGGGAGGCCCCGTCTGGGGCAAGTTCGGCCGCCGAGTTGCAAGTCTTATTACAGGTGACGCCACATTGGACGACTTGCGCGTCGGTGATTATGAAATGATGATGAGGACAACACAATGTCCAGTCCATGGGCGGAAAAAATCTCCCACCCGGCCGGGAATGGAATCCGGGCCCACTGCATGGTAGGCAAACACGTTACCACACAGCTTTTTTATTATTCCACAAAACAATAACAATCATAGCTTACAATGAAATGACATAAATAAGGTGACAGGTAACTGCAGTATAAATTACAGCGTTCAAAGAATGAGGAATGATATGCAGTCTTTAGCAGTAGCACACATTTAGCACCTCCACTGTCACCTTCAGCTGGTGGCTAAGCAGGCGGACATGCTTCCGGTAGTTGTTCAGCAACTGTCTAAGCATACAATAATGGGTCTTTCTGCTTATTTATGCCCAATAGAGGATCCAACTCTCAATAATTGCGCCAAGTGTCAACCCTGTACAGTTCTTTACATATTTCGTTACAATTTTTCTAGCACTGCCAGTTCTCTATATACACTCCTGGAAATGGAAAAAAAAACACATTGACACCGGTGTGTCAGACCCACCATACTTGCTCCGGACACTGCGAGAGGGCTGTACAAGCAATGATCACACGCACAGCTCAGCGGACACACCAGGAACCGCGGTGTTGGCCGTCGAATGGCGCTAGCTGCGCAGCATTTGTGCACCGCCGCCGTCAGTGTCAGCCAGTTTTCCGTGGCATACGGAGCTCCATCGCAGTCTTTAACACTGGTAGCATGCCGCGACAGCGTGGACGTGAACCGTACGTGCAGTTGACGGACTTTGAGCGAGGGCGTATAGTGGGCATGCGGGAGGCCGGGTGGACGTACCGCCGAATTGCTCAACACGTGGGGCGTGAGGTCTCCACAGTACATCGATGTTGTCGCCAGTGGTCGGCGGAAGGTGCACGTGCCCGTCGACCTGGGACCGGACCGCAGCGACGCACGGATGCACGCCAAGACCGTAGGATCCTACGCAGTGCCGTAGGGGACCGCACCGCCACTTCCCAGCAAATTAGGGACACTGTTGCTCCTGGGGTATCGGCGAGGACCATTCGCAACCGTCTCCATGAAGCTGGGCTACGGTCCCGCACACCGTTAGGCCGTCTTCCGCTCACGCCCCAACATCGTGCAGCCCGCCTCCAGTGGTGTCGCGACAGGCGTGAATGGAGGGACGAATGGAGACGTGTCGTCTTCAGCGATGAGAGTCGCTTCTGCCTTGGTGCCAATGATGGTCGTATGCGTGTTTGGCGCCGTGCAGGTGAGCGCCACAATCAGGACTGCATACGACCGAGGCACACAGGGCCAACACCCGGCATCATGGTGTGGGGAGCGATCTCCTACACTGGCCGTACACCACTGGTGATCGTCGAGGGGACACTGAATAGTGCACGGTACATCCAAACCGTCATCGAACCCATCGTTCTACCATTCCTAGACCGGCAAGGGAACTTGCTGTTCCAACAGGACAATGCACGTCCGCATGTATCCCGTGCCACCCAACGTGCTCTAGAAGGTGTAAGTCAACTACCCTGGCCAGCAAGATCTCCGGATCTGTCCCCCATTGAGCATGTTTGGGACTGGATGAAGCGTCGTCTCACGCGGTCTGCACGTCCAGCACGAACGCTGGTCCAACTGAGGCGCCAGGTGGAAATGGCATGGCAAGCCGTTCCACAGGACTACATCCAGCATCTCTAAGATCGTCTCCATGGGAGAATAGCAGCCTGCATTGCTGCGAAAGGTGGATATACACTGTACTAGTGCCGACATTGTGCATGCTCTGTTGCCTGTGTCTATGTGCCTGTGGTTCTGTCAGTGTGATCATGTGATGTATCTGACCCCAGGAATGTGTCAATAAAGTTTCCCCTTCCTGGGACAATGAATTCACGGTGTTCTTATTTCAATTTCCAGGAGTGTAGAACAGCATCACCCACGAAGAGCCTCATGCATCATCCGACATTTTCCACTAGGTCACTTCCTTGGCGTGTGCCCAAGGTTACTTTAATGACACAAAATTTCTGTCCATCAAAACGACCTGCTGTACTTTTGTATCTAGCAACTGTTCAGTTCAGTCACAAAACTGGTCTGGTATTCCGTTCACTTGTATTTTGTTCACTAGGCGACAGCACGAAACTGTACCGTACGTCTCCCGAAAGTCGAAGTACACGGCATTCTAGTATCTCCTGGGAATCGTGGACGGACAGACAAAACTGGATGTCAGAGGATCGTTCTGTTGCGCATACCATATTGATTCCTAGAAAGGACATTTTTCGGTCATTAGGCGACTGGAAGTGCACCACAGAAATTAAAACGAGGATAGCAATGGCAAAAGAGGCATTTTATAAGAAAAGGAGAATTTTCTGCAGCGGTCTGGACACAGAACTCCGGAAGAGACTCATAAAATGTCTTATATGGAGTGTTCTTCTATATGGCGCTGAAACACGGACTTTGAGGAAGAAAGACAGAGAAAAGCTGGAGGCTTTTGAGATGTGGAAACCACTAGAACAAACCCTGAGTGCGGTGTCTCCCTAAAAATATCTGTAATATGAAGTACAGAATTTCAGAAATTCATTCTGAACACTACTGGCAATGTATATAAAAAATGTAATTTCATACTAGTCATATGTAATTAACTTGTTCATTGCTACTTTTTTGCTTACTGCTGCAGAAATAGTCTTATTTTGGACTCTTTTTGTGATAATTTGCTCTCTGATACTGAATTTAATAATGCAAAATGCTAGTCGTTTTTCGCATCGCATGGGCGTAACTAAATATTATAGAGAGCGGCCGGAGAAATTCGCCATGCACTAACTGCAGTCTGCTGTTAATAATTAATTAATTAATTAATTTTTCACATGGGTTACCACATATTAGACTAATTTTCCTGCCTGGCAACCTAGAAAATTGCTTGTTTTATATGTTAGTAATCACGGAAAAATCGTTTCGCTGCTTCAGAGATTGACCATGATTATAATGTTACATTCTCCGAATACCGTTTGGATTTGAAGCTTTTTCACTACATTTGTTTGACAGTATTAGTATAATTAGCATTAAACAGAGAAACGCCTATCCCAGATCAACATATATGAAAATGGAATATATGTCTATGTATAATTCTGGAGATCCTGGAAGAATTCCAAGTAAGTGACAATACGACTTTCTGTTTGGAAAAATATACTGTTGGGGTAAGTGTTCGGGTACACGTGTGAAGGACGTGATGTAAAGAAAAATTCACTATTAATTATGCTGACGGAAATTTTAATTCAAATGGCTCTGAGCACTATGGGACTTAACAGCTGAGGTCATCAGTCCCCTAGAACTTAGAACTACTGAAACCTAACTAACCTAAGGACATCACACACATTCATGCCCGAGGCAGGATTCGAACCTGCGACCGTAGTGGTCGCGCGGTTCCAGACTGAAGCGCCTAGAACCGCCCGGCCATACGGGCCGGCGGAAATTTGGAAAGTAGCCATGAACACCTTGACTGATTGATTGATTCTGGGGAAGGGACCAAACAGCGAGGTAATCGGTCCCATCGGATAAGGGAAGAAAGTCGGCCGTGTCTTTTCAAAGGAACGATCCTGGCATTTTCCTGAAGCGATTTGGCGAAGTCACAGGAAACCTAAATCAGGATGGCTGGACGCGGGTTCGAACCGCCGTCCTCCCGAATGCAAGTCCAGTGTGCTCACCACTGCGCCACCTCGCTCGCTCATGAACACCTTGACCGAGCCCAATCGAATTGGTACTCCAGTGTTCCTATTTCTATGGGATGTAATGATTAAAATTTCAACCCTTGTACGAGCTTATTTTCAGTACAGAAGAAGACCATTCATAGAGACGAGGAATGGTGTGAGTTCGTGATGCCCGTTATGTGTGTGTAAAGCTATTGGAACTTTTCGGGTGGCGATCGCAACTGGCAGAACGAGTACAAGCACCTCTTCGCCATCTTTCGGACTTTGAGAAAAGTCGAATCATTGGCACTAGGGGCAATTCGAATCGTGGGCACTAGGACATGGGAGCAACATACCCCGAGATCACACGAACATTTAGTTGCAGTGAGATGACTACAGGGAGAGTTGTCACGGGGTGGACCAGGGACAACAGTGGGTCAAGACGTGTGGGCACACATCGTACCAGAAGGCACACCACCAGAAGGTCGGAAATTGTTCTGCTGGATGTGACAAACAGGCAGTTGACAACAGCTGAAATCTGGGCAGATGATGCAGGCTGTTTGTCTCACCAAGAATCGTCTGGAAGTGGTTATTGCAGAATGGGCTGAGATTTCGAGGTGTCACGAGTCGTTTACCGCTGACGCCATACCACGGAGAAGCAGACTTGCATGGTGTTCAGCCAGCGACATTGAGTGGCATTGCGTGAGGTTCAGCAGTGGTGTGGGTCTCGAGGAACTCTGTCCCCCGTGGCCTTCCACACTGTTGGCAACCCGACCACCACAAACAGAAGCGAGGCTCGTCGAAACAAAACGTCACCCTGTCTTTTATCCCCCGTCACACCGAATTACGTACCGAACTATTTAGTGGCTGGGAACTGCTTCAGGCTCTCGATGCGTCCTAATCCTTAAACCAGGCAAAAACCTGACGTCCGTCGACAGCTGCCAACAGATTATCACAACAGCGTGCTCTGCAAACTGCCTGAAAAGACAGTAGTCGCGTGATTATGCAAGGTTCCCGAATTGTGGAGTCTCCCTGTGCGGATAGGGCGGGGCGGATAGAAGTGTGCTACCACAGGCACAGCGCATTGCAAGACCTAAAACGGAAGTATTTGAATGATGCAACTTGCGGAAGGACTTTAATAAAAATGCGAGGCATTCGGGGACAACGTGAAAAGCTCCGATGAGAACAAAGGGTCACCTACGACATGATAAACTATATTAAGTGGCGAGGTACCCTAGTGTTAAAAACTAAAATGCAGGTAAATTTTCTTCAGTTAACCACGAAAGTGTTAGGTGCGAACAGCATTACGAAGTGATAGAAAAACTCAGGTTCTATATATTTATATGGATAAGCAAGTTCGTAACAGCATTCTGAACGATAGTGTAAAGAAGACTGCTGGTGATATGGACGTGCAAAACGTTTACATGTTCCAGCTTGGTTATCATTTAACTCTTAAGCTGTAGCAACAAATGAACGGATGATACAGGGTATTCCTAAAAGTTTGTGAGCCCAATACAACCAGACACAAGCTAAAACAGTGACAACCGACTGTTTTTCGTGGAAAAAGGACACCCAACCAAACTAATACATTAATTTTTCGATTGCTGACACATTAATCACGACAGTAGAGTAATTAATGTTTTGGATCGATGGACACGCCTCCAGACGTCCTCATATTTTGTTTCTTTCAACGTGTTTCAGAGCCGGTATTTCCGTCGCCAAGTGTAAGTTGGTGAAATTACAAGTTTCTTCACAAATACGACAACGTAGTCGACATAGCAATGTTTCAGACCATACCAAAATAATAATTTAATTTTCGATTGCTGACACATTAGTAACGACCGTAGATTAAATGTTTTTGATCGAAGGATCCGCCTCCAGATATCCTCATATTCTGTCTCTTTCGCACAACGTGCTTCAGACCCGTTATTTCCGTCTTCAAGAGGAACTTGGTGAATTTACAAGTTTCTTCACAAATACGCCAAGGTAGTAGACATACAATGTTTCAGGTAGTTAACGATGAAATATTGATTGAACACTTGAAAGTCTCCGTGCGGAAGGTCTAACATGTGTAGAAGGTTTTTAGGACCATCACAGATTTTAGGTTGTCACTCGCGATCACAATATTCACATACACGTGAGCATATGTCAGAACTAGTCAGAGGAACCTACATATCTAAAAATAAAAGTGGAAAAAAATCTAGTTAGGTGGTCCACGTCTCGCATTCGGCAGGACGGAGGCTCAAATCCCCCTCTGATAATGCAGATTTTGGTTCTCGTGGTTTGCCCTAAATCGCTTAAGGCGAATGCTTTAGTTAGTTCTTACGTGAAGGATGCGGCCAATCGCCTTCGCCACCCTGTATCAGTCTGAGGTCTTGCTTTGTCGCTAATGGAGCTGTCGTCGACGAAACGTTGAGTCATAATGTTATCTTTTAACATACAAAATTCGTTATATATTACCAGTAGAGAATACTCCATGGTTTACTATACAAAAATAGTGTACTTTCACAATCCTGGGGGAAACTGCTATAACTAAATGTTCTAGAACGTGGGCAAAATAATTCAGAGAAATAGTTGAAACCATGATACCAAACGAAATTCCTTGTGAGTATATTTTTAGTTGATCTAGTAAGTCTATTTTCTCACATTGCTTACAATGTGTAACATATGAATAAAGTGTCACTAAAGCTATGTAGTTTAACTGAGCGCTGTGCAAGCGCGTGCGAATCCCAGTGGTAAATAGTGACGGGATGACGCACATAACTTTTCACCTGAAATGACTTTTTGCCTGTTAACTACATTTGTATTTGTAATATATTTTGACTTACACCTACATTGACAGAAGTTCATGAAACAAATAGCAACTTGTTCTCGCTACTTCATTAGTAACCGACATACATACATCAATTTGATGTTCGAAATAGATAAATCACAAGTCAAAAGTGTCGCAATATCTTCGTAACAGTTAATCGGGTTCTGAATAGTAAAACGCCGTTATATTCGTCTCTCTTGATCATACCATACTAGCAGCGGAAGTAACTGTAGTTCCATTTTAAAAAGCGAAATTGATACCGATATCTCTGTAATTAATAAGGAATTTAACTGTAGTTGGCTCGCTACTGAATCTTTTCGTGTATTTCATTGCCAACGTGCTTCATTTAGAGGAAGCAATCCTTATAATTTGATCAAAAATGGTTCAAATGGCTCTGAGTACTACGGGACTTAACTTCTGAGGTCATCAGTCCCCTAAAACTTGGAACTACTTAAACCTAACTAACCTAAGGACATCACACACATCCATAACCGGGGCAGGATTCGAACCTACGACCGTAGCGGTCGCGCGGTTCCAGACTGTAGCGCCTAGAACCGATCAGCCACACCGGCCGGTATATAATGTGATCATTTTGAGTGTAAATCAGTTATCATTATTTTTTCTGTTTTCCGTCTTTCCTTAGTTGTTTTACATTCGTGGAAGTATATTCCGTCCATGCAACTAATCAAAGGCAGTTTGCTTATTTGTCATACGCGTTTCGCTTCTTTTAATTTGGAAGCACCTTCTGTGGCCTGTAATACATGTTTCTTTTTATACATACAATAAACGCATTATGTGATAGATACAATATGTTACTATGTTACATTTTGTTGTGTTTTGCTCCCGTTTTTTAAGTTAGAATCAACATTCGCTGCACAAATTTCGTAATGTGAAATTGTAACACCGAACGAAAATTTCACATTACGAAATTTGTGCTACGAAAGTTGATTCTAACCTAGAAACCCAGAGCAAAACACAACATAATGTAACATAGCAAAATATTGTCTCTAGCACATAAACGTTTATTGTATGTATAAAAAGAAACATTTATTACAGGTCACTGAAGGTGCTTCCCAAATAAAAAAAGCGAAACGCGTATGGAAATTAACAAGCCGCCTTCAATTAGTTGCACGGACGGAGCATACCTCCACGAACAAATCAGTTTTACGTCCGTTAGAGGACTTGAGCTACAAAAAAGTAGTGACAGCTCCGTACATAGCGGTTTGTTTTCGATTTCTTTCTACGTCTTATATACCTTGTTTGATCTTTGCACACACGTGGAAAACTCACTCCGGTTATACTGCATGTAATTTGTTGTACTGTAATCTAAATTCTGCGGAGTACGTGCTTTGTTACACGATGTGAGTGTATTTTTGTAAGTCGCATATCTCGAGTAGCACATAGTAAAGATAGAATGTACTTTTCATGTTTTACAAAGTTGAGTGGACCACTCTAGATTACAGTTGTACATACAATGTTGCTAGGTACGCAAATTGGACCAAATTACTCAGTGCTGTGGAAGGACGGTGTACATTCGCAGAGCCGTGCTAACCGTTTTCCCGCTGTTTTGGTTTTGTTCCACGGGAACAGTGGCTAACGCCGGAATGTTTTGCTGTTTGTGTCAGCGAACGAGAAGGGATTAGCGACAGGAAGAAGGGGGAGAGGAAGACACACACACACACACACACACACACACACACACACACACACACAGTCACACAGTAGCGCTGCTGTTTATTATGTACACAGCGGGCGCCATCAGATATTCCTTCAGCGCTCCGGCACTTTGTGCCCCGTGAACAACGCTTCGTGCCGGGTCGCAGAGGTAGCAGCATTCTCACATGCCTATCCCCTTCCAGTCTAACAAAGCAGCAAAAAACTACGCGTAGAAATGGATTACGTCACTTACGGGACTCTCAACGAAGACAATTAAGCCGTTGCCACGAGCCTGGCATTGATTCAGTATACATGTTCTCTGCCTTATTATGACCTTTGAAAGTTCTGTGGGAACCTTGTGGCTAGTTCACAACGATCTCACTGCGATCAAAACAGCAGAGAATTTGAAACAGAGGTAGTGAATAGACGTAAGATCTCTCAGCTCATAGGTACAATAAAAATTCCGAAATTGCAGTTGTTTCAGTGAGTTGTTTAGTCGATAATAGCTTCAGGGTTATAGCTAATAATGTAGCGAGTGCTTGCGGACAATGATTGAATGTAGTTATTTACTTGTATGAAAATGAAGAACACACAGCCGCGCGGAGTGGCCGCGCGGTTAGAGGCGCCATGTCACGGATTGCGCGGCCCTTCCACCGGAGGATCGAGTCCTCCCTCGGCCATGGGTTTATGTGTTGTTCTTAGTATAAGTTAGTTTACGGAGTGTGTAAGTCTAGGGACCGATGATCTCGCCAGTTTGGTACCTTAGGAATTCACACACATGTGAACGTTTTGAAGAACACACTGCGTACGGCGCGACTGCAGTGTAGAAACTTTTCGAGAAACGGACACGGACAGCGTAGACCGCAAAAACATTTGTTTTGGTGGTGACCCGTTTCGGTCAGTTTTTAACAATCCTCAGACTCTCATACCATGATGGCAGGCGGTGGCGGTTAATGGAACAGGTGTAGTAGCTCCACGAAGGTCAACTGCTGAGACTCTTTGTGTCCATTGTTCAAGTACTTTTTGTCTGACTGGTGTTCTCCAGGAGAAATGTTCTCAAAAATTGTAGAAACTTTTATTGTTCTAAAATGACTGGTTTGAAGAGTCTTATCTAAGGGGAGAACATGAAGGGAAATGGCCAAGGGGGGAGTGGGAAATTACAATTAATTTTACCTGTTATAAAGGTTCCGTGTTTCGTTATATGAAGTCACAGCACAAAAGGCACTCGAAACGTATGATTGATTAAAAAAAAACACATAGTTGATAACATCCTCGTACCATCCATACATACCTGCGTTGGACGCGACTTGCCCAGGCTTGCCACACTACACTCTGCTAGATTGGAATGTTAACATAATTAATGAGTGAATAATCAAAGAATCTTCTCTCCCATCTTCTTTCTCTCTCTGTCTCTCTCTCTCATTAACCATGCATCATTCATCGCTCTTCTCTCTCTCTCTCTCTCTCTCTCACTCACACACACACACACACACACACACACACAAATATCCACTGCAGAAAAAAGAAACTATTTCACAAGCAACGACACATTCACACATTGAAACACACACACACCCACACGAAGCAAATGAAAAATGTCAAACCACGCACACAATGCAAACAAAAGACGAAAGGTAAACACACAGCAGCGACAGTTGGTAAAACTACACACTGTAAACACGCAAATGTTGAACACAAAATGAAAAGTGCAAGTGACGTTTTGTAATAAATGTGGATGAGAAAACGCCAGAAATCTGCTAGCTGGAGCACGGGGACCGAATAAACACATCTCCAGGACCACACACATGGACTGCAAACATTGGAAATCGTAAATAACAACAAAGCAGAATTTAGCCTCACGAAATTTGAGTTACAAAACTTTTTCCTAATCTGAAAAACGTGAGAAAATGTAAAATAGTAACATATCGTAACTGCTACATAGTACATTCGTCATATGTATAAAAAGAAACATGTATTACAGGCCACTGAAGATGCCTCGTAAATAAAAGAAGCGAAATGCGTATGACAAACAACAAACTGCCTTTCATTTACAGTCAGTAAAACTTTTTCTTCGTTTGTGGCCGTCTTTGTCAAAAAATGGTTCAAATGGCTCTGAGCATTATGGGACTTAACATATAAGGTCATCAGTCCCCTAGAACTTAGAACTACTTGAACCTAACTAACCTAAGGACATCACACACATCCATGGCCAAGGCAGGATTCGAACCTGCTACCGTAGCCGTAGCGCGGTTCCGGACTGAAGCGCCTAGAACCGCTCGGACACACCGGCCGGCGGCCACTTTGTCAATACGTAAAACTACCGTAGTTTCACTCACTTGCAACATTAACCGAAACGTCGGTAGTGTTACATAACGACAAGCGGTGACAAACCTAGAAAAAATTTTATGGACTGTGATAATGGCTACGTTTAAATTACCTTTCACTTAGTTGCAAAGATGGAACATAGCTCCATAAATTCTGAAGCAACTGAGGAACGCCGGAAAAAAAGGATGAGAATGTTTAATATTTTCGAAACTAGTTTTGCAAACCACTGTATTGTCATCTTTGTACCTGTCAATGACGTAGCACCTGAAAACTCGTGTGTAAAATATACGTTTCGCAGACTATAACATCTGTGTCGCGTGTGTTTGCATTTATTGTGTTTAAAATATTGTAGCAGGAACCAGCGAAATAGTCAACTGATGCATTATTTCTTCTATTTAGAGAGATTTTAATTATGTGTGACTTTGCACAACAGATTCTATTTATTGGTCGAGTTCATTCAGTAGTACATTGTGTCAAAGTAGCATTACTGTTTGGCGGGACAGAAACATTGAAGCAGCTGACAACTTTAAAAAGTGAGGGCTTCATCAATGGAAGATATTATACTCCTAAAATTTGTGTTTTTATACATTTTAACTTATTTTCATTTACACTGAGTATGATTTTGCTACTTATCTTTCGAGTACTTCATGTAATACTTGAAGAATGTTTGTACCTTTTGCCAAAATTGCAACATCACTTGAATATGCACATTTATAACTGATTTGCATCGTTATCATAGGTCTCTGATCTGCAATGAAGAGCCAAAGAAACTAGTACACCTGCCTAATATTGTGTAGGGCACCCGCGAACATGCAGAAGTGCTCCAACACGACGTGGCATGGACTCGACTAATGTCTGAAGTAGTGCTGGAGGGAACTGACACCATGAATCCTGCAGGGCTGTACATAAATCCGTAAGAGTACGAGGGGGTGGAGATCGCTTCTGAACAGCACGTTGTAAGTCATCCTAGATATGCTCAATAATGTTCATGTCTGGGGAGTTTGGTGGCCAGACAAAGTGTTTAAATTCAGAAGAGTGTCCCTGGAGCCACTCTTTAGCAGTTCTGCACGTGTGAGTTGTCGCATTGTCCTGAGATGAATAAATGCAGTTGATCAGACAGGATGCTTACATACGTGTCACCTGTCAAGAGTCGTATCTACGCATATAAGCAGGCCCGTATCACTCCAATTTCACATGCCTCACACCATTACATAGCTTGAACAGTCCCCTGCTGACATGCAGTTTCCATGGATTCATGAGGTTGTCCCGTACCGGCACACGTCCATCCGCTCAATACAATCTGAAACGAGACTCATCCGACCAGGCAACTTGTTTCCAGTCATCAACAGTTCAGTGTCGGTGTTGAGTGGCCCAGGGGAGACGTAAAGCTTTGTGTCGTGCAGTCATCAAGGGTACACGAGTGGGCCTTCGGCTCCGAAAGCCCATATCAATGATGTTTCGTTGATGGCCCAGTGTTAACATCAGCACCAATTTGTGGAAAGGCTGCATTTCTGTCACACAGAACGATTCTTTTCAGCCGTCGCTGGTCCCGATCTTGCAGGATCTTTTTACGGCCGCAGCGAAGTCGGAGATTTGATGTTTTATCGGATTCCCGGATTCCTGATATTCACGGTACACTCGTGAAATAGTCGTACGGGAAAATCCCCACTTCGTCGCTACCTCGGAGATGATGTGTCCCATCGCTCGTGCACCCACTGCAACACCACGTTCAGACTCACTTAAATCCTGATAATCTGCCATTGTAGAAGCAGTAACCGATGTAACAACTTGTGTAATACAGGGTCAGTCACTAACTACTGCCACCTAGAATAACTCCGAAAGTATGATAGGAGCTGAAAAGTTTGTGCGACAAATGTGGTATAGGATGACGGGGACCATAATATGACAATGGTTTTTTATTGCTAGGTGGGGTCACGTGAGAGATATGAAGACCAACTTTTTTTAAAAATGGGATACTATAGTTTGGTATTTACTTTTTGATAGCGGCTATCGAGACGAATCCAATGATGTGTAGCAGTAAGGTCTTCGAAGGTCAACGAAGGTCACAAAGGTGGCATGAACGTCCATTTACAGAAGGTGTTCGAAGTGATGACCATTGGTATCAATGCAGTGCTGCAATCTTCTTATCATGGATTGAGTGATATTTCTTATCACTTCGGCACTTATCGAAGCACAGGCTCTGGGAATTCTCTCTCGTATATCGTGGAACATGTAAACACCGTTCGACTGTTTCGCTATACAACACTAGTAGGAAGGTTAATCCTAGTATCGTCGAATCATGAGAATGTGAATAATGTATTCCTTCGAAGACAAGTCGATATGCTTCTCATTTACGGAGAATCCCAACGAAATTCAGTGAGAGTTAGAGACTTATACGCTGAAAGATATCCTCAACGTACTCACCCTACCCGTCGTACATTTAAATATGTGTATGATAAATTAAGAACAACTGGATCTTTTACGCATCGGAAACAAATGCGACAAGGGAAAGTTACTAACGAGGAAACGGAAATTGGTATTCTTGCCGCTGTGGTTCGCGTCAAATCGCAAGGGAATCTGAAATGAGCGAGAGTAGTGTTGTTCGTGTTCTGCATCGCCGTAAATATCATCCTTACCATATCAGTCTCCACCCAGAATTAACTGGTACGGGCTGTATGCGTCGCATTGAATGCTACCGATGGTCTCAACTTCAGATTCAGAAGGATGATACATTTATTAATTTGATTTTATTCTCTGAGGGGGCTACATTCACTAACCGTGGAAATGCTAATTTGCGCAACATGCATAATTGGGCAACTGAAAATCCATGCTGGCTGCGCCAAGTTGCACACCAAAAACCTTGGTCGGTGAATGTATGGTGTGGGATTCCGGAGGACAGAATTATAGGCCCCTATTTCATCGAAGGAAATCTTAATGGAAGGAGCTACACCACATTCCTGCAAGAAACATTAGGTCTGTTATTGGAAGAAATACATTTAGGAACAAGGAACAGCATGTCGTATCAACACGATGGGTGTCTGGCACATTTATCGCTGATGGCTGGAAATGAGTTGAAGAGGCAATTCCCAAATCGTCGGATTGGACGCGGAGGAGATGTGTCGTAGCCAGCTCGTCCACCAGACTCGACGCATCTGGATTTTTTCTTGTGCGGATTCGTAAAAGACATTGTTCGTAAATAAGTTATAACTACACGCGAAGATATGCTAGAGAAAATTGTCAGAGCATGTACTTCAATGAGTGACGATGTGATAAGGAATACCACTCAATCCATTGCATTGACACCAATGGTCATCACTTCGAACACCTTCTCTAAATGGACGTTCATGCCTCCTTTATGACCTTCGTTGACCTTCAAAGACCTTACTGTTACACGTCATTGGATTCGTCTCGATAGACGCTATCGGAAAATAAGGACCAAACTATAGTATCCCATTTAAAAAGCAATGTTGACCTTCAATCTCTGAAGTGACCTAACCTAGAAACAAAAAAAAACCAACGTCATATTATGGTCCCCGTTCTCCCATGCAACTTTTGCCCCACAAATATTTCAGCTCCTATCGTACTTTCGGAGCTATTCGTGGTGGCAATAGTTAGTGACTCACCCTGTATAGGCGTTGCCGAACGCAGCGCCGTATTCTGCCTATTTACATTGATAGGGTCCTGTAGCCACCTTTCATTAGTCCGGTAGCCTATTTTCACTAGCATTTCTCTTTCTTTTCCTTGTTTCTCTTTTCTCATAACTCTCATAATGGTATGATTGAATGAATGTCGTTGTGTGTCACGTTGCTAGACGGTGGCGTAGTCTGCTGCAGAAAGTCTGCGATAGTCATACAGATTCAGCAGCAGTTGTACAGATTAGCCAACTCTCGTAGTGGTCAAGTAGGCAAAGAGGTTTGCGCTACTTGTGAGGAATCCACCTGCGTTAGGATGGTGGCGAAAATGGCATCTTTGGGTTTTCCGGGCCACGCGGAGCGTGGAGGAGGCTGGGGATGAAAAAGGGAGGCATCTGCTGCCGGTACGGGAAGCGTCCACAGCTGTCGAAGAAGGGTGAGTTAGACTGACCGCGTGGCGCGATGTTACTTGGAGAGAGGAGAGTTATTAGCTTTTGGTCTCGCCTTTCAGCTCTGGAATATTGCTTTGCCTTGTCGCAGCAAAGAATGCAAATCTTTGGCCGATTTTTCATTTAGTAAATTTCTATAGCAGACTTGGATCCACCGGAAGAGCGCCACACAAAGGTGTCGATAAGATGAGAGCACTGGCTTCTGTATGAATGTCTGTTTTCCTTCAGCTGTGCCTGTACAAGCTTTCATTTTTCTAAATATTAATATCTTTGCCTTCTCGGAAATTTTCCTTGCTTTATGTATCTTTCGTCCGTGGGGAGCCGACCACATGGTTGAACATTAGAGTCTGTTGGGCTACCGTCATCACTAACTGTCCGGTCTCATGTTTGTTTTAAAGAATGTTAACTGTTCGTGATTGTGTGATGTGATATTGTTGCAACTTGGCCGCGATACCTAGAAATTGCGTCTCCTCAAACCACGTGGGCACACGGGTGTACTGCGAAACGTGTACCGTTTCACGATATATTGCGATCAGTTATCAGGCAACAGCACTTGTATGAATGATTCACACCAATGATTTTAGGTGTTGATTATAACGGTGTATGTATCGATGCTTTTCTTTAATGTTATCAGGAATTGTGTACATGCCTCACATCCACATCTTAGGAATAAATGATTTTATACACAATTTTCTCTTGCATTCCGAGGTTACGTTTTTGCACCTAAGCCACTCACCTCGTAGCTTTCCTGTTAGCACATCCAACGCGTTTCCTTACGCACAGGTCCAGTGATTAGTGTCCCCTTTTATTTTAAAACAAATGCTTTAGATTAAGTCTTATTTTCAGGTGTGTTGCTGGGAGCTCATCTTCTGCACAGTGTTCATGCATGTACTATTTTATTTTAAATGGTTGATTCTCGTGGACAGTGCACGGGAAATACTATTAATCACATCTCATCCCCTATGAGCGATATCGCGACGTACGTATTTTTATGAGTTTTTAGTCTGTGATCAAATTAATTTATTTTCCGACTCGGCCAAACCTTTGATTAGTTGTATGGTTAGAGCCGGTGGCGACCCTAATCTTCTCACGTTAGTTTCACAATCAATAAGCATTTCCATTCCCACTCTTAACGTAATAACCCGTAGAAACAGGTTAGTTACAACATATCTCTTTATTTGAATTCGCATGCCTATACCAGTTTCTTTCGGGCTTCAGTGTATTTTGTGTATCTGCCAAGTCAATAGGAAAGGGAAAAGACAACCACCCAGTTTCGCTCGAGATGTAGAGTAAAAGCTCTCGCCCATGTTGTTAGTTAGCTTTATTTCCGTTCCTCTGTCCTTCGTTGTTCACTCATGTAATCTGCTTAATTTTTTTACAGATTCCCAGTTCATGTAGATCCTTATACAGTGGTTACCAGGCGAACTATCGAAAGCGTTTTTAAGATAACTAAATAGGAACTGAAGATCTGTGGAATATTCATAAACATTTTTCTATTATTTTCCTAATGGCAAACAGCCAATTCTAGCTACCTCTACTTGCTCCAAAATCACAATAGTATTACCCGAAGGAAAGAACGACAGTGAAAATGTAAAGTGCTCACTGTCGCTGGTACTGCCACCGAAATAAGCCTTCCAGCTGCACAAATCCCGCTTAACATAACGACCGCTCATAAGCGTTATTCAGGACAACGACAACAGCAAAAATGGTTCATCTAAACGACCGCAATACGAGGCATACGTGCGAGGTTTTGCGCTTCCTTCGCGCTGTTGACGAGTTTTTACGGTCAACTCGAGCTGAAGCCAAAGCTCGTCAGCAGGTGCGGAGCGCCCTCGTTTAATAGCGCACAACGGCACACCTCTTCATCCCCTTCTGCAGCATCTTTTGCATCGTCAGGAACTGCCGCTGCTACGCGGTAGACACCTCGCCGACGCCGTAAAACGTCGATGGCTTAGCAGAGCGCCAACTCTGCGGGCTCATAAAAAGAACCGCGAGGAGTTCCTCCTGCAGACTAAGTGGAATAGGTCGGCACTTTCCGCCAGAAGCTGTTTGCCCCTCCACTAACTGACCACCGCTCTGTGAAACACGGGTGGTTCCCTACTCGCGCGCTGTATTGAGCGCTATCGACACGGGCGCTACATCGGAATGCTTTGCCACTGTTGCTCTCAAGTGGCTTCTAATCAAATTGCGTGCGTGCGGAAAATTCGTCTCATATACGCGACTGGATTCGTGAATTCCCATCAGAAAGGTCGTCACACCCAATAACTGACAGGGATTCACATAGTTCAACAGATGTTTTATCTGCATTCTCCAAAGCATTTGAGCGATTTTGCGGTCATTGAGTACGCATACATCGTCAAGAGAGAGATTGTATATGATTTCTAAGCATGGAGGTATAGTGTATTCATCCACAATGATTTCAGTTGCTTTGCTGCACCGGGATTATCTACTTCTCAGTTACCCATCTTCGCAGCCGTTCTTTACTCGAATTCTGGAATACTTACTTCGTTTTCTTTGGTGAAGGACTTCCAGAAAAGTGTGTTTCTTAACTCCTCTTTAGTATGGACAATATTAACACTTTTATTGCTCTGTGAAGATATTGATTGTGTCTTGACCCTGGTCTATCATCCGTCATCTGACCAGAAAATCTTTGGAATTTTTGCGAGATTTCGAGATAGGGTTTCGATGCGGAAGCCATTAAAAGCATCTCTCTCTGCGCTAAGTTTCCAGTTTCAGTAAAACATCGCCAGTCTTGGAGATTTTGGGTTCTTCTACGTAAATTTGGCATGGTTTTTTTCTTTGGTTATGCAACAGTGCTCTTACCTGTTTTGTGTACCACGCTGGATCAGTAACGTCCTTTATTAATTTATTTTGTATAAATCTCTCAATTGTCGCCGATATTATTTCTTCGAATTCAAATCGTACCTGATCCACACTTACATCGTTAGTTGCGAAACAACGAAGTCTGTCTATGAAGAAGGAACAGATCTATTTTTTATTTGCTGTTTTAAATACACTGAAGAGCCAAAGCAACTCGCCAACCTGCCTAATATCGTGTAGGGCCTCCGCGAGCACGCAGAAGTGCCGCATGGCATGGACTCGACTAATGCCTGAAGTAGTGCTGGACGGAATTGACACCGCGAATCCGGCAGGACTGTCCATAAATCAGTAAGAGTACGAGGGACTGAAATCTCTTCTGAACAGCGCGTTTCAAGGAATTCCAGATACGCTCAATGATGTTAATGTGTGGGAGTTTGGTGGCCAGCGGGAGTGTAGAAGTGTGTTTCTGGAGCCACCCTGTAGCGATTCTGGACGTGTGTGGTGTCGCATTATCTTGCTGGAATTTTCCAAGTCAGTCGGAATGCAGAATCGACATGAATGGATGCAGGTGATCAGAGAGGATGTTAGGCACTTGTCACCTGTCAGAGTCGTATCTATACGTATCAGCGGCTCCAAATCCACTCCAACAGTACACGCCCCACACCATTACAGAGCCTCCACCACCTTGAACAGTCGCTGCTGACATGCAGGGTGAGTGGATTGATGAGATTGTCTCCATACCCATACACGTCCATCTGCTCGATACAATTTGAAACAATACTCGTCCGACCAGGTAACATGTTTGCAGTCGTCAACAGTCCAATGCCGATGATGGCAAGCCCAGAGGAGGCGTAAAGCTTTGTGTCGTGCACACGAGAGGTCCTTCGGCTCCGAAAATAGATGACGTTTCGTTGAATGATTGGCATGCTGAGACTTGTTGATGGCCCAGTGTTGAAATCTGCAGCATTTGCGGAAGATTGCACTTCTGTCACGTTGAACAGTTCTCTTCAGTCGTCGTTCGTCCCGTTCTTGCAGGATCTTTTTTCTGCCTCAGCGATGTCGGAGATTTGATAATTCACAGGATTCCTGATATTCACGGTATACTCATGAAATGGTCGGACTGGAAAATGCCCACTTCATCGTTACCTCGGAGATGCTGTGTCCCTTCGCTCATGCGCCGACTGTAACACCACGTTCATACTCACTTAAATCTTGATAACTTGCCATTGTAGCAGCACTAACCGATCTAACAACTGCGCCAGACACTCGTCTCATATAGGCGTTGCCGACCGCAGCGCCGTATTCTGCCTGTTTACATCTCTTTGTATTTGAATACGCATGCCTATACCAGTTTCTTTGGCGCTTCAGTGTCGATACGTTTTGCGTTTATTTTTGTCGATTTGGGAGTTACGGTGTTCAGTGTCGCTACAACGAACTTGAGGTCACTATCCGTGCATCTGTTATGATAAAATGGAAATTATTGAAAAACGTTACTTAGTTAAATTGTTGTTATTGTGGTCTTCAGTCCATAGACTGGTTTGATGCAGCTCTCCATGCTACTCTATCCTGTGCAAGCCTATTCATCCCCCCGTACCTACTGCAACCTACATCCTTCTTAATCTGTTTAGTGCATTCATCTCTTGGTCTCCCTCTACGATTTTTACCCTCCGCGCTGCCCTCCAATACTATACTGGTGGTCCCTTGACGCCTCAGAATATGTCATACTAACCGATCCCTTCTTCTATTCAAGTTGTGCCACAAACTCTTCTTCTCCCCAATTCTATTCAATACCTCTTCATAAGTTATGTGATCTACCCATCAAATCTTCAGCATTCTTCTGTAGCACCACATTTCGAAAGCTTCTATTCTCTTTTTGTCTATACTATTTATCGTCCACGTTTCACTTCCATACATGGTTACACTCCATTTCCTGACACTTAAATCTAAACTCGATGTTGACAAAATTCTCTTCTACAGAAACGCTTTCCTTGCCATTGCCAGTCTACATTTTATATCCTCTCTACTTCGACCATCATCAGTTATTTTGCTCCCCAAATAGCAAAACTCATTTACTACTTTAAGCGTCTCATTTCCTAATCTAATACCGTCGGCATCACCCGATTTAATTCGCCTACATTTCATTATCCTCGTTTTGGTTTTGTTGATGTTCATCTTATATCCTCCTTTCAAGACACTGTCCATTCCGATCAGTTGCTCTTCCAGGTCCTTTGCTGTCTCTGACAGAATTACAATAACGTCGGTGAATCTCGAAGTTTTTATTTCTTCTCCATGGATTTTAATTCCTACTCAGAATTTTTCTTTCGTTTCCTTTACTGCTTGCTTATTATACAGATTGAAAACATCGGGGATAGGCTACAACCCTGTCTCACTCCCTTCCCAACCACTGGTTCCCTTGACTCTTATAACTGTCATTTGGTTTCTGTACAAATTGTAAATAGCCTTTCGCTCCCAGTATTTTACCCCTGCCACCTTCAGAATTTGAAAGAGAGTATTCCAGCAAACATTGTGAAAAGCTTTCTCTAAGTCTACCAGTGTTAGAAACGTAGATTTGCTTTTCCTTAATCTGTTTATTTAATCTATTTTCTAAGATAAATTTCGATAAATTATACTGATGAAAAATAGTGCACACATGAAATTAAATGTATCATTGTAGTAAAAAATTTCTAATTGTATAAACTTTCTAAAAAAATTGAAAGTAAATCTAAATCTGTATACTATTTTTTATGGCTGCTATTGGACATCGGTATTACTTGTTAGTAGACGATATTGAAAGGCTCGTGCTGTTCCGAAGTACGATGCAATCTCTCTTCGGACACGCACCCATCGAGCGAGCGACTTTGAATTGAAAGTGTCTCCCCCTGTACGGGAACATATGTAATGGTTGCACTATTGCAGCTTGGTAGACGTATGGTTGACGATATATGGAAGTATAGATTTGGCCGGGTATCGTGCGCGGATAGCCTAACGGTAAGGCGTCTGTTCGCGATAAGCGATAAATCCCGGCTTGACTCACATTTTCACTGTCGTCATTGCATCACCGAGCTGAATGTTGTCCATATTCGCAACTGGGAATACATTTCATGTTGATCTTTGTGTGGTGCACAATAAAAACAGATTTTATCTGCTCCTCATTAATTATCAACATAATTCACCCAACAGAAGTCGGAAAAATTGCAAGGATTCCGTCAAATAGCGTATTTGCTTCAGCACTGAGAGGTCGCTGCGGCAACAGCGCCATTTTGCACTTGCGGGTCGGTGCAAAGGCTTCTAGGCTTTGGGAATAGATGGGAACATAGGGGGTAGTCGAACCCACGCACCTGTCCCGCACCTTCTTAAACCGTCATCCTTGCTTTTTTTCCCCTTCCCTCGCTCAGTTATCACTCCGCCCCTCCGCCACCCCCCCCCCCCCCACCCGACCACCCCTCATTCCCTGTGCCCTTGGTGGGGGGGATAAACGCATCTCGCTACTACCGCGGGAGGACAGCCCTACCTACAAGAGCGCGAGGGCTTAAAGCCAGGCCGCCGCCAACATGGCGCCCACCACTAGGTACTCTTACGATGCAGAGTGACTACACGGACGCTACAGATGGACTGCACCAGGACATCGACAGAAGTGAGGCTGAGAGACACTGTTCGCTCCTATTTGTAAACCGCCCCAGGCACCATATGAAGCCGCGGACTTATAACCCTAGACAAAACAGCTACAAAACAGGAATATCCACAGCAGTTGTGGATTTGGGATACTACGCAATGGGCGATAGATTCGGGAACAGAGCAAATTCCGATTCCGCCCGTGAGCATTGACCCCTGACGTTATATTTCGAGTAAAGAGGATAGTTTACACGGGTTATTAAGACAACCACAGATAAAATTTAGTAAGAAGCCGACTACATTCTTCAAGACGCCGACCACAAGACATACCACTGCGGTCGAAAAAAACATAAAAAACACAAGAGGTATTTCAGTCACTAATAAAGTTAAAAGGGACAACCGCGGAAATGAGGTGCATTTGACCGGGGTCAAACGAATTCCACTAGAATAAACCGAAAAAATTAGACAGAAAACACAAAACTGGAATAGAATAATTCGCTTGACCAATGCAGATAAGACGAAGACAGCATTCCCAGACGCATCCGCACAAACCAAAGACATAATCGAAAAGTAACGAAAAAAAAATCCTCCTGAATAAACCAAAAGAAAATATAAAAAACACACACACACACAAAAGTGGAATCACAGCGTACACTGGACATATGTAGCTCAAACGAAGACTGAGATGCTAGACACCTCCCCAAAAATCAATCACAAAATCAAGAAACAGCAGGTTAAATTTTTCCAAACTAAACCGAAAATAAACAAACAAACAAAAAACACAATTGGGACGAAATATTGCGCTAGACCTAAATACTTCAAATGAAGACGGGTATACCAGACACACCTCCATAAAACAACGACTTAATCGAAAAATGACACGCACAAATTCCTCTAGATTAGACCGAAAGAAAATATGTAGAAAAATCGGTATCGCACTACAAATGAAAATTAACAGGTCAAAAACGAAAGACTTGATCCCATTCGTCTACACTATTACTACAAACCACATCACGAAAATAAACATCCGTCATAAGAGTGAGCCACCAGTAGCACTAACACGATCGCTGTAAGAGCAGTCGCTACGCACCGCCTCAACCATGTCTCATTCCAAAAAACAGCCGAATATTTGTAAAAACCAGTATTATAAATAATTTTACCACTTGTTTGACTCACGGAAATTTCGGCTACGCTCTTCCTCCATCCTCAACAATCGTGCCACAATACATAAACAACCAAATAATTCTAAGAAACATCGTGATAATTATAATCTCTTATCGTTTCACTCACAACAATTTAACTAGTGCTCTTAAGTTCCTGCCTAAGCTTACCCTAGGAAGTAATGATAAACACGGAAAGAAACAGCCATACATGTGTGTGTGAGAGAGAAGAACTGTAACTGTTAATAGTTACACTATCGACAGTTTACGCTATGCCCCCAGGTTGCACCCAAATGTAAGTAATGCGGAGGGGCGGGTTGTTCTCTCACTGTCCTTCAATCAGTCCACCTACCTGGAGAGGCTTCAGGCTGTCTGCCCCTACACTCTGCGGTGGTAGGTACTAGCTTAGGCGACAAAAGCAGCGTTGACGAAAGTTCGACTAAATACCTACCACTCAAAGGCCACATAATTTCAGTCCATGGGCAGCAGCTGGAAGTTAGTTAAACCATCGAGTGGTCGGGTTTCTTGCAAGACTCGTTTGAAAGAACGTATAAAACGTCCTTTTAGGTAATTTATTGTCTCTAAAACAAGGAAAAAGACTATCAACTCGGTAATTTCCAAGAATGATTGCCTATCGAAGTCGCAAGGTCCAAACGATACATATCGAACATGCGATCGTAAATCGATAATGCAACTTCGGTGGCGGGCGCTATGAGTATTTTTACGGTGGTCACTACAGCAATGACAAAAGAAGAGCGTTTCAAAAATACGTGCAATTGCAAAGAAGACGACCTACTTTACTCGTCGTCGGTGTTGTCGTCATGTTAAAATCCACTACGGTGGTCTGAATGGATAATGTGGAGGAGTCGAACCATGTATTCTTCCTGATACTCGTTCGTTTTCCGCACTGTCCGCAACGAAATTGTACCGGTATTTCAGAATCAGAACTCTTCTTACGAAGTTTTACACACTTCGCACCACCACAGTCTACACAGCCCCTTCTTCCCTCGTCTGGTAGTACTCCATATTTGCGACAAAAAGTCAAACAATTTTCTACGCTGGATAAACATGGAATGAGATTTTTCCATGGGAGAGAATCCACCGAAGAAACATCAAGAACACCAGACATCCCACTCACTAACGACATAAATTGTCTGGGTTTCCCTAGCAACTCACAAATAATTCGCGGAGGTATGTAATTTAGAACAACTACGGGAACAACGGGAAACAGATAAAAATGACTATCACAAATAATTTATCACAACGCCCGTCACCGGAGTCGCATTACAGATTTACGATCGCACGTTCGATATGTATCGTTTGGACCCCGCGACTTCGATAGGCATTTATTCTTGGAAATTACCATCAAGCCCGTATTTAATATCTCGTTAATAACTATGCAATGTTACCGACTGTTTCAGTAACGAGTTCACACCCAAAAGCAGTCGGAAGATGTTTAGTCCGACCTGATATTTTAGAGCTCCTAAACAGTTACTGACCCACGACTACTTGCGAGCTAACACAGTAAGTCGTTCTGTAGTCTTCTTATACAGCAGGCTCGCCATAATGTCTCGTAATTTGTACGAAACACGCCACGCCGAGTTTATGTACGGCGCGAAATCTCCTAAAATAAATCACTCAAAAAGTTCAAACTTTCACAAAATACTTAGGTACTGTAGTCGCTTTTCGTCAACAACACTATAACTGATCTAGCCCGCGGATTTCCTCGTTTTCGTAGAAATTTGATCAGCGCAATGCCGCGCGGGGTAGGCTCGCGGTCAAAGCCGTCTTGTCACAGACCGCGCACCACCTACCATCGGAGGTTCGAGCCCTCCCTCGGGCATGAGTGTGTGCGTTGTCCATAGCCTAAGTTAGTTTCAGTTAGATTAAGTGGTGTGTAAGCTTAGCGACCGATGACCTAAGCAGTTTGGTCCTACAAGATCTTACCACAAATTTACAAATTTTACTATTAGCGCGATGTAACATAGGTGTTTACCAGAAAACGGCTCCCGAGCGACTATACTGACTCATAGATCTGAGGCACCAAACCCTACTCAAACGAACGGGAAACGCTGAATTCCTATTGGCTAGTATGTTAAATAGCCTATCAGATCATCTCGAGCACTTCTATAGTCGTGGCATTTCTAATGTCAGCCAAACAGATTACCACACGTAATTTAGACTAGAAATCTCGTAAATCCGAAAATACATAAAATTTAATGAAAACAAAATACGATTCCTTTCTACAAAATAAATTACTAATAAATTTAATACCCTATACCCCTCCTGGCTGCCATTTATGAAATCAAGCTCTCTCGTACATACGTCACAATTTCACCTGTTACACAACAACATTCTGACCCTTAATTTACATAGTTTTAATAGAATATCACATTCTAACTTCACGTATGTCGTCCATTCACTCTCTCAGTCTATCCAAAACACTCACACAACCAAAACACAATGAAATAATAATTTTCCAATGTACTTTTAATTACGGCAGAAATCTGTGGCGCCGCGCGGAGTGGCCGCAGGGTTAGAGGCGCCATGTCACGAATCGTGCGGCCCCTCCCGCCAGAGGTTCGAGTCCTCCCTCGGGCATGGTTGTGTGTGTTGTTCATAGTGTACATTAGATTATGTTAAAGTAGTGTGTAAGTCTAGGGACCGATGACATCAGTAGTTTGTTCCCTTAGGAATTCACACACATTTGAACATTTTCTTTTAAAATCTGTGGCAATGAAACTAAAGAAATTTCCAGAAAAATAGATTACATGAACCAATCCTCCTGGCTGTAGTTTCAATTGATACTATATATGATTACGTTACTGTCGCTACTGGGTTTCACAATGCCAGCACGGTTATTATGTGTTTTAAAAATGGTTCAAATGGCTCTGAGCACTATGGAACTTAAAATCTGAGGTCATCAATCACCTAGAACTTAGAACTACTTAAACCTAACTAACCTAAGGACATCACACACATCCATGCCCGAGGCAGGATTCGAACCTGCGACCTTAGCGGTAACGCGGTTCCAGACTGTAGCGCCTAGAACTGCTCGGCCCCCCGGCCAGCTATGTGTTTCAGGAAAAAAATTATGTTTCCGGAAGTACTGAAGTTACCGATTTAATTTTTAACAGTATGGTAGTGTTATTGATAGAATTTTATGTACAAAGTATGAAAAACATAGATTAATGTTTGATAGTAGCCGGCCGGGGTGGCCGAGCGGTTCTAGGCGCTACAGTCGGGAACCGCGAGACCGCTACGGTCGCAGGTTCGAATCCTGCCTCGGGCATGGATGTGTGTGATGTCCTTAGGTTAGTTAGGTTTAAGTAGTTCTAAGTTCTAGGGGACTGATGACCTCAGAAGTTTAGTCCCATAGTGCTCAGAGCCATTTGAACCATTTGTTTGATAGTACTTCTTTAGATTCACAGAGAGTGTATGTAACGTATTGCACGCAGCGTTAGGCAGGTACACTGCTCGTCCGACCCAGCAGCCAATATCAGCTGCGCCAGCGTGAGAACAAAATCTGCTCTTCTCCAGCCGGCCGGGGTGGCCTAGCGGTTCTAGGCGCTACAGTACGGAACCGTGGGACTGTTACGATCGCAGGTTCGAATCCTGCCTCAGGCATGGATGTGTGTCATGTCCTTAGGTTCGTTAGGTTTAAGTAGTTCTAAGCTCTAGGGGACTGATGACAGCTGTTAAGTCCCATAGTACTCAGAGCCATTTGAACCATTGCTCTCCTCCCGGTTCCACGGCAAGCTACGCTTTCGGTGCAAGGTGACAATTTGTAATAATTTGCTACATTACAGCAAGTAACATACGCAATTGTAATGGTTGTATTGTTTGCAGCAAAAAGCCAATAAATTTAATAAAAAAACGGTTTAGTAACAAGCCGCTTACATCCTTCGCAACGTAAACTCATGACGCCACACAGTACGTCATAGGTCAAAGCAGACGGATGGTTTTGGACCGCGCACTTGACCTATAGATTCATGTGCCTAAAACTAAACGCAGCTGGAACTCAAGGCATTTCTCGCACTATGGGGTTTAGTTACGCTTTCAGTGTCCAGGAACTGCGACACACAACGACCCTTGCACGCCCCAGGGGAAATTTCCGCACTCGTGCGCCGTTTCGCCTCCGGTGAGCCGGAAACCCGCGCCTGCCGAGTGGTTCTTGGCAGAGCCCTTATGTTGTTGCGTAACGAGATCAGCCCGGCGGTTTCCACGGCAACGGCTCTCCGAGTGCACTAGCCGCGGAGAGACACGTCTTTTGCGCGCAGCGCCAACAACAACAAGACTCGCTTTCTGGCCGCAGCCGACCCGGAAATGACGTCTTCTTTCTTTGCAGATGCACCGCTGAACGAGCGTCCCGCGATCGCCAACGGGGAGCCGACTCCACTGGGGTACGCGTCGCCTGAAGCAGCACGTGTAAGTAGCCTGTTCCTCTCGTAGCGACTACAAACTCGATCTTCGCCTGTCGCTATCCCATTATGCAGCCAGGTCTTAGCTGTCGATAGCACATCTCTGACACTACGACTATCTGCAACACATGTGAGGAACCGATTTTCGCTGCCGTGTTTACATGTTGGGATTGAATCGATTTTGTCAGCCCGATCACATATGTATCTATCGGACTCAGCTGTTTTTCGTGACAGGTGTCTGTAAATCTCTACCGTACAGAGATAACGGATATACGTAGTTCCTGCCATGAAAGAAGGTTCTCGAAATTTTCTAAGCAAGCTGCCGCGAGATGCAGTGCGTCTGTCTCTGACTGTCGGTCAGTGAAGATTTACCAGCGTTTCTGTCACACTCTTTCGCTGATCAGACAGACCTGAGGCCACCCGCGCCGCTATTCTTCGTATACGTTCAGTCTCTTCGGTTAGTCTGACCTGCGTAGAAATGTTTTGAGTGCAGACTCTTTTGTAGACCGAGCAACGTAGCGCGGTCATTAGCACCCTGGACTCGCATTCGCGAGGACGACAGTTCAAACCCGCGTCCGGCCATCCTGATTTAGGTTTCCGCGATTTCCCTAAATCGATCCAGGCAAATTCCCTGATGGTTCCTTTGAAAGGGCATGGCCGATTTCCTTCAACACCCTTCCCTAGCCGGCCGCTGTGGCCAAGTGGTTCTAGTCCGGAACCGCGCTGCTACTACGGTCGCAGGTTCGAATCCTGCCTCAGGCATGGATGTGTATGATGTCCTTAGGTTAGTTAGTTTGGAAATACAGAAGCGTCCGATCTTACCCGTCGGCTTTGACCCATGACGTCACAAATACCGCGGAAACGACCATAAACAACAATTCCAATATGGCGGATATAAAAACATCGAATACGTATTGTAAACACTGAAATACACAAGTTTCACAAAAAGCCTAATGACTGTAACGGGAGAAGCGTGGGAAATTGGGGGTTTTTGGGTGGGGAGAAACTAAATATACACAAATGTAGCCACCGACCGCCATACAAAACCACGCAAAACAACGAAATAAATCAACATCACAAAACTGACCAAATACCAAAAAACACATTCCTATCCAGAATCGGACACTTCCCTTGACCTATATAGCTCAACAGAGCCTACCGATCACATCCCCGAATACGAAACTAAAAAACCAACACTTCCCTTACACCTACATACATCTACAACAACTCCCGATCACATAAATTACGATCGAACACTTCCTACATACATCTACAACAAGTCCCGATCACATAAATTACGATCGAACACTTCCGTTGACCTATATAGCTCAACAGAACCTACCGATCACATCCCCCAATAGAAAACTAAGAAACGAAAGCTTCCCTTACACCAACATACATCGGCAGTTATGCAGTGTAGCAGGTAGGGAAAAAATGTTTCATTTTTTTTCAAAATTTGATCATCATGTGTCGTTATGCGGTGGGGGGAGTCTGCAGTGCCCCCCCATCCCCCCACAGGCTTCATTAGTGTCAAATCAATATTTTCGAATCATAGGCGATCTCACGCGTCGGCTTTGACCCGTGACGTAAGGGACCTACACATTGATCTGTAGCGTAGCCACCTCAAGTGGGCTACGCTACAGATCAATATGTTCATCAAATTGCTTCATATTACGTATACATGTTCTTTAAACAAGAGTACATCAAACCATGTATTAGGTTTTCGAAATTTCGATATTTCACAAATGTTAAACAATTTTTCCGTAAATTTAAAACAAATTTAAAACAATTTTTTTTGCTGTAAATAATTGACTGGGGCGAAAATAAATATCGTATTCGTAATCAGCGTATCAAATTTGACTGTAATCGATCAAATTTTAAAAAAAATGAAAAATTTTTTCCGTACCTGCTAAACTGCATAAGTGCCCATACATCTACAACAGCTCCCGATCACATAAATTACGATCGAACACAAGTGGAACTCGAGGCGAGGCAGGGGGGGGCTGCGCCCCCCCCTGACCCCCCCCCCCGCCAAAAAAAAACTCCCAACCTAACCTCATATTCTGGGCTACGCTACAGATCAATGTGTAGGTCCCTTACGTCACGGGTCAAAGCCGACGCGTGAGATCGGATGTTTCCAACCTATACCCAATACACAAAACATACATAAATAACAAAAAAAAAACGGAACTTACCTCAAAAAAGTTCCAGCCCCACAAACTAGATTGGCCACCACAATCACACACAAATACACACACGCACGCACGCACGCACGCGCGCACACGCACATACACACACACACACACACACACACACACACACACACACACACACACACCAACGAAAAAATACTGAACTAAAATAAAAAGCCAACCCACCCAAACGTCAACCCCCTCCCCCACAACTCCAAAATAAAAAACCCACAAACATATACCAAATACAACAAAAAAAAAAAACATCTCAATCACACACTACAACTCAACAGAAATGTCAACAAAATAGATGCTCCACAACGAAAAGAAAACACACACACACTCCCCCTCCCCCCCACCTTAACAAACACTATACAACAAAATAAACCACCCACCCCACCCTGAACCACAGCCACCCACCCACCTACCCAGCCCACCCTAACTAACCACTTTCGGCCTATACATTTTACCCACAGCCCTTAAAAAAACCCGAAAAATGCAATAGCCCTCTGGGACACTCTTCCGCCAACTGTACTCATCTAAATGAGACTGAAGGTTGGAAGAGCGCCTCTTCCCCCTCCCAAGAACTGACTTAACCGCCCCCCACATCCCCTCAATTGTGTTAGTGCAAGCCCCAGTATCATAATTCTTAAACTCTAGACTGTGGTTCACTACTAAATGATTAAATCCCCTCTCACCCAACCCCCTATAAGAAGAAAACGCATCTGAAACTACTGTGGACCCCGGCTCTACATACTCCTCAATTAACCCCACTAATTCAGCCTTCGACCTCCCCTCCACAACCCTAAAAACACATTCACTACCCCCACCCCCCTGAACAACAGCCCCCCACACCCAAAGACCAGCCACAGACTTCCCCCTCCCATATTTCCTTTTACCAAACTGCGACTCGTCCACCTCCACAAGCACCCCATGCCCACCCAACGTACCCCTGTACTTAATAAATTCCGAACACACTTCACGACAAAAGGAATACCAGTCTAAAACAGTCCTCTCACTCACACCAGTCTCAAACGCGCAAAAACTCTGTGCGCAACTATAACAAAAATAATATGTAATAAGCACAATCTCACGCATGGCCAATCTAGACTTCTCGAACCAGGTACCACGCCTTATAGAACGCCATACGCCATCTTTCCGGCAACACCACATGTATCCGTCCCTGGTCCGAGAGGCCGGAACTTTAACCAATTTCATCGCCTCACGGCAAAGAGAACACTTCACAACTTCGGTGATTAAACCGAATAGTTGTAGAAACTTGATAAGTTCTAACGGTGTCTCGCCCATCATCGCCCTCAACCGAACACTATTAAGGCGGTCTTTCATATCCATTCCTGAACAAAAAACCACAACCAAATACACTCAATAACAAACTCACCCGACGTACAGCAATGAGCATTAAATTAACCATTAACTCACTAATACAAATTCCGCTTCAAATCCAACACCTGAGCAACAGCAAACTGACCCCACCACACGAAACAAACGAAACAAACGAAAACCATGAACACACCACCAGAGAGTACCACAAACAAAAACAAGACATCTACAAACACGCCACAATCGCAAACCAAACTCCGCGCCGTAATGACGTCACACACCACAACACGCTTACGTCACGGGTCAAAGCCGACGAGTAAGATCGGACCTTTCTGTTGACCCGTTAGTTTTAATTAGTTCTAAGTTCTAGGGAACTTGTGATCTCAAATGTTAAGTCCCAGAGTTCAAATGGTTCAAATGGCTCTGAGCACTATGGGACTTAAAATCTGAGGTCATCAGTCCTCTAGAACGTAGAACTACTTGAAGCTAACTTACCTAAGGACATCACACACATCTATGCCCGAGGCAGGATTCGAACCTGCGACCGTAGCGGTCGCGCACAAGTCCCAGAGTGCTTAGAGCCATTTGAGCCATCTTCCCCTAATCAGACGGGATCAATGACCTCGCTGTTTTGTCCACTCTCCCCAAATCAACCAACCATCTCCTTCGTAAATTAGCTGCAGTTTTCTTGTATTCTACCGACGAATACTAGACTGCCATTTCCTTTACGTGCATTAGAGTCAATGAGATCGTTCTGCTTCATGTCTCTGCGCATTTTTTCCCTCAAATATTTGAATGACGTAACTCATTAATACCGTAATAAACGCTTTCACGTTTCATGTGGCGAACACGAACACATTTCTTTCCATTAAGAGTCAGTTGGAAGTACACACACCAAGCTGATCTTTTGTTGAAATCAAACTGAATGTTGCTGCAACTGATATTTGACACAAAATCACTCGCGAAAATATGATAATGCAGTTAATATAATATAGTGAATCGTTAATTAATAACATCAACAGCAACGGACCTCATACATTTCCTAGACTGACTCCTTATATTTTTGTATGTCATTAGGAATGGCAGGGGCTATGTTAGTGAAGATGAAGATGTAGCACAGTTCCGCTGTGATCAAAACATAACACTCAAGAAGTTCTGTGTAAACTCTTTTGTACCTTTGTAAGGGATCCGTGGTGCCACGAACATAGATATTAGTATCCGACACCTAGGTCGATAGCAGACAGGAATCGATTGTCGATCTCAGGAGGCAATGAGACGAGTGTCGAGTGAGCAGTAGTACTGGAGAGACGGGCAAGAATGGCGGTCGCGTAAGTAGTAAACGGTAAATTCACTGTAGTATGATAAACGAGCGCGTCCCCCTGATCGTCGTGGGGTGGACCCTCATCAATACCGGTTCGCGAGTGATATGAAACCAAAAGTGACAAGTGCCGTATTACGTGTTTCGCGTCAACCGCGTCGCCCAGCAACAACTATGGATTGCAGTCAGGATTGTTGTGAATGTTAACCATCATCATTGCGTGTGACAAAGTACTTGAAATCAGCAACCAATAAAAAGATATAACCGTAATTAAACGTGTAAGGCGAAGTTAGCAACTGCCTCAGAATTTATGTGTTAGTAGAAAATAGAAATCAGTTTGTTCATCGCAACCTTTGTGATCCTTAATAATAGACAAACTTTCAATCATTAGCTATTCCGTCTCAGAACAGACGCACTTGGTTGAAATACTCCCGAAACCACAGTAGGAAAACCGATAGCCTTTCATCCATTAAGCACACGGTCATATATTCATAATAATTAACTGTTTGACGGCTTCGGTAAATCACACAAAACCCAGTAAAGGAATTTAAACGGGGGTGTTTCACCTTCCATAGTTACAGATTATTTTAATAAGGTTTGTAAGTCAATCATAGGAACCTCTGCGTATCGTGGTAAGTTATCTTTATCGCTTGCATATTATCCTACTTGAGACCGTAAACGCCTGTCTTTATCATACTGAGTCGTTATAGTTAAAATGCAGCTGAGAAGCAACGCAGCGGTGGTCCACGGCTGTAATTATCGAATGGCAGCAAAACTTGGTACATATGCTAATACGTTCATACGGTAACAGTTTACGCTTGAAATCAAATTAGTTCCGATTGTGGCCACGATTTGCAAATAGGGCGGTGCCCACTGTTTGGACGACGGTAATGATATCCACATTTGACAAGCCGGAACGTGCGTGAAGAGTGGAGACAGTGTGCTGTTAGTGCAACTGTTTTGTGTGAACGGCAGCAATTACGGTACTGCACTGAGGGTGTATCGACGACTAGAAAATCAGAGGAGAGGTCCGATGTCAGTAAATGCACCAAGAACATGATAAACGGGTATTCGTTGAACAAATATATTATACTAGAACTGACATGTGATTACATTTTCGCCGGCCGCGGTGGTCTCGCGGTTCTAGGCGCGCAGTCCGGAACAGTGCGACTGCTACGGTCGCAGGTTCGAATCCTGCCTCGGGCATGGATGTGTGTGATGTCCTTAGGTTAGTTAGGTTTAAGTAGTTCTAAGTTCTAGGGGACTGATAACCACAGCAGTTGAGTCCCATAGTGCTCAGAGCCATTTGAACCATTTTGATTACATTTTCACGCTATTTGGGTGCATAGATCCTGAGAAATCAGACCCAGAACAACCACCTCTGGACGTAATAACGGCCTTGATACGCCTGGGCATTGGCTCAAACAGAGCTTCGATGGCGTGTACAGGTACAGCTGCCCATGCAGCTTCAACACGATACCACACTTCATCAAGAGTAGTGACTGGCGTATTGTGACGAGCCAGTTGCTCCGCCATCATTGACCAGACGTTTTCAGTTGGTGAGAGATTTGGAGAATGTGCTGGCCAGGGCAGCAGTCGATCATTTTCTGTATCCAGAAAGGCCCGTACGGGACCTGCAACATGCGGTCGTGCATTATCCTGCTGAAATGTAGGGTTTCGCAGAGATCGAATGAAGGGTAGAACCACGGGTCGTAACACATCTGAAATGTAATGTCCACTGTTCAAAGTGCCATCAATGCGAACAAGAGGTGACCGAGACGTGTAACCAATGGCACCCAATACCATCACGCCGGGTGATAAGCTAGTGTGGCGATGACGAATACACGCTTCCAATGTGCGTTCACCGCGATGACGCCAAATACGTATGCGACCATCGTGATTCTGTAAACAGAACCTGGATTCTTCCGAAAAAATGACGTTTTACCATTCGTGCACCGAGGTTCGTTGTTGAGTACACCATTGCAAGCGCTCCTGTCTGTGATGCAGCGTCAAGGGCAACCGCAGCCATGGTCTCCGAGCTGATAGTCCATGCTGCTGCAAACGTCGTCGAACTGTTCGTGCAGATGGTTGTTGTCTTGCAAACGTCCCCATCTGTTGACTCAGGGATCGAGACGTGGCTGCACGATCCGTTCCAGCCATGCGGATAAGATGCCTGTCATCTCGAATGCTAATGATACGAGGCCGTTGGGATCCAGCACGGCGTTCCGTATTACCCTCCTGAACCCACCGATTCCATATTCTGCTAACAGTCATTGGATCTCGAACAACGCGAGCAGTAATGTCGCGATACGATAAACCGCAATCGCGATAGGCTACAATACGACGTTTATCAAAGTCGGAAACGTGATCGTACGCATTTCTCCTCCTTACACGAGGCATCACAACAACGTTTCACCAGGCAACGCCGGTCAACTGCTGTTTGTGTATGAGAAATCGGTTGGAAACTTTCCTCATGTCAACACGTTGTAGGTGTCGCCAACGGCGCCAACCTTGTGTGAATGTTCTAAAAAAGGTAATCATTTGCATATCACAGCATCTTCTTCCTGTCGGTTAAATTTCGCGTCTGTAGCACGTCATCTTCGTGGTGTAGCAACTTTAATGGCCAGTAGTGTACTTAAACCTCACTAACCTAAGGACATCACACACATCCAGGCCCGAGGCAGGATTCGAACCTGCGATTGTAGCGGTCGCGCTATGATAATGAAATTCAAATAGACGGGTGAGCTTGGCGTGGTACCTGGAAGAGGCAGGCGTCCTATACCATTGCAGGTTGTTGACGATGTTGCTGTGGCAGTAACTGATAGTGCAGCTCGTTCCCCAGATAGTGTTAGTGTTCGTGCAGTGTCGCGGTAATTGCCTATCACAGATTTTTGCGGCCTATTTCACACTGATAACCGTACAAGATAGAAACGGTGTAGCAACTGAAACCTCACGTGGTGCACGAAAAGCCATTGCACTCGGCTTATGTGACTGTGTGGCACAGATTCTCCAACATCTTTATTCTCGGGCCGTCGTTTTTGGAAGAGAATACATTCAGAGGGCCTGTCAGGTTTACAGTGACGTCTGCACGTTATCGCAGTCTCCTTGTACAGCAAGTCATTACTGCTTTGGAAGAGCGCAACGGTTTGGAAGCTACTTTTTCATGCAAGATGGGGTAACACGTCATGTCACTTAATGCAACCTTCCACGAATGTGTTATCACCAGGGGCATTCCAGATGAAGAGCCTGCAAAACCACCTTATCTGAATCCACGTGACTTTTGGCTCTGGTGATATCTGAAAGAACGCGTTTACCAGGGACACGTTTGGCGTCTACCTCATCTGAAGGCCACTACACAGGAACACGTTGCTCAGATTCCACCGGAACTGCTGCGAGCAACCGTTGACGCAGCATCTCGTCGACGTCTCCGCTATTCACATTGAACAAGTTCTGTAAGCGGCGTTTTATCATAAAATCAACAGTACGCCTTGTATGACGTTTTCTGCCCACGCCCGGTTCCTAATACTTCATATATGGAAGCATTCTTATACTTATATGAAGATAGTAACTGTTCTCGAAAGAACAGATACCATTGATGACCGTGCAGCTTCTCTAGAATAAATGATGATTAATTGAAACCCTCAGATGCCGACAGGTGTTGTTGGCATACCTCAGTGGGGACAGCTGAAAATGTGTGCCCCGACCGGGACTCGAACCCGGGATATCCTGCTTACATGGCAGAAGCTCTATCCATCAGAGCCACCGAGGACACTGTCGAATAGCGCCACTGCAGGGACTTATCCCTTGCACGCTTCCCGTGAGACCCACATTCACAACTGTCCACCATCTACATAAGTAATGTTCCTAATAGATACTTTGTCCATCCACTCATTACTCGAGTCCACTAAGGTTCATTTGAGAACAGTTACTATCTTCACATATAGTTAAATGGCTACCCGGCCATTGACTTTCGTCTGTGCGAATGAGCACAGGTTGCCAGAACTCTTACGGGAATCGTCACCTTAGTGGGGGCAAGTAATGAGTGGATGGGCAAAGTATCTATTAGGAACATTACGTATGTAGATTGTGGACAGTTGGGAATGTGGGTCTCACGGGAAGCGTGCAAGGGATAAGTCCCTGCAGTCGCTCTATTCATCTGTGTCCTCGGTGGCTCAGATGGACAGAGCGTCTGCCATGCAAGCAGGAGATCCCGGGTTCGAGTCCCGGTCGGGCACACATCTTCAGCTGTCCCCATCAAGGTATGTCACCAACACCTGTCGGCAGCTGAGGGTTTCAATTAATTATCACTCCTATACTTGTCTGTAGCTTTCACAACACCAGATCTGCACATTGCGTCCAGAATTGGAACTAATTTGCCCAGATTGAGTCGGTTCAGTATCAGCTAGTTAGAATATCTACCATCTTTCGCAGCCATACAATAACTGCTGCCCACATTGGACCTCTGGAAGCAGCTGCCCTTTAAGTATAACCGTCGAGTATTACCGCTGAAAACCAGTTCCAGCCTCCAGTACCTGTTATCGTGTAGACGCGCTCACGTGTACAACAGTAAACACGGATCTTGAATGTTCCTTGGCTACCGTTCATATTGTGCAGAAGATCGGGCTCAGAATTCGTACAAACTTACGAATGCTAAATACGGCGGGGAGGTAGTTACTCTCTGAAATGAAGTTGCTGTTTAAGTATGATTCAGTTTTTATTGATAACGTTCGGTGTGTTGTGAACTCAACACCTTCATTAATGACAAGTCAAGTGTTGCCAACTTAACATGAGCATTTGAGTGACAATAGTTACACAATCTTTTCTAAGGCTCTTCACAGATCCCGAGTTTCTCACGTCGGCAGCTGGCGACCTCCACCAGTACTTGATCGCTCAGGATACTTTACTCAGACAAATGAAGGGCTTATTTCAATAGTGATACAAGTCCATTTTTGTTCGTTCTGAGATACAGTGTCCTAAAGTTAAATGAGCGCTGAAAAATCTGCAGTTGAGATACCAGAAATATTCAAGTGTATATACTTGAATATATGTACTCGAATATACAGGCTGGTCCATTGATCATGACCAGGCCAAATATCTCACGAAATAATCGTCAAACGAAAAAACTACAAAGAACGAAACTAGTCTAGCTTGAAGGGGTAAACGAGATGGCGCTATGGTTGGCCCGCTAGATGGCACTGCCATAGGTCAAACGGATATCAACTACGTTTTTTTAAAATAGGAACCCCCATTTTTATTACATAATCGTGTAGCACGCAAAGAAATATCAATGTTTTAGTTGGACCACTTTTTTCGCTTCGTGATAGATGACGCTGTAATAGTCACAGAGATATGGCTCACAGTTTTAGACGAACAGTTGGTAACAGGTAGGTTTTCTAAATTAAAATACAGAATGTAGGTACGTTTGAACGTCTTATTTCGGTTGTTCCAATGTGATACATGTACCTTTGTGAACTTACCATTTCTGATGGTTCAAATGGCTCTGAGCACTATGGGACTTAACTTCTAAGGTCATCAATCCCCTAGAACTTATAACTACTTAAATATAACTAACCTAAGGACATCACACACACCCATGCCCGAGGCCTGCAAAAAATCTGTCATCGTCCCGTAATTTCTCTTGTGCCCAGTGGCAGAACTGTACACGACGTTCAAAGTCGTCGCCATGCAATTCCTGGTGCATAGAAATATGGTACTGGTGCAACTGATGTTGATGTAGCATTTTCAACACTGACTTTATTGAGATTCCCGATTTTCGCGCAATTTGTCTGCTACTGATGTGCGGATTAGCCGCGACAGCATCTAAAACACCTACTTGGGCATCATCATTTGTTGCAGGTCATGGTTGAAGTTTCACATGTGGCTGAACACTTCCTGTTTCCTTAAATAACGTAACTATCTGGTGAACGGTCCGGGCACTTGGATGATGTCGTCCAGTATCCCGAGCAGCATACATAGCACACGCCCGTTGGGCATTTTGATCACAATAGCCATACATCAACACGATATCGACCTTTTCCGCAATTGGTAAACGGTCCATTTTAACACGTGTAATGTATCACGAAGCAGATATCGTTCGCACTGGCGGAACGTTACGTGATACCACGTACTTATACGTTTGTGACTAATACAGCGCCGTCTATCACAAGTGAAAAAAGTGGTCCAGCTAAATCATTCATATTTTCTTACGTACTACACGAATGTGTAATAAAAATGGGGTTCCTATTTTTAAAAAACGCAGTTGATATGCGTTTGACTTATAGCAGCGCCATCTAGCGGGCCAACCATAGCGCCATCTGGTTTCCCCCTTTAAGCTAGACGAGTTTCGTTCTTAGTAGTTTTTTCGTTCGATGCTTTTTTCATGAGGTATTTGGCCCGGTCACTATCAATGGTTCACCCTTTATATACTTGAATATTTCTGGTATCTCAACTGCAGATTTTTCAGCGCTCATCTAACTTTAGGACTCTGTATCTCAGAATGAACAAAAATGGACTTGTACCTCTATTGAAATAAGCCCTTCAAATGTGACATCTCTGACACCATAGTGCCCGCATCTCGTGGTCGTGCCGTAGCGTTCTCGCTTCCCACGCCCGGGTTCCCGGGTTCGATTCCCGGCGGGGTCAGGGATTTTCTCTGCCTCGTGATGGCTGGGTGTTGTGTGATGTCCTTAGGTTAGTTAGGTTTAAGTAGTTCTAAGTTCTAGGGTACTGATGACCATAGATGTTAAGTCCCATAGTGCTCAGAGCCATTTGAAATTTGACACCATAGTACAACTTTTGCGTCAGAGGACAGTTGTCTCAACATAAAATTAAGTAAGATATTGTAGTCTTCTATGTTGTTCTGATTACGATGCAAAGTTCCTTTGGACATGCATGCATTTCCAAAGGAACAGGAATTACGGAGACCACAACCATTACAAAACACATCAAATGAATTCGCAATTGCGAATAAGGACTACCATCAGCTGTAGAATGTAATGACGACAATTAAAATCTGTCATGGGCCGGTCAGACGGTTGTACTTGAAACTCGCTTGCCCGGTATCGGCAGATAAATACGATACTGCAGTGTCTGCGTTATTCCGACGTATTTATCTGTTCATACCGTGCAAGAGACTTTCAAATACGACTTCTGACCTGTATGGGAGTATACATAATTGATGTACGACTCCAGGTCGCAGACGCATGTTTGACGACATATGGAGGTTTGGGTCCGGCCGTGAGTCGTGCACGGATAGCCGAATGGTAAGGCGGCCGCTCGCGATAAGCAGGAAATCTGTGTTCAAGTCTCGGTCCGCGACAGATTTCAACTGTCGTCACTCCATTCTACAGCTGATAGTACTCCTTATTCGCAATTGTGAACTCATTTGATAAAATCATGTAGCTGGATGAATGAGACATTAGTAGTTTTTTTAAAATAAATCTCGAAGTGAAATCTTATACTCGTACACAGTTTTCGTTGGTCAGTTTTATGAGTGAGTTCGTCGATCCAGAACTAACTTTTAATTTAACAACAATATCGCCAACTCATTACTAGGTAACGAAGTATACTGGAAGAGCTTCTATGTTTGTCAGTCTCTTCCTGTTACTTTCTACATGACGAATGTAAACTTAGCTTTCATGATTCTATTTTTATATTTCGACTTTCTGAAAAGTGCATGCTCACGAAATGTTGTCCGAGTTTTCGATTGTTCACTTCACGAAATTACTTTGTGGAAGCTTTCCTCCCGTATAACCTTACTATCAGAGTAACTTCTTTCAGTTATTTTTAGTTTCAATATATTTTACTAATAATAAGGAAAATGTAACAGTTGTGACCAGGTGATGAAACCTGCAATGCATTTTTGCGGCTGGAATCTTAAACTTTGTGGATGGTACCAAGAAACTCAGGAACACATCAGCATTCTAAGGTTGACATCGGAAACGCATCTTATTCTGCAAAAATTTGTCAGTGTTGAAAGGAGTCAACAGGGGCACACTTACTGCATATGTGGCACCCGAATATTGTAATAATACTAATGTAAACTAAAATTATACCATTATGTAGCGGATCGCTGACTGTGCACGACCGCAGAACCAAGGATACTGCTTCTGGTCTGGGATTGTAGTGCTGGAGAAAGAGAGAGCTTGGCGCACAGCAGTGAGTGTGTATCGGTCTGTGAGCAAAAAAAGGATGCAGCAGGCAGTTTTTGTCCTGTGCTATGTAAGGCCACCAAGTGTCAGATTATAATGTAGGAATTTTCTGACACCAATATTTTGTGTTAGGCCGCACGTAAAATGTGCTCTGTAAGGCCATCAAGTGTCAGATTATAATGTAGGAATTTTCTGACACCAATATTTTGTGTTACGCCACACGTAAAATGTGCTCTGTAAGGCCATCAAGTGTCAGATTATAATGGAGGAATTTTCTGACACCAATATTTTGTGTTACGCCGCACGTAAAATGTGCTCTGTAAGGCCATCAAGTGTCAGATTATAATGTAGGGATTTTCTGACACCAATATTTTGTGCTACGCCGCACGTAAAATGTGCTCTGTAAGGCCATCAAGTGTCAGATTATAATGTAGGAATTTTCTCACACCAATATTTTGTGTTACGCCGCACGTAAAATGTGCTCTGTAAGGCCATCAAGTGTCAGATTATAATGTAGGAATTTTCTGACACCAATATTTTGTGTTACGCCACACGTAAAATGTGCTCTGTAAGGCCATCAAGTGTCAGATTATAATGTAGGAATTTTCTGACACCAATATTTTGTGTTACGCCACACGTAAAATGTGCTCTGTAAGGCCATCAAGTGTCAGATTATAATGGAGGAATTTTCTGACACCAATATTTTGTGTTACGCCGCACGTAAAATGTGCTCTGTAAGGCCATCAAGTGTCAGATTATAATGTAGGGATTTTCTGACACCAATATTTTGTGCTACGCCGCACGTAAAATGTGCTCTGTAAGGCCATCAAGTGTCAGATTATAATGTAGGAATTTTCTGACACCAATATTTTGTGTTACGCCGCACGTAAAATGTGCTATGTAAGGCCATCAAGTGTCAGATTATAATGTAGGAATTTTCTGACACCAATATTTTGTGTTACGCCACACGTAAAATGTGCTCTGTAAGGCCATCAAGTGTCAGATTATAATGTAGGAATTTTCTGACACCAATATTTTGTGTTATGCCACACGTAAAATGTGCTCTGTAAGGCCATCAAGTGTCAGATTATAATGTAGGAATTTTCTGACACCAATATTTTGTGTTACGCCGCACGTAAAATGTGCTCTGTAAGGCCATCAAGTGTCAGATTATAATGGAGGAATTTTCTGACACCAATATTTTGTGTTACGCCGCACGTAAAATGTGCTCTGTAAGGCCATCAAGTGTCAGATTATAACGTAGGAATTTCCTGACACCAATATTTTGTATTACGCCACACGTAAAATGTGCTCTGTAAGGCCATCAAGTGTCAGATTATAATGTAGGAATTTTCTGACACCAATATTTTGTGTTACGCCACACATAAAATGTGCTCTGTAAGGCCATCAAGTGTCAGATTGTTTTGTAGGAACTTTCTGACACCAATATTTTGTGTTACGCCGCACGTAAAATGTGCTCTGTAAGGCCATCAAGTGTCAGATTATAATGGAGGAATTTTCTGACACCAATATTTTGTGTTACGCCGCACGTAAAATGTGCTCTGTAAGGCCATCAAGTGTCAGATTATAATGTAGGAATTTTCTGACACCAATATTTTGTGTTACGCTGCACGTAAAATGTGCTCTGTAAGGCCATCAAGTGTCAGATTGTTTTGTAGGAATTTTCTGACACCAATATTTTGTGTTACGCCACACGTAAAATGTGCTCTGTAAGGCCATCAAGTGTCAGATTATAATGTAGGAATTTTCTGACACCAATATTTTGTGTTATGCCGCACGTAAAATGTGCTCTGTAAGGCCATCAAGTGTCAGATTATAATGTAGGAATTTTCTGACACCAATATTTTGTGTTATGCCGCACGTAAAATGTGCTCTGTAAGGCCATCAAGTGTCAGATTATAATGTAGGAATTTTCTGACACCAATATTTTGTGTTACGCCACACATAAAATACATAGTTAAAATGATGAGTGAGGCTGATCCCGGTGGAGGTTCGAGTACTCCCTCGGGAATGGGTGTGTGTGTTTGTCCTTAGGATAATTTAGGTGAAGTAGTGTGTAAGCTTAGGGACTAATGACCTTAGCAGTTAAGTCCCCTAAGATTTCACACACATTTTCTTGAAAATGATGTGTGATGTTATAATGGAATGTAAAGTGAAAGGTTAAAATGTAAATTTTATTGTGACAAGAAAGGAATTTCTGTATTGAGATTACAAAGAAGCTTTACGAGTAGAATATAACGCGATCCACCCACCGTTGCTGCTTCGGAGGTAAGACAATTTTAATTATTTGTTATGTACACAGGGACCAAAGTTATCGGTATTGAACAGGGCCAGACGATTCAGTACCTAAGAGGCTGAATGAATATGTTTTGCAGTGACTGTATTTCTTTATTGGTGTTGGGAGCTGCATTGCCCAATCAATTCGTATAAAGTTTTGTTAATAATAACACAGAGTAAGCACGCCACCTGCAGTTACAACACGCTACATGATAACTCAAGTTTTGTGTGCACCCCAAGTTCAGGAATTCATTTACGTATTTCAATAGTTCTAAACGAACGTTTGACATTTATAAAGAAAGTTTACTATGGACGACTTAAATTTTTTATCGGGCAACAGTTAATTCATAAATAGCCCTATGAGCCATTAGGTTGTTGGTAATCGATTTGTTGTAGCTAAGTTATTAAAGAGCAATATGTACATCGATCCACTGCATGTTATTTAGATCGAAGAGCAGATGATTCTCTGGGATGGACCCCAATCGCACAGCCTTTCCTGTCACAGTCCCTAGCGACGTTGTCGTCGCCGCCGTTTTGTGAAACGCTAATCATCGTAATGTTTCAATAAGGTGAAGTTCGACGGCCCTAAAGTATTTTATAAAATGCATTGCCAGCTGATGGTTAAATGCATTTTACCTAATCTTCGTATCTTCTCTTACTCTCGTATATCTCGGCCAATGCACAGTTAGCTACACGCTACTCTATAGACGTCAGGTAATGTATGTTGCAACCACGGCCAACAACCTTGCTGCAGTCGAAACACCGGTTCCCGTCAGATCACCGAAGTTAAGCGTGGTCGGGCTGGGCTAGAACTTGGATGGGTGACCATCCGATCTGCCGGGCGCTGTTAGCAAGCGGGATGCACTCAGCTCTTGTGAGGCAAAAACTGAAGAGCTACTTGATTGAGAAGTAGCGGCTCTGGTCTCGTAAACTGAATACGGCCGTGAAAGTGGTGTGCTGACCACGTCCTCATCCACATCCAGTGACGCCTGTGGGCTGAGGATGATACGGCGGCCGGTCGGTGCCGTTGGGCCTTTTTGGCCTGTCCGGACGGAGTTCAGTTTTTTCAACACGGCTAGCACTGAGCGCTCAGCAGAGCAGGTTCAAATGGCTCTGAGCACTATGGGACTCAAAATCTGAGGTCATCAGTCCCCTAGAAATTAGAACTACTTAAACCTAACTAACGTAAGGACATCACACACATCCATGCTCGAGGTATGATTCGAACCTGCGACTGTAGCGGTCGCGCGGTTCCAGACTGAAGCGCCTAGAACCGCTCGGCCATAGCGGCCGGCTGGCAGGGCAGGTAATGACGAGAGTTTCTGAATGTATGTCGCGAGCAGGTAGCAGAGACGATTCGAGGCCCTACTGTGCCATGCTGAAACGGTCGCCGAATCCTCTCTCGCAGCGGGAGCAGGCATTAGACGGCGACTGTGCGCCAAATGAAATTTTAAATGGCGCTCCTCGGCTACTGAGCTTCGTTATGTCACAGGGGGAGCGGACGGTGCAGTGCATTAACCAAGTGGCGGTGGCGGGGCGCAGATTCTCTCATGCATGTATGCATGTAATATGTGACGCGCGCCAAATTACGGCGGCGCCGTGTTTGCCGCTCTCCAGGGGTCAGGCGAGCGGCGCTAAAAAGACGGAAGGGCTGAAAGCTGGACGAACTAGCGGCAAGAGAGAGACAGAGAGAGAGAGAGAGAGAGAGAGAGAGAGAGAGAGAGAGAGACTGCTCATCCACTAGTCTGCAGTGACGTCAGACCTAAAAAACAAGGTGACCGGAAACAACGAAAAAACAAAGCGGTTTGCTCTCGCACTTCTACCTGACTCAGTTTCACCAATTATTCTTCGAGTCATTTCGCAGGGGTACAGAGGGGGCAGTAATTACCTGGTATACGAGAGACGAAAATTAATAAATGTAATTCAAATCGAAAAAGTGAATTGTTGTTGTGGTCTTCAGTCCTGAGACTGGTTTGATGCAGCTCTCCATGCTACTCTATCTTGTGCAAGCTTCTTCGTCTCCCAGTACTTATTGCAACCTACATCCTTCTGAATCTGCTTAGTGTATTCATCTCTTGGTCTCCCTCTGCGATTTTTACCCTCCACGCTGCCCTCCAATGCTAAATTTGTGATCCCTTGATGCCTCAAAACATGTCCTACCAACCGGTCCCTTCTTCTAGTCAAGTTGTGCCACAAACTCCTCTTCTCCCCAATTCTGTTCAATACCTCCTCATTAGCTATGTGATCTACCCATCTAATCTTCAGCATTCTTCTGTAGCACCACATTTCGAAAGCTTCTATTCTCTTCTTGTCCAAACTATTTACCGTCCATGTTTCACTTCCATACATGGCTACACTCCATACAAATACTTTCAGAAACGACTTCCTGACACTTAAATCTATACTCGAAGTTAACAAATTTCTCTTCTTCATAAACGCTTTCCTTGCCATTGCCAGTCTACATTCTATATCCTCTCTACTTCGACCATCATCAGTTATTTTACTCCCTAAATAGCAAAACTCCTTTACTACTTTAAGTGTCTCATTTCCTAATCTAATTCCCTCAGCATCACCCGATTTAATTTGACTACATTCCATTATCCTCGTTTTGCTTTTGTTGATGTTGATGGACAAGAAGAGAATAGAAGCTTTCGAAATGTGGTGCTACAGAAGAATGCTGAAACTTAGATGGGTAGATCACATAACTAATGAGGAGGTATTGAACAGAATTGGGGGAGAAGAGGAGTTTGTGGCACAACTTGACTAGAAGAAGGGACCGGTTGGTAGGACATGTTTTGAGGCATCAAGGGATCACAAATTTAGCATTGGAGGGCAGCGTGGAGGGTAAAAATCGTAGAGGGAGACCAAGAGATGAATACACTAAGCAGATTCAGAAGGATGTAGGTTGCAATAAGTACTGGGAGAATGGGAGAATGAACAACCTCAAATCTTCTCTCTCAATGTGTACGCTAAAGAGAGAAAATATTTATTGCTATCATAAAAGACCGCCCTGTTCACATCGGAGCGCTGCGGGTGGTGCCGCTATCAGACGTTGACCTGACCCTACCCCGCACACACTCGTCATGGCAGTGGAGTGGTGTAGACGTGTGGGTCGACTTTATGGAATCAGTACGGCAAGACAGGTGGATGTTCTAATGGGACATCCTCATCTGGCGTTACTTTTCATCAACAGTAGCTGTCGATACCACTATTATTTTTCGAATTTTGGACAGGGCAGTATTATCTCACTTCCTATTCTGAAAATTTTCATCCAATTTTATACACACTATGTTATATTTCAAGTTAAAATTTATGAAAACGAATTACTTTATAAAATATTTTAGTCTCGATGTTACAATCGATAAGTACTATTTCTGAACGCAGAGTTAAAATTATTCTTATCTACATCTACATGAATACTCTGCAGATCACAATGAAGTGCTTGGCAGAGTGTTAATCGAACCACTTTCATAATTCTCTGTTATTCCAGTCTCGTATAGCGCACGGAAAGAATGAACACCTATATCTTTCTGTACAAGATCTAACTTCCCTTATTTTGTCATAGTGATCGTTTCTTCCTATGTAGGCTCATCAACGAAATATTTTCGCATTCAGAGGAGAACGATGGTGATTCTAATTTCGTGACAAGTTTCCTGTGCGACGAAAAAAGCCTTTGTTTTAATGATGTCCACCCCCAAACCATTTCAGTGACACTCTCTCCCATAATATAAGAGTGACGCCCTTCTTTGAACTTTTTGGATGTACTCCATCAATCCTGTCTGGTAAGAATCCCACACCACGCAGCAGTATTCTAAAAGAGGACAGACAAGTGTAGTGTAGGAAGTCTCCTCAGTACATCTGTTAAATTTCCTAAGTGTCCTGCCAACAAAAGGCGGCCTTTGATTAGCCTTTCCCACGACATTTTCTGTGTGTTCCTTCCAATAGTAATTCCTACGTATTTCGTTGAATTTACGGCCTTTAGATTTGACTGATTTAGACGCGCGTGGTAGCCGCGCAGTCTTGGGCGCCTTGCCATGGTTCGCTCGGCTCCTCCCCGTTGGAGGTTCGATTCCTCCTTTGGGCATGCGTGTGTGTTGTCCTTAGCGTAAGTTAGTTTAAGTAGTGTGTAAGCCTAGGGACCGATGACCTCAGCAGTCTGGTCCCATAGGAACTTAAAATTTGACTGATTTATCGCGTAACCGTTGTTTAACGGATTTCTTTCAGCACTCATGTGGATGACCTCACACTTCTCCTTATTTAGTGTCAATTGTCAGTTTTCTAAATCGTTTTTCAATTTGTTTTGATCTTCTGATGACTTTACTTGTCGGTAAACGACAGCATCATCTGCAAACAATCAAGACGGCTGCTGAAATTGTCTCCCAAAGCGTTTATATAGATAAGGAACAGCAAAGGGCCTGTAACGCTACCTTGGGGAAAGCTAGATATCACTTTTGTTTTACTCGATGACTTTCCGTCAATTACTTCGAACTGTGACCTCTCTGACAGGAAGTCACAAATCCACTCATATAGCACTCCGTCTTAAGGCCACAATTGGCCCAGCGGGACCATCCGACCGCCGTGTCATCCCCAAGTTGCGGATAGGAGGGGCGTGTGGTCAGCACACCGCTCTCCCGGTCGTTATGATGGTTTTCTTTGACCGGAGCCGCTACTATTCGGTCGAGTAGCTCCTCAATTGGCATCACGAGGCTGAGTGCACCCTGAAAAATGGCAACAGCGCATGGCGGCTGGATGGTCACCCATCCAAGAGCCGGCCACGCCCGACAGCATTTAACTTCAGTGATCTCACGGGAACCGGTGTATCCACTGTGGCAAGGCCATTGCCAATCCACTCATACAGCTGAGATGATATTCAATAAGCACGTAATTTCACTACAAGTTGCTCACAGTGTCAAAGGCCTACTCAGGAAGTGCTTACATGGTAAAACTCAAAGTCTCGATGGACGTTTAAACTCTCTAATTTGCATTCATCAACCAAAAACGGTGCTTGTTCATTACAAAACTTTAAAATTGGGTTTATCAGATGCTATTTTATACTTTAATAATGGCATATCAAGAAAAATTGAATTACTGGAGAGACTAGGAGTCAATTCAGGTGCAAACACAAGATCAAATATCGATTTTTCAAGAATACGTAAAGCAGGCATGGCTGCACACAGAGGCAAAAAAGTGTTGAGAAAACAAAGAATACCCAAGAATAAACGAAGATGCCTGAGACTCAGATGATGCTGAATAGGGCGCAGGAAAATTTTAACACTAAAAACTGTTACAAAAATTTGTAAAATTTACACAAATAAAACCAAACCAAGTTCTCCCAAAACCACATTTGTTGTCCCATAGCTAACATCATGTCCAGAACTAAATGTCACAAAAACTTGAAATTTTTTGTGTTTGTTCCAAGACAAAAAATGAACAAATAGATGCAAATTTGGATTTGTAAGTGTATTTCATTTGTATCAGGCACCAAAAGGATATTCATTTTTTAACTAAATTGTAATCCAGTTTTCTAAAGAAGTGTCAAAAGTACTCTTAGAAATTAAGTGTGCCTAACTCATCACTAGATTAAAGGAATCATTAATAGAAAGCTCCTTTCCAACTTCAAGGTTCTATCTTTAGCAGTTGAAAATTTGCATTGCCGGCATAGGGGAAATGGCTCGCGGCTGCCTCCTCTAAAAGAGAACAGATTTCGCAATAGCAGTGCTCTAAACATGTCCTCTGTCAAACTGGGAGACGTTAGTAAGTTCTGGCTCCAAAAGAGTTGGAGGAATTCTGCAAACTATCCAAGTTTGCGACAAACTCTCCAGCTGAGACAATGGGAGCGGCCCCCTACCTCTGTTCCCGGCTGCTGCCCCTGTGTGCCGGGCTATCACAACTTTTGAACAGAAGCAGAGACGCGTCCTCCTAGCCCTTCGCCTCCAGAAGTCATATTTGCAGAGGAGGCAGGCTGTCCCAAGTACTTCTGGTGGCACTGCTTTCGGTAGGGGGAAACTGCGCAAACGGATGAACGGCTGTCATTCCAAGCCAGAAGTTTTCGAGTTCCTCGCATAGAGACGAATTAATCAACGTCTTAGCTCCTCATCCTGACATTCGTAAAACACTGCTCTGGTATTTACCAACAGTAGAAAGTAAAACTGAGAAACAGTGGCAATCATGATGCCGTAATTACGATAATACTGCAGGAACCCTTTTTAGAGTTCGGTGCCTCAGTCGAAAAAAAAAAACCCTTTATTGGATCGTTTTGTTTCTTTCTGTCCAGCAGTGAAGAACCCTTTTTCTCAAGAACGTGTAGACGTATTACGTAGAATTCCATATCACATAATTAGACCTACATTCCCTTGGCGGTGTTAAAAATTGAGGCCTCTAAATCAGTGCAACCAAAAGATACGGCCGTTTATGTCACATATTTTGATATTCGAAAACCCACTCATGAAAACCTAGAAACCATGAAATTTGGCGAGAAATTCGCAGTACAAGTAAAGGAAAAACATCCGAAAATTGTGAATCTGTAAGTATACCATATGGAAAAATTTTTCTTTGACATTTGCTTTACAACTGTATGTGTCTCCGTCTGTCTATTAGGACCCCTTTTCCTTTGGAACGGGTTAACGTATCAAGTGGAAATGGCCGTCACTAAGGTGTATAGTTTCACAAGCTGCGACACTGTCGCGAACAAAACAGTGACCCGTATATACAATAAGTTTCCTTTAATTTACGTCCATGATCACAAACTATTTGTTAACAGATTATCTGTTTCGGTCTATAATGACCATCATCAGATCTGTTTTATAAAAACAAAGTACATTACAGTACATTAGGACTTTGTTTTTATGAAACAGATCTGATGATGGTCATTATAGACCGAAACCGATAATCTGTTAACAAAAAGTTTGTGATCAAATTCGTAAATTAAAGGAACTTAAAGTATATAGTCTTTTCGCGTTGCAATAAATGCACGCTTCTATACCAAGACAATGAAAAAATACTGATATTTAAGTCATATTTTGACACTCGCAAACTCACTCATCAGAACACATAAGGTACTTCCTATTGGAATAGAATTATGAAATTTAGCAAGAAAGAAGGTTTCGCAGTAGAGTTATAGGAAAAAAATCCGAAAATTGTGAAGTTGTGATAATATCACACGAAAAATTATTATTTTTTTTTGTCATTTCTTGTTCGTCTGTCTTTCTGCCCGCCTGTTAAGACCTATTTTTCTAAGGGACGGGTAGAAACATCAATTTGAAACTTAAACTGAAGAGCCAAAGAAAATGGTACACCTGCCTACTATCTTGTAGGGTCTCCGCGAGCACGCAGAAATGCCGCAACACGACGTGGCATGCATTGAATAATGTCTGAAGTAGTGCTGGAAGGAATTGACACCATGAGTTCTGCAGGGCTGTAAGAGTACGAGGAGGTGGAGATCTCTTCTGAACAGCACGTTGCAGAACATCCCAGATATGCTCAATATTGTTCATGTCTGGGGAGTATGGTGGCCAGCGGAAGTGTTTAAACTCAGAAGAGTGTTCTTGGAACCAATCTGTTTCGATCCCGGACGTGTGGGGTGTCGCATTGTCCTGATGGGATTGCCCAAGTCCGTCGGAATGCACAATGAGCATGAATGAATGCAAGTCATCAGACTGGATACTTACCTACGTGTCGCCTGTCAGAGCCGTATCTAGACGTATCAGATGTGCCATATCACTCCCACGGAACACGCCCCGCACCATTACAGAGCCTCGACCAGCTTGAACAGTCCCCTTCTGGCGTGCAGGGTCCATTGATTCATAAGGTTGCCTCCATACTCGTACACGTCCATCCGCTCGATACAATTTGAAACGAGACTCCTCCGACCACGCAACATGTTTCCAATGATCAACAGACCAGTGTCGGTGTTGATGGGCCCAGGCTAGGCGTAAGGTATTGTGTCGTACAGTCATCTAGGGTACACGAGTGGGCGTTTGGTTCCGAACCTGTGTATCGATGATATTTTCGTTCAATGGTTCACACGCTGACATTTGTTGATGGCCCAGCACTGAAATCTGCATCAATTTGCGGGAAGGTCGCACTTCTGTCACTCTGAACGATTCTCTTCAGTCGTAGTTCGTCCCTTTCTTGCAGGATTTTTTCCGGCCGCAGCGATGTCGTACATTTGATGTTTTATCGGATTCCTGATTTTCACGGTACACTCGTGAAATGGCCGTACGGGAAAATCCCCAGTTCATCGCTACCTCGGAGATGATGTGGCCCATCTCCCGTACGCCGACTATAACACCACGTTCAAACTCACTTAAATCTTGATAACCTGCCATTGCAGCAGCAGTACCGATCTAACAACTGCGCCAGACACCTGTTGTCTTATATAGGCGTTGCCAACCAGGTGTACCATCTCTCTGCATTTGAATACGCATGCCTATACCAGTTTCTTTGGCGCTTCAGTGTGTATCACATGCTAAGGTCAATAGCCCCTTGGCGGCGTAAAACATGTAAGTTCCTAAGTCACTGGAATCAGAAGATACGCCCATTTATGTCACATATTTTGATACTCACGAACTCATTCATTTAAACCGGTAGGCTACAATCGTGAAATTTGCCAAGAATCATCGTTTCACAGTGGAATAAAGGAGGAAAAAAATTCAGAAAATTGTTAATGTTTCCTTTTGTTATTAATTATCCGACTTCAACTATAAAATTGAAAAATTCCCGGGACCGATATCTTGTCAGTGTCAATGTCAATCTCAACTCGCTGGATGGACGAATAGTCCATGTTTGTGAGGAACCGTCAGAGCGAGAGTATACTCGCCTATCTACTGTATATATAGGCTTTATACTAAATCACTAATGTGAAAGACTAAATTGAATTAGCCTAGGGTGCACCCCAACGAACCATATTACGTCTGGTAATGTCTTGTCTTGTACACACATAAATGATTTGTCAGAAGGGATCAGTATCTGATAGTTCAGATGTCTACAGGAAAGGACTGGTTGGAAGAGCGTATGAAAAAGCAGGAAGCATTGGACAATATTTCCACTTTACAGAAAGAATAACAGTTCTCTTTAAATGTGGATAAATGCAAGACGATGCCCATTACAAAGTTAACCAAAATCGCAGCTTTTCTCTGAGGCAAAGTACGGAAGCTATACAGCAGCTGATACTGTCAACGGGCTAATCGGCATGTGATAGTGAGAAACACTAAAGCATACCCATAAGATCTCCCTGCCAGTGTCCCGTTTGTCTGAAAGAAATAACTGATAACTAGCAACGCTACCCTGAGTTAATCATTAGGACATTCGGTGTGTGTGATGGAAAATGTTAATTTCTCCAGAACACGTGTTTTACTGTGTAACTTGAATTTAGGAGACAAGCTGAGCATTCCTCTCAGTTTGTCCGCAGATGATGCTGTCATTTAGCGCCTGCTAAAACTATCAAAAGATCAAAACCAGTTGCACAATGATTTATACAGGTGAGACATCTGCATGGTGCGAAAAGTAGCAATTGTCTCGAAGCAACGGAAAGTATGAAGTCATTCAAATGGGTTGTAAAAGGATTTCGTTATATGTCGGTTGCACGATAAACACACAAACATACAGGCTGCCAATACAAATGAATACGCAGACCTTACATTTACAAACGACGTAAATTCGAACGATCACATGGGTAATGTTGTGGAGTAGATCAATCAAAGACGGCGTTTCATATGCAGAACACTTAGAAGATGCAACAGTTCTACTAAAGAGACTGCCCGCATTGCGCTTGTCCGCCCTCTTCTGGAGTGTTGATCCGCGTAATGGGACCTGTGACAAGTAGGACAGATGGAGGACTTCGAAAACGTTCAGCGGATATAGGGTAGAGAGGAGTGTCATGGATATGACACGAGTATTTGGGTGACAGTCGTTAAAAATAAGGCGTTTCTCGTTGAACGACGATATCTTTTCACAAAATTTCAATCACGAACTTTCTGACCTGAAAGCGAAAATGTTTTGTTCGCGCCCACTTACATAGGGAGAAATTATCATCATAATAAAATAAGAGAAATTAGAGCTCGTACGGAAAGATTTAAATGCTCCTTTTCCCGCTCGCTGTTCGAGAGTGGAACGGTAGAAGAACAGCTTGAATGTGCTTCGACGTAGCCTGTGCCAGGCACTTAAGTATAAACTGCAGAGTAGTCATGTAGATGTAGCTAGATGTAGTAATCAATCAGTTGTTGTTCGGAATAAGACACATTTTGTCGAAATACAGCAGTTACAGTATTACGTTAAACCTTGATTAAATTCCTGTGAGGTGACGCAGGAGTTAAGACATTGAACTAACTGTATATTCATAGGGACTGCAGCTCAAATCCCCATTCGTGTTTTTGGCTTCCTGTGGTGCGATCTGACTATGAGTCTTAATTTGACATAATAGGTGAGACTCCATCAGTACATCCTCAAATACACCATTCCTTTTGGATTATTCTGTGATCGCTGATATGGCCGAAGGTTCATATAATGTTTGAGGTGATTTCAACATTCTAAATAACAAACAAAAACTGTGCCTGGTGTTTGTTTATTATTATGAAGGACAAGATGTAAAAATATTTCTCCCCTTCAAAACAGCGTCATCAGTGTCACCAAAATCATAATTAGCCGAATGTGATCATCTGAACCTTTGGAGGAAATAGAACCGCCTGTATGAATATCAAGAGCTCAGATGGAAAACCAGTCCTAAGCAAAGAAGGGAAAGAAGAAAGGTGGAAAGAGTATATAGAGGGTCTATACAAGGACGATGTACTTGAGGACACTACTATGGAAATAGAAGAGGACGCAGATGAAGATGAAATGGGGGATATCATACTGTGTGAAGAGTTTGACAGAAATCTGAAACCCCGAGAGTAGACAAGATTCCATTACAACTACTGATAGCCTTGGGAGAGGCAGCCATGACAATACTCTACCATCTGGTGAGCAAGATGTACGACACAGGCGAAATACCCTCACACTTCAAGAAGTACATAATAATTCCAATCACAAAGAAAGAATGTGTTGACAGATGTGAAAATTACCGAAGTATCAGTTTAATAAGTCACGGCTGCAAAATACTAATGGTTCAAATGGCTCTGAGCACTATGGGACTTAACTTCTGAGGTCATCAGTCCCCTAGAACTTAGAACTACTTAAACCTAACTAACCTAAGGACATCACACACATCCATGCCCGAGGCAGGATTCGAACCTGCGACCGTAGCGGTCGCGCGGTTCCGGACTGTAGCGCCTAGAACCGCTCGGCCACCCCGGCTGGCTGCAAAATACTAACAGGAATTCCTTACAGACGAATGGAAAAACTGGTAGAAGCCGACCTCCAGGAAGATCCGTTTGGATTCCGTAGAAGTGTCTGAACATGCGAGGCAATACTCACCCAACGACTTACTAAGAAGATAGATTAAGGAAAGGGAAATCTACGTTTCTAGCATTTGTAGACTTAGAGAAAGCTTTTGACAATGTTGACTGCAATACTCTATTTTAAATTCTGAAGGTGACAGGGGTAAAATATAGGAAGCGAAATGCTATTTACAATTTGTACAGAAACCGGATGTCAGTTAAAAGGGGCGAGGCATGAAAAGGAAGAAGTTGTTGAGGAGGGAGTGAGATAGGGTTGTAGCCTATCCCAGATTTTATTCAATCTGTGCATGGAGCAAGGAGTAATGGAAATAAAAGAAAATTTTGGAGTAGGAATTGAAATCCATGGAGAAGAAATAAAAACTTTTAGCTTTGTCGATGACACTGTAATTTTGGCAGAGACAGCAAAGGACTTGGAAGAGTAGTAGAACGAAATGGACAGTGTCTTGAATGAAGGGTATAAGATGAACATCAACAAGAGTAAAACGAGGATAATTGACTGTAGTAGAATTAAATCATGTGATGCTGAGGGAATTACATTAGGAAATGAGACACTTAAAGTAGTAGATCAGTTTCGCTATTTGGGGAGCAACATAGCTGTATATGGTCGAAGTGGAGAGGATATAAAATGCAGACTGCCTGTGGCAAGGAAAGCGTTTCTAAAGAAGAGAGATTTGTTAACATAGCGTAGAGATATCAGTGTCAGGAAGTGTTTTCTGAAAGTACTTGTACGGAAGTGAAACATGGAGATAAACAGTTTAGACTAGACACGTAACTAATGAAGAGGCACTGAACAGAACTGGGGAGAAGAGGAATTTGTGGCACATCTTGACTGTAAGATGGGATCGTTTGATAGGACACGTTCTGAGGCACAAGGGATCACGAATTAGTATTGGAGGGAGGGAAGTGTGGAGGGTAAAAATCGTAGACGACGACCAAGAGATGAATACACTAAGCAGATTCAGAAGGATATAGGTTGCAGTAGTTACTCTGAGATGAAGAGGCTTGCACAGGATAGAGTACCATGGAGAGCTGCTTCAAACCAGTCTCTCGACTGAAGATCACAACCACAACGACAACAATAAGTCATCTGAAACTGTTGCTCTCCCAATCTACTAGTAACTAACCGCAATCATCGAAAACTCTCCAAAACTGCACACAGCTGTCCGCCCGCCCCTGAGGCAGCTTCGTTTATTGTTGAGGATTGTGACGTCATTCGTATGGGGTCAACCAAGCCCTAAGTCAGAACCACGAATTGTCTTACGAATTATACGCTCTTTTGTACAATTCCCAATGACATGCAGATCAATTTTCAATTTCATTCAGTGGATAAAAAAAATAAAGTGCTATAAAAATGCGACAGCCTCAGGAACAAAACGTTTTATCAACAAGTGATGCGACAGGTAGGTCATCGCTGTGGGTGTGTGCGGTAACAAATTCAGACCAAATGAGACACACACGTCACAGAGAAATGTGGTCAAACAGTCGCATCAGCACACAGTGTACACCCCCGCCTCTTGTGGCAACGTAGTCATTTGTTCTCGCATGCGAATGACCGTAAAGGTGCTGAATGGCATCCTGCGATAGACCAGGCATCGCACAGCTTATGTTGCAATTCAGCAGTGGTTCTTGCAGCCTCTGTAGAACGAATAAGCTCCGGCTTCAACGTATCCCACATTTGTTCAGATGGCGTGAGATGTGGTGATCTTGATGGCCAGGGGGGCTTTTGTACGCCACAGAGAGCACGTTGCGTTGTAACAGTCGTCCTGCTTAGACAAGCACATCCGCTGCCTGTTGAAGAAACGGCAGTATCAAGGGGATAACAAGCTGTGGAATGAGGCGGGCACTGCTTACCTTGCCCTCAAGAAACACCAAATATGACCGTTCCCCACATCAGGAATCCTGGGATGCACTTCGGAATAGACCGTCCACCATAGCTGCACACATCTGCAACTTACCGAGAGGGTGTGAACCCTTTACCACCTTGGCATCGTGCGGCGGCCCGTGTTCACCTTGGCCTTCATTCGTTTCCTAAGGACTCTACGCCAGCCTCTCTCTATCGCCTTCAGTTTAACTTCACACTACCTGCAACTTTCTCGGTGGGTGTAACCCTTCACCGCCTTGGCTTCGTGCAGCGACTCGTGTTCGCCTTGCCGTTCATTCGCTTCCTAAGGACACTACTCCAGCCTCGCTCTATCGCTTTCAGTTTCACGACCTTCGCATGGAACGCCGCGATAGTACCTTTGTGACACTGATGGGTTTTGGACTGACCGTGGTGTAGTGCAGACGTTTTCCGGTGTCAGATTCCGGCACACTGCTCAGTATTTACAGCCGAGCTCTTGGCCCTGTATCAGGCCACCGAGTACATCGGGCGATACAGGCTTTACAATTGTCTCCTCTGCTGACGCTGCTGCCACGGCTGCAGTCCTCGTACCTCAGCCCACTAGTTTATATATCCCCTCCGATGAGCTCTACGTTGCCGTCTGTCAGCAGGTGGTGTCACTTTGGCATTGCCAATGCTCTTCCCTTCATGGGAACAAGCCCGTGGTTATCAAGCCTCTCCCAATGGCTTGGAGACCTCTTCTCGGCTCTCCCGCAGGGAGGAGTTCATTTTAACTAGCATGCGTATTGGGCACTGCCTTTTTAGCCATCGCCATTTGTTAAGTGGCGCTCACCCACCACTTTGTGCCCATATCTTAACTGTCCACCATTTCCTGACGGAGTGCCCGTTTTTTAACCGTTTACGTTCCCGCTTGGGTTTGCCATCTGAATTATCGTCCGTTTTAGCGAACGACGCGCGGGCTGTGGACGTCATTTTACTTTTTATCCGTCGTAGCAATACGGCGAAGGCCATTTAATTTTTATTTCTGGACCTCCGTTTCTCTACGGAACATTTTATAGTCCTTTCTCCACGTTCCTGTTCTTAGCTGTGTTCTCTTACGTCGATTGGGATTGACGTGTAGTCGTTTCTTAACTCCTCTCTGTCTTCGTGTTCTATCGTTTTGACTTGGGTGCTTATGACCCCAGTTGTTTTTGCGCCCTAAAACAAAACAAAACCACCAGGTCTGTGCTGTACATGTGTACATTCATCGCTTGCGTACAGGCAGACCTCACTCTCAGCACTGATGAGGACAACGGAGCGCAATTCCGCTCGCCAGATGTCTCTTTCACGACACCAGTGGTATTCTTGCCAGATGCTCACAGTTGCAAGCAGACAGTTCCTAATTGTTCAAAAATGGCTCTGAGCACTATGGGACTTAACATCTCAGGTCATCAGTCCCCTAGACTTATAACTACTTAAAGCTAACTAACCTACCGACATCACACACATCCATGCCCGAGGCAGGATTCGAACCTGCGACCGTAGCAGCAGCGCAGTTCCGGGTCGAAGCGCCTAGAACCGCTCGGTCACAGCGGCCGGCTATTCCTAATTGTTGTGGCCGTGCCCTCTTGTAACGTTTTTTGGTTCCTGGCTGCATGAGGAGAGGGTGGTATGATAGGTAGGTGGACAGTGTCTTCTCACTACAACACAAAATGCACACGTGGTTAAAGCACACTTTATTACAGGAACCAATTCAGTACTTAACTCCAACGATGTCCAGTCTGAAGTTCTGTGGTTAACTGCAACCAAATAATATGTACTAATTCTTGAACCGTATCCGTGTCCATATCACAGCTATATACAGTAACTAACGTTCCCTCACAGGTAGCTAAGGTGCGAGGCGACGACTATCACTGTGGAAGACTAGAGCACAGTGCGACGTATTGAGGTGCAATGTGAACTGAGTTCCGATGCGGCTTACCGTGGTACTGACAAGGGAACCTCCCCATCGCACCACCCTCAGATTTAGTTATAAGTTGGCACAGTGGATAGGCCTTGAAAAACTGAACACAGATCGATCGAGAAAACAGGAAGAAGTTGTGTGGAACTATAAAAAATAAGCAAAATATACAAACTGAGTAGTCTACGCGAAGATAGGCAACATCAAGGATAATGTAATTCAGGAACGCCGTGGTCCTGTGGTTAGCGTAAACGGCTGCGGAACGACAGGTCCTTGGTTCAAGTTTCCCCTCGACCGAAAATTTTAATTTCTTTATTTTCGCAAAGTTATGATCTGTCCGTTCGTTCATTGACGTCTCTGTTCACTGTAATAAGTTTAGTGTCTGTGTTTTGCGACCGAACCGCAAAACCGTGCGATTAGTACACGAAAGGACGTGCCTCTCCAATGGGAACCGAAAACATTTGATCGCAAGGTCATAGGTCAACCGATTCCTCCACAGGAAAACACGTCTGATATATTCTATACGACACTGGTGACGGCATGTGCGTCACATGACAGGAATATGTTGTCGACCCACCTAACTTGTACACTTGGCGAATGGGTAAAAAGATTCTTCTATGTTGCCCGATTTAGGTTTTCTTTTGGATGTAATAATCACTCCCAAAAAAGTGGTCGCATCGGACGGACGAACGGACAGATAATAATTGTCTGAAAATAAAAAATTAAAATTTTCTCTGGAGAGAAGACTTGAACCAAGGACCTCTCGTTCCGCAGCTGCTCACCCTAACCACGGGACCACGGCGCTCCTCAGCTCAGATTTTCCTTGATGTTGCCTATGTTGCGTATGGACTACTCAGTTTGTATATTTTGCTTATTTTTTTCATACTTCCACACAACTTCTTCCTGTTTTCTCGATTGATTTGTGTTCAGTTTTTCAAGGCCTATCCACTGTGCCAACTTATAACTAAATCTGAGGGGGGTGCGATGGGGAGGTTCCCTTGTGAGATTGGGAAATTGAGACAGCTCGGTCGGCAACGGCGGCCTACATGCGGGCTGCCCAGCGAGTAGCCTGGGTGCGTGTCTTGACCTTCTCTTGTCATAGGCGCGCCTAGCTGAGCGCCTGCTATACAATGTTACCTAGCGCCGACCTGTGCGCGTACACCAGCACACTAATACTTGTTGGCGACATATCAGGTGCAACCAGTGCCCAGGTATCTTCCCTGGTTGATGTTTTGTCCACCACTACTGCTCTCAAAATCCATCGACCTTGATTGTCGTGTGTACAGTGAGGACGTGCAGAAACTGGTCTACTGCTGAAAAGACAACTGCTGAAAAGAAACGACGCTGCGCCGATACAATGTGTCCCACATGTCCAGCAACCCGTCGGTAGATCCATCCAGCTTCCGGCAAGCCCATAATGTGACACGGTCCAAATGGCTTCAGTTGCTCAGCATGAACACGCATTCGTTGTCGGACCATGTTCGTACCTTTGAATGAATGTTGCACACACTGTTCACCTCTCGGCATAGTTGCTGCGTGCAGAATCAAAACAGAGGGCGCACAGACAACCCACCAGCGCATCTGATCGTCGATGACTGTGACAAATTGATCACTAATATTCCAACCCCTCGCTACGCACATACTGTAGCCCGGTGTTAATGAACACCGTCTTTGTGCGTGTTGCATTTTTTTCCGGCAGTGGATAACTGGGGGAGACTCACAGGATTCTGATTTTGTTCATATGAACATCATGTTTGTACACTGGTGTGCAAAACGTAAGCCGGCCGCGGTGGCCAAGCGGTTCTAGGCGCTTCAGTCCGGAAACGCGCGACTGCTACGGTCGCAGGTTCGAACCCTGCCTCGGGCATGGATGTGTGTGATGTCCTTAGGTTAGTTAGGTTTAAGTAGTTCTAAGCTCTATGGGACTGATGACATCAGATGTTAAGTCCCATAGTGCTCAGAGCCATTTGAACTATTTTTTTGGAAAACGTAAGGTTCAAAATGGCTCTAAGGACTATGGGACTTAACATCTGAGGTCATCAGTCCCCTAGACTTAGAAAAACCTATCTAACCTAAGGACAGCACACACATCCATGCCCGAGGCAGGATTCGAACCTGCGACAGTAGCAGCAGCGCGGTTCCGGAGAAACGCAAAGACGAAAGTTACTTTCGCATGATCTGGCAGTCTCAAGTAACGCGATGACACTTGGATCGTAGAAATAAAGAACTGCTACAGTACAATACAGAACCCAACAGAGAGAAATAAGCAATGAGACGAACAAAAAGTACACTTTTATTCGAAGATAATAATTACAGTGAAGTGACCGCGATTCATGATGGTCGCCTGGACGTTACAAATGGCGAAATGTGGTTCTTAATATGGTATGTGGGCACCACTGGCGGCAATGCATGCTCTGCAACGTTCCCTCATGCTGGGCAAGTGGTTGATAAGAGGCTCTTGTTGTAAGGCGTCCCATTCCTCCGCCTGCGAGGTTGGGAACTGCTGGTTTTTTTGCTGGTGCATCTGGACACCCTACTCTACGTCTCTTCGAAGCATCCCGCACATACTCGAAGAGGGTTAAATCGGGGGAACGGGCAGAGCAGCCCATTCGGCGTTATACGCTCTCATTCCAGGAGCATCCCCATCTGCGTTGTTCGATGTGGTCACGCACTGTCATCCATAAAAATGGAGCCAGGGTCGAATGCACCTTTCAAGAGACGCACATGGGGAATGAGTACAGCGTCACATAACTTCGATCGGTGAGTGTACTGTGCACAATGGTTTAGTTGTCAGTACGCGCATTTAACATTATACCTCCCTCCACCGTAGCGCATGCACTACAAAACGATTATGTTTGACCATTCTGGACGTACCGTCATACGGCGATAAGCTGTAACACGTAATGCTTCCAGGAACATTGCACCAACAACACCACATTATCTGGTTTCAGCTCCTGAGAAATGATGGGCTGTCATTCCTTCAACAACTCACTCATCGAAAGTGTCCCCAACAGAATTACGTCTGGTTTAAAGCTGAAGGATGGACACATTCCACACTAACGCCCAGTAATAGATCTTCCGATATGTTTCATCACATAGTGTATTATCATCAGTCTGACCCGAGCTACAACAAAATCTATAGAAAATAGAAGAATCTGTCAACAGTTTAGTATTAGTGACAATGAAGCTAACCAACTCAATTTTTATTGCCTCAAGGATTTTTCACTGCGCCATTCTTACATATAAATCTCAGTCTGCAAGACGGCTTATGTCACAGCTAAGACACGAATTTTCAGACACGTATCTACGTACATACATACATAGATATATAAATTAATACTTGTTCCATAGATAATGAAATGACATTTCCCAATGATGTGGAATGTGTCACTGTAACATAAATCATCTTTACATAATATAATTTTTCTTACAGTTACTTCTTCATGTCTAAAAATCCATCTATTGAGAAGAAGTACTTGTCATTCAGAAATTCTTTTAATTTGTTTTTACTTGTTCGTTGGCTATCTATCAGACTTTTAATGCTTTTTGGCAAGTGATCAAAGATTTTTGTGGCAGCATAATTCACCCCTTTCTGTGCCAAAGTCAGATTTAACCCAGAATAGTGAAGACCATCCTGTCTTCTAGCGTTGTAGTTCTGCACTTCGCTATTATTTTTGAACTGGGATGGGTTATTCGTAACAAATTTCGTAAGTGAATATACCTTTTGCCAAGGCACTTTGAATATCCCGATTTCGTTAAACAAATGTCTACAATGTGATCTTGGGTAGGCTCCAGCTATTATTATGATAACACGCTTTTGTGCAATGAATACTTTTCCTCTTAATGACAAATTACGCCAAAATATGATGCCATATGAAAGCAGTGAATGGAAATAGGCATAGTAGGCTAATTTACAGATATCTATATCACAAAAATTAGCAATAACCGTAATAGCATAAGTAGCTGAACCTAACTGATTCAGCAGATCACCAATGTGTTCCTTCCAATTCAATTTCTCACCAGACCACACACCCAGAAATTTTGACTGTTCTACCTTAGCAACAGACTTCTGCTCATAGCCGACATTTACCAATGATGTTATGTCATTTACTGTATAGAACTGTATAACTTTGTTTTCTCAAAATTTAGTGAGAGTCCATCTGCAGAGAACCACTTAATAATTCTCTGAAAGATATTACTTGCAATTTCCTCAGCTGATTCTTGTATTTTGGGTGTGATTACTATACTTGTGTCATCAGCAAAAAGAACTAGCTTGGCATCTTCATAAATATAGAGTGACACATCATTTATATATTAAGAACAATAGGCGAGCCAAGACTGAACCCTGTGGGACACCATTCTTGATACCTCCCCAGCTAGAAGTATCTGCTGATTTTTGCAGATTATCTGTATATTCTGCATTCTTCTAGTTAAATATGAATTAAACCATTTGTTCACTGCCCCACTCATACCATAATACTTAAGCGTATCTAGATGAATTTCATGATTCACACAATCAAAAGGCTTGAGAGAACAGAGAATATCACAATGGGTGATGTTTGGTTATTCAGTGCATTTAATATTTGATCAGTGAAAGCATATATAGCATTTTCTGTTGAAAAGCATTTCTGAAAACCAAAATTACATTTTGTTAGTACTTCATTTGTACAAATATGTGATACTACTCTTGAATACATTACTTTTTCAAGAATTTTGGATAAAATTGTCAAAAGTGAGATTAGGTGGTAGTTTTTAGCATGAGACCTATCCCTATTTTATGCAATGTTTTAACAATAGCGTATTTCTGTCTATCTGGAAAAATGCCCTGTTTCAGCGAGCTACTACATATGTGGCTGAGACTCCTACTTATCTGTAGGGAATAAGCTTTTGCTACTCTGTTGGAAATGCCGTCAATTCCATGTCACACAATGATCTTCGTCAGGAACTGAGTTATTGCCGGGAACAGGGGGTGTTTCTTACGAGGGGTAACCTTAAGCTTTTAATTATCACATTGAAATAAATAAATTGTATTAAATTTTTTGTTTGTTTGTAGGTGCGTAGCCAACGGCCTTGCCGCAGTGGCACCACCAGTTCCCGTCAGATCACCGAAGTTAAGCGCTGTTGGGCTGCGCTGGTACTTGGATGGGTGACCATAAGGTCTGCCGAGCGCTGTTGCCAAGCGGGGTGCACTCAGCCCTTGTGAGGCAAACTGAGAAGCTACTTGATTGAGAAGAAGCGGCTACGGACTCGTAAACTGACATACGGCCGGGAGAGCGGTGTGCTGACCACACGCCCCTGCATATCAGCATCCAGTGACTCCTGTGGGCTGAGGATGATATGGCGGCCGGTGGGTACCGTTGGGCCATTGGAGGCCTATGTGAAGTCGTCGCACCGTATCACGCCGCTAGACTAGCTTAAACAAAAGGGCGCAGTCCGTTGTTAAATTAGACTGTCAAGCGGTAATTAACTTTCTGCATTCGGAGAATAACAACGATGCAAGAATGCGTGATGACTTGGTGGAAGTGGGCACATCAAGCCACCATCGTATAACACACAATGTTTACACTATGCACACGCCCTCTGTGTGGACGAATAAGTTCGAATTGACGAACATCTGTGGCAGACCGTATCTCTGTCAGGAAGAGGGGAACTGTTGGATAAGAGGAGACCTTCGCGCTCAAACAACGGCTGTCACGTCTAAGGCGCTAGCGCAGAAAGTGATAAATGAGTAACGAATCAATTTTCAACACCTTGCACGTTATCTGTGCTTTACTGTTGGCAATATACACGATGCCATGAGATTCGCCAAATCAGAACTCTTCCACAGGATTGCCGCAAGCTATAGTGTGAGTCATCACCCTAAGCCCCTCGTTTCCAGTCGTCCACAGTCCAGTGACGTGACCCTTCACACATCTACATCTACGTGATTACCCTGCTATTCACAATAAAGTGCCTGGCAGAGGGTTCAATAAATCACCTTCATGCTGTCTCTCTACCGTTCCGCTCTCGAACGGCACGCGGGAAAAACGAGCACTTAAAATTTTCCGTGCGAGTCATGCTTTCTCTTATTTTATCGTGATGATCATTTCTCCCTATGTAGGTGGGTGCCAACAGAATGTTTTCGCAATCGGAGGAGAAAACTGCTGATGGAAATTTCATGAGAAGATCCGTCGCAACGAAAAACGCCTTTGTTTTAATGCTTGCCAATCCAATTCATGTATCATGTCTGTGACACTATCTCCCCTATTTCGCGATAATACAAAACGAGCTGCCCTTCTTTCTACTTTTTCGATGTCATCCGTCAGTCTCACCTGATGCGGATCCCACACCTCACAGCAGTACTCCAGAATAGGGCAGACAAGCGTAGTGTAAGCAGTCTCTTTGGTAGACCTGTTGCACCTTCTAAGTGTTCTGCCAATGAATCGCAGTCTTTGGTTTGCTCTACCCACAATATTATCTATGTGATCGTTCCAATTTAGGTTATTTGTAATTGTAATCCCTAAGTATTTAGTTGAATTTACAGCCCTCAGATTTGTGTGACTTAACGCGTAATCGAAATTTAGCTGATTTCTTTTAGTACTCATGTGAATAACTTCGCACTTTTCCTTATCCAGGGTCAATTGCCACTTTTCGCACCATACAGATATCTTATCTAAATCATTTTACAAGTCGTTTTGATCATCTGATGACTTTACAAGACGGTAAATGACAGCATCATCTGCAAACAAACTAAGACGGCTACTCAGATTGCCTCCTATGTTGTTAATATAGATCAGGAACAATATAGGGCCTATAACACTCTCTTGGTGAACGCCGGATATTACTTCCGTTTTACTCGATGACTTTTCGGCTATTACTACGAACTGAGACCTTTCTCACAGGAAATCACGAATTCAGTCGCACAACTGAGGCGATACTTCGTAGGCACGCAGTTTGATTAGAAGACCACATCAACCCTCGCTTAGTACTGAATACAGAAATGTATGACTTATGAGGACCTGCTCGACCACTGTCTGCTATCCTTTTTAACTCCCTACGCACAGTCATTGTGCTATTTGAACTGCTGGCAGCACTTTGCAACTGACGAGCAATTCGTCGCGCTGCTTTCATGCGACGTTTTACAGACAACCCCAGAACATGGGGCCCGCCTGGTCTTGGTTTAGCTGTCGTTTTCCAAAATTCCTTCACCAAAGAAGACGAATTAAATATTCCAAAATTCGATTCAAGGACAGCTGCCAACATGAGTAACTTAGAAGTAGATATCCTTAGCATAGCGAATCAGCTTAAATCACTTAATAAAGGTAAGCCTTCCGGTCCAGATCATACACCAATAATTCTTTTAAGAGTATACTGACACATTACCTCCAGAGATCCTATATAACTGCCCGTTCGACGAAATATCTGTACCAAGAGAATAGAACGTTGCACAGGTCACATTAATACCCAAGGAAGAAAAAAATAATGATTAATCCGCTGAATTACATACCCGTATCAATGACGTAGATTTTCAGTATGATTTGAGAACATATTCTCCGTTAGAACATTACGAACTGCCACGAAAAACCACCGATTCAGAAACTGTTGTTCTTCTGAAACAGAACTAGCTCTTTACTCACACAAAGCGTTTATGGACAAGGGATTTAAAATTGATTCCGAATTTCTAGTTTTCTGGAAGGCTTTTGATACCGGTTCTCATAAGTGACTACTACTCAAACTGCGTGCCTGTGGAGTATAATCTAAGCTGTGTGAATGAATTCGCGATATCTTGTCACAGAGGTCACAGTTCGTAGTAACTGACAGCCTTCTGGCGCCGAGCAGTGTGTCAGAAGTTCGCAAGTAGCAGCAAGTGGCTTATTTAGCGTTCATATGAGTGTTGTGGTCAAGTTGAAAACTTGCTTGAGTGTTCTTAGCGCACTTGTTTAGTTAAATCTGCCAAATCATTGTGTATTTTCGTATTTAGCAGGGGCACATTTGCATTTTAATATCTGTGAAGTGTAAATTCGCGTAGTCGTCTGTCATTTGTTTATTTCTTTCAAATAGTCTTTGTAAGTTACTGACACCGAGCGACGTGGCGCAGTGGTTAGCACACTGGACTCGCATTCGGGAGGACGACGGTTCAATCCCGTCTCCGGCCATCCTGATTTAGGTTTTCCGTGATTTCCCTAAATCGTTTCGGGCAAATGCCGGGATGGTTCCTTTGAAAGGGCACGGCCGATTTCCTTCCCCATCCTTCCCTAACCCGAGCTTGCGCTCCGTCTCTAATACCTCGTTGTCGACGGGACATTAAACACCATTAACATACCTACCTGTAAGTTACTGACAGTACGGTTAGCCTTCAGCCGCCGAGAAGTGTGTCAGCAGTGCGCAAGTAGCAGCATTACTGCATTTACTAGGCAGTCTTGTATTTTAATAACCGTTTAAATTTTGTTTCGAATTGTTTGTGCTCTCTGTAGATTAATTCAGACGTTCTTTGCACAACAGTATTTAACATGGATAGGGACTGCGACTGCTGTGTTCGGATGCGGGCTGAGTTGGCATCCCTTCGCTCCCAGCTTCAGGCAGTGTTGGCTTTGGTCACACAGCTTGAGGCTGTTGCCAATGGGCATCACTGTGGGGGTCCGGATGGGGGTTTGTCGGGAACGGCCAGCTCGTCCCACGCATCCCCCGATCGGACTATGGCTGTGGCTGCCCGGGATACTGCCCACACTGAGGCTGACCCCTCACCTGTGGTAGAGTGGGAGGTCGTCTCGAGGTGTGGCAGGGGGCGAAAGACATTCCAGAGGGCTGAACGGAAGGCCTCTCCAGTTTGTCTGAAGAACCGGTTTCAGGATCTGTCTCTGGCTAATACTGATCTTCGGCCAGACATGGCTGCTTGTCCTGTTCCAGAGGTTGCCCCTCAGTCTGCAAGATCCGGGCGGTCGCAGAGGGTGGGCTTACTGGTAGTTGGGAGCTCCAACGTCACGCACGTAATGGGGCTCCTTAGGGATATGGCTGCAAGGGAAGGGAAGAAAAAAAAATGGGCATTCCGTGTGCATACCGGGGGGAGTCATTCCAGATGTGGAAAGGGTCCTTCCGGATGCCATGAAGGGTACAGGGTGCACCCATCTGCAGGTGGTCGCTCATGTCGGCACCAATGATGTGTGTCGCTATGGATCGGAGGAAATCCTCTCTGGCTTCCGGTGGTTATCTGGTTTGGTGAAGACTGCCAGTCTCGCTAGCGGGATGAAAGCAGAGCTCACCATCTGCAGCATCGTCTACAGGACTGACAGCGGACCTTTGGTACAGACCCGAGTGGAGGGTCTGAATCAGAGGCCGAGACTGTTCTGCGACCGTGTGGGCTGCAGATTCCTCGACTTGCGCCATAGGGTGGTGGGATTTTGGGTTCCGCTGGGTAGGTCAGGGGTCCACTACACAGAGCAGGCGGCTACACGGGTAGCAGGGGTTGTATGGCGTGAACTGGGCTGTTTTTTAGGTTAGATGGCCTCGGGAAAGTACAGAAAGGGCTACAGCCATAAAGGATGCGGGGCAAAGTCAGGGCATGCGGGGACCAAGCAGCGATCGGAATAAAGGATGCGGGGCAAAGTCAGGGCATGCGGGGACCAAGCAGCGATCGGAATTGTAATTGTAAACTGTCGAAGCTGCGTTGGTAAAGTACCAGAACTTAAAGCGCTGATAGAAAGCACCGAAGCTGAAATCGTTATAGGTACGGAAAGCTGACTGGAGCCAGAGACAAATACTGCCGAAATTTTTACAAGGGCACAGACGGTGTTGAGAAAGGATAGATTGCATGCAACCGGTGGTGGAGTGTTTGTCGCTGTTTGTAGTAGTTTATCCTGTAGTGAAATAGAAGTGGATAGTTCCTGTGAATTATTATGGGTGGAGGTTATACTCAACAACCGAGCTAGGTTAATAATTGGCTCCTTTTACCGACCTCCCGACTCAGCAGCATTAGTGGCAGAACAACTCACAGAAAATCTGGAATACATTTCACATAAATCTCCTCAGCATGTTATAGTCTTACGTGGAGATTTCAATTTCCCAGATATAGACTGGGACACTCAGATGTTTATGACGGGTGGTAGGACAGGGCATCGAGTGACATTATACTAAGTGCACTATCCGAAAATTACCTCGAGCAATTAAACAGAGAACCGACCCGTGGAGATAACATCTTTGACCTACTGATAACAAGCAGACCCGAACTTTTCGACTCTGTAAGCACAGAACAGGGAATCAGTGATCATAAGGCCGTTGCAGCATCCCTGTGTAATTTTTCCGTCCTATCTACGTAATTCTGTAGCTCTCAATTCGTTCGAGCAATCAATCATTAATGATAGGAAACACAGTCATAGCTCAGTCACTCAAAATGATTCTGAAATTTTACTTGTTAGAATGAAAGCAGGCGATGATTCTTCTTCTCTGCAGGCTCGTGCTTTGCGGCAGTCTGCTAATCTGTACAAATAGTGCCTCGTAATTTTGGGAGCGTTGTATAATCAGTCGGGAAACCTCAGATCAAGCGGATATTTGGCTTTGATGAAGTTTAACCTTCCGAAGAAATAATGGAGCTCTTGGATTATTAAATGCAGGTTCGTATCCAGTCTTTCGGAAGTTCCCTTCTGATTAACAACTACGCAATATATCGATGAATATCATTAATTCTCAAATGTCAGATACAGACCTTTTTCATGAAGGAGCCATATATATATATTTCACTTTTTAATCGTACAATTTCGTATCCGTTATCTTCTGTCATAAATCTCAATAATCAGATTACAGTTCTTCAAACAAAACTCAGGCTAATCGGCACGAAGACAATCCCGGAAGCTCTCTCTCTTTTTTTTTTTAACAACCACCAGAGAGAGTACTACAAAGAATACTTATGCGCTCATGGCATAGCTATTGTATGAAACTACTTTTCGCATGGATTCTGCGAGTATGAAGATAGAAAATTAGTAAACGTCATTCAAGGGTAGAATTGTATCTGCATAATTCATCGTATATAAAGAGATATTACAATTGCCCCTCGCAGCGAGCAAAGTTAATGATAATACACTTTGCGAGCTAACAGAAAAAAATTTGTTGGGTTGTTTATTCAAAAGAGGAATATTTTGAATTCGTAGAATTTTACTATAGAGAGTATGGGTAACATGTTAAGACAATAAGTTACGAGAATACCTAAGCTGTAGCTTTTACATGTACCGGGGTATATCTGCATCCCGAGTACATAACCAGGGAAGATGTAGATTGGTGTAATTACGGAAAAGGTCTACCCATTTGGGAACTGGCCTTCACAGGGAAACCCTGGAAAACCCGGAAGAATAGACCCCAGCTCAGGTATTAAAGAAGATAGGAAAGCCTAAATCCAGTAATTTTGAAATATATAGAAGCTCCATAGATTAGATGGAAGGAAAAGTGCCTCATAGCCAAAAAAAAAAAATTTACAATATTGCTCAAAAAAAATTTTCATAATTCTTCTTTCGACGATGTAGCCGGCGGTCTCGTTGTGAAGTCGATGGAACAGGAACACTGGGTACGGACACCGGGTAGGCGACGTACAGCATTTGGTGGAGGCGGCACGGACGACAGGCGATGGCTTATGGTACAGGATAGAAGCTGGTAACGTGCCGTAGAAACAGGAAGATGATCTCAGGAACAGATGGTCAGGGACGTGAACATGAAACAGGTTTAAAGTGGAATAAGAAAAGGTTCTGACTGAATAAATCCCTGGAAGAGAGTGGATTAAGGCAACGAAGTCCCTATTTCATCGTTGAACTCAAAATCGGAGTGGATTCTTATATTCTTCCATCTGTACTAGACTGGAATATCCATCAGTTCTGACAATCACGAATTTTTTTTGTAGACCTCAATACCAAAGTTGTTTTGCATTACAACTGCTGATTGTCCAAAACATTGCCAAATAGACTGTGGGCATTTAAATTTTGTTGTAGCTCATATCGAATGTATTCCTCTCAAAAAAAATTTTAATCTAAATTCTTAAATTAGTGCTCCTGGTAAAGAAGGCATAATGAAAAATCCAAAAATTATAATAATTTTCTCTCGCGCAACCAGAGAGTTTCTTCAATTGTTTGCAGCAGTGACATTATCGACTGTTGCTCCATTTCACAGTTCATTTGTTTTCTTGCGCGAACAGCGCACATCATACTCACAGCGTATTTACCTACATATCCCACACTGTTCAAGTTTCACACGCAATTCTCACATAAGTGCCGTGTCTTGAGGAAATGTAGATGCACTTTCCTTGTATATCACTGTGGCTTCTGCTCATAGTCCACACTTACAAACACTAGTAATTAACACATTCTTCTACCTATCTTAAAATTTTTTTGTGTTAAACTATCACAGGAGTAATCTCACTGTCTCTTAACCTATCACAGGAGTAATCTCACTGTCTCTTAACCTATCACAGGAGTAATCTCACTGTCTCTTAACCTATCACAGGAGTAATCTCACTGTCTCTTAACCTATCACAGGAGTAATCTCACTGTCTCTTAACCTACCACAGGAGTAATCTCACTGTCTCTTAACCTCTAGACAACATAAACTTCTTGATATTTATATACACATTCGACTCATAGTCAAATTCCACTCTAAATTCTACTCCATATTTGGTATCACAGATCTACGATCCTTCAAAAAATTTCTTAATATCATTATGCGGGAATAATCCCTTTATTCTTTTCAATTCGGGATATGTCAACAAGTATGATCCCGGATTTGGTATATTTACAATAACATATGGTCCAGTATAAATAAGATTCCATTTCTTTATGTTCTTCATCAGTTTCGAGGAATGGATGTGTCGCCTCAATAAAACATTTTCTCCAAGATGAAACGTCTGAATCCGGTGAATCCGTTTATCACATGTCAATTTCCGTTGTATTGCCTTTTTAGTTAAATTGAAAAGTGCGAGTCGAATCTTTTCCTACAATTTTAAATTCTGGTCTTCATACTTTTCTTCCGTTGCCTCCAGGTTTTGGAACGACTAAGAGCGGAGAACAATATGGACTAGTTGATGGCTCAATCAAGTTCCATTCTAACATTCTATTTATCTCCCTTTGAACGGATTGTTTTAAACGCCAGGGGATCGGATAGTGCGTGTAACAGTAAGTCTGATGTGGCTTCACTTGTAGGTGACAAATATACCCTTTAATAATTCCTGGTTTCTCATCAAAAATCTCTTCATATGCCTCTAACAAATAATGAAGCTGCTGCCTTTGTTCTCCGGTAAGCTGATTTGATTCACTAGCTTTTATCATTGTTGTTTGGTTAAAGTCCTCCTGTTGTATCAAATCCTTTGAAAGCTCCTTCCAACGACCGTTTGTAGTGTCAATTAATTGAATTATGGCACCGCGACAATATTTCTCATGCACCGTTTCCTTTCTATTTAAATCCAGTGCTATCTCTTCTCCATTTAATCTAAATTTAACTATTCCTTCCAAAAAATCAATCTGACAATCGTACTCCTGCATACTCCCAATACCAAGAATACAGTCCACTAATAACTTCTCCACTACAAGGAACGTGCATTTTATTGCTACATTTCCCATTTTCATCTCTAATTGTGTTTGTATTTTGACATTGGGAGAGCGTGCTCCAACAGCTCCCATGATTTTGCAGTTCTGTACTGGCAAAATTGGTACCTTCTTCTTCCTAATAATTCTCCGAAAAAGAGCGCCTGAGATGACATTGGCGGAAGCGGCGGTGTCCAATATCACATTCGTTGGAACTTCCTCTATTTCAACAAATACTTCCGATACCGGAACACTCGATCTGTCATTATGACACGTTATTAAATCCTTTGTTAACTCTTCAGTCAACAGCTCACCATCATTATATCTTAACAATTGTAATTTTACTGTTTCGCCCCTAACAGATCCCCTGACCGCTCCTCCGGGGCACGATGCGGTCACGTTTAGTTTGACTGACTGTTGGTCCGATTGGTATTTGTCTCTTCAGCTACTTCAGTGATTATCGGTTGTTGTGGTGAATTCCGTTTATATTGTCTTGCTTGATTTGTGTAATTATTGTTGTTGTTCTGCTGGTGTTGGTAGAACTGTCTTGTGTTGTCATACATTGGATTATATCGATTAAAATTCCTATTGTTCCTAAAATAGCCCCTCGCTGCACCATTACCAAAGTTTCCATTATGGTAATAATTATTGTATGCATTTTGTCCATTTCTAAGTCTCCTCGGAGAGTGTAGTTGGTTATGATTATTGTTACCACTACCATTACTGCCATTCCCATTCGAGTTGCAGCTCGGATTCGCTTCTATTACACTTCTTTGATATGACATTTCTCTTGCCCTTTTATTGTCCTCCTCAATTGTATCAATATGATCAAGCGTAGTCATAAATGATTCTATATCCTTATCATTTATATATATCAGCTGATTCCTTATACTGGTGGGTAGTCTGGACTTGAGAATTCTAAGTATATCCGGCAAAGGAATCGGTACATCCCAATACAAAGATTTATTAATGTATTTCTCAAAATATCTCTTTAGAGATCCTCTAGAAAATGAGAAAGGCTCAGGATATAATACTTCCTGCCTAAGTCTTTCCTGTACTCCAGCAGACCAATATTTTGCTAGAAAAGCCTGCTCAAATTCTTTGTAACATTTACAAGAAGATGTTTGTTCGGATGCCCACAATGCTCCTGATCCTTGTATATATCCTGATACAAAACTAATCTTTTGCCATTCTGTCCAAGATCGTGGAAATAGACCTCTGAAACTTCGAATGAAGACTACAGGATGGACATTCTTTTGTCAGGGTTAAAGATTTGAAATTGTCTTTGTTTAATCATCTTCTCCTCAACGGTACTACGTTTCCAAAAATCCTCCTGTTCGTACTCTTCCCTGTGGCTATCCGTTATATCGAATCTAACTGGTGACGTTCCAGTTCTGTCTACATCGGATCTTGACGTGGACGGGATGTCACGCGCAGATTGAGAATTTTGTTTCCTACTTCCCGCTGTTTCTAAATCCACCTGCGAGAGATTTAGTGATCTTTCAATATTTTCTTTCCAACGCGAGAATTCTTCGCCAAGTTGTTCTCGAACTTTCTTTAACCCTTCGTTGAAAAAATTCTCCTCCGAACTCTCTGAAATTGACTGTAAAGCTACTTTCACAGTTTCCTCTATGGTTTCCGAAGGAAAATTTTGCCGCTGTAATGTCATTTCTGAAAACTTTCCCGCAGGTACATTCATTCTATGTTCCACTGTCTCCTGTTTTTCCTTCACTTCGTCAAATTGCTTCTTTACATTATCTTGGGATTCTATAATTTCTGGTATCATAGCTACGGAACACTGTATGTCCTCTTGAGCTTGTATTACTTGAGGAAACAGTTCTACCTGTTTTTGTATCGTGTCAATTTTGACGGATACATATTCGGTTAGTTCCGCTTTTAATTTACTATTGTTTTCTTGGCATTGTTGGCGGACCTGCTCAATCTGAGCAATAAGATTCTGTTCGGTCCTTTCTGCCTGTTCTTTTATTTCCTGTGTCTGGGTATTTAATCTCTGATCTAATTCGGTAAAGGTTGCTCTTAACTGATTTTGTAATTCTGTTTGATTTTCGGCTAATTGATTTTGGAGTTCATTTTGTATAACGGATAAGTCTCGTTTTACCTCCGCTTGGCCTTCGGCTAATAGAGACAACTGTTGCATAATAACAACTAACGTGTCAACAACAGTCTGATCAGCTGTTGTATGAATGTTTTCTGAACCAGCGGGATTATTTATATTGCTACCGCTAGCCACAACAGTCTCAGAATTGCTATCCGTGGCCTCTGCTTCTGCGCAAACAGCTGAAGGCTGTTGCACGTCTCGTTGCTGATTCAATGACATTTTAAATGCCGCTCTAGTCAATAACAATAAATAACTATCAATATCAGGTTCTAATCACAAAATACAGTTTCAAATTTACTGTCGTAGATACACTTAACTTTCAAATTACTTCACAGATGGTATAAAGTTCAATGTCCAGATACGAAAATCACACAATATACAGTTCTACAGTCTTAACTACTATCTGGAAAAAAGTTCTTTCTAAATTGATTTCAAACTATTTTTACTACAGGATAAAAAAATTAGATTTCTCTGGCCTTTTTCTGTAGTCTCGGTGTTGTCCAATAGTTGAAATCATTTCTTGGTATCAGCAATCTTTTACTATGGGCACCGTATCTCACTTCAGGTTCATTACTTCTCGTTCTCGTTGGTTTTCATGAAACAAAAAATACATATATTATATAACAATCCAAGAGAGTCCTGTCACCTGAATATGGAAGTAAATAGGGATATAAAAAAGGGAGGAAAGTTTATCTGTTTAGCAAGAGTAATAGAAGGCTGATTTCAGACTACCTAACAGATCAAAACGAAAATTTCTGTTCCGACACTGACAATGTTGACTGTTTATGGAAAAAGTTCAAGGCAATCGTAAATTGCGTTTTAGACAGGTATGTGCCGAGTAAAACTGTGAGGGACGGGGAAAACCGTCCGTGGTTCAACAACAAAGTTAGGAAACTACTGCGAAAGCAAAGAGAGCTTCACTGCAAATTTAAACGCAGCCAAAACCTCTCAGACAAACAGAAGCTAAACGATGTCAAAGTTAGCGTAAGGAGGGCTATGCGTGAAGCGTTCAGTGAATTCGAAAGTAAAATTCTATGTACCGACTGGACAGAAAATCCTAGGAAGTTCTGGTCTTACGTTATATCCGTAAGTGGATGGAAACAGCATATCCAGACACTCTGGGATGATAATGGCCTTGAAACAGAGGATGACACGCGTAAAGCTAAAATAATAAACACCTTTTTCCAAAGCTGTTTCGCAGAGGAAGACCGCACTGCAGTTGCTTCTGTAAATCCTTGCACGAACAAAAAAATGGCTGACATCGAAATAAGTGTCGAAGGAATACACAAGCAACTGAAATCACTCAACAGAGGAAAATCCACTGAACCTGACGGGATACCAATTCGAATCTACACAGAGTACGCGAAAGAACTTGCCCCCCTTCTAACAGCCGTGTACCGCAAGTCTCTAGAGGAACAGAAGGTTCAAAATGATTGGAAAAGAGCTCAGGTAGTTCCAGTTTTCAAGAAGGGTCGTCGAGCAGATGCGCAAAGCTAGTGGCGTATATCTCAGACATCGATCTGTTGTAGAATTTTAGAAAATGTTTTTTGCTCGCGTATCATGTCATTTCTGGAAACCCAGAATCTACTCTGTAGGAATCAACATGGATTCCGTAACAGCGATCGTGTGAGACCCAACTCGCTTTATTTGTTCATGAGACCCAGAAAATATTAGATACAGGCTCCCAGATAGATGCCATTTGCCTTGACTTCCGGAAGGCGTTCGACACAGTTCCGCACTGTCGCCTGATAAACAAAGTAAGAGCCTACGGAATATTAGACCAGCTGTGTGGCTGGATTGAAGAGTTTTTAGCAAACAGAACACAGCATGTATTTCTCAATGGAGAGACGTCTACAGACGTTAAAGTAACCTCTGGCGTGCCACAGGTGAGTGTTATGGAACCATTGCTTTTCACAATATATATAAATGACCTAGTAGATAGTGTCGGAAGTTCCATGCGGCTTTTCGCGGATGATGCTGTAGTATGCAGAGAAGTTGCACAATTAGAAAATTGCAGCGAAATGCAGGAAGATCTGCAGCAGATAGGCACTTGGTGCAGGGAGTGGCAACCGACCCTTAACTTAGACAAATGTAATGTATTGCGAATACATAGAAAGAAGGATCCTTTATTGTATAATTATATGATAGCGGAACAAACACTGGCCGGCCGGTGTGGCCGAGCGGCTCTAGGCGCTTCAGTCTGGAACCGCGCGACCTCTACCGTTGCAGGTTCGAACCCTCCCTCGGGCATGGATGTGTGTGATGTCCTTAGTTAGTTTTAAGTAGTTCTAAGTTCTAGGGGACTGATGACCTCAGATGTTTAGTCCCACAGTGCTCAGAGCCATATGAACCATTTGTTTTTTTGGAATGATCATATAAAATTAATTGTTGGTAAGGCAGGTGCCAGGTTGAGATTCATTGGGAGAGTGCTTAGAAAATGTAGTCCACCAACGAAGGAGGTGGCTTACAAAACACTAGTTCGACCTATACTTGAGTATTGCTCATCAGTGTGGGATCCGTACCAGGTCGGGTTGACGGAGGAGGTAGAGAAGATACAAAGAAGAGCGGCACGTTTCGTCACAGGGTTATTTGGTAAGCGTGATAGCGCTACGGAGATGTTTAACAAACTCAAGTGGCAGACTCTGCAAGAGAGGCGCTCTGCATCGCGGTGTAGCTTGCTGTCGAGGTTTCGAGAGGGTGCGTTTCTGGATGAGGTATCGAATATATTGCTTCCCCCTACTTATACCTCCCGAGGAGATCACGAATGTGAAATTAGAGATATTCGAGCGCGCATGGAGGCTTTCCGGCAGTCGTTCTTCCCGCGAACCATACGCGACTGGAACAGAAAAGGGAGGGTAATGACAGTGGCACGTAAAGGGCCCTCCGCACTCACCGTTTGGTGGCTTGAGGAGTATAAATGTAGATGTAGATGTAAACGGAACTGATTTCTGACGTGCATCAACGAAGCGTTATAGGCCCTCTGCTGCTCATGATCTGCATAAACGACTTAAAAGACAATCTGATGAACCATCTTAGATTTTTTGCAAATGGTGCTGACATTACCGTCCTGTAAAGTCATCAAGGATTTGTAGGCGTGAAGGATGGAACGCTGCAGTCCCCACGTCCGGCCGGGCAGGAGTTTCAAGAGGCGGAGTCTATTGTGAACTTCATTGGACCGTAAGGAGATGATTCTAGGTGAGGTGACGGTCGATGGTGAGGCCAAGATATTTCAGGGTAGGAGTGAGGTAGATAGGACGACCACAGATAACGAGGTAAAAATCGTGGAGCTGGAAGGAGCGGGTGGTACGTCCTATGATGATTACCTGAGTCTGGGAAGGGTTGATGCGAAGAAGCCACTGGTTGCACCAGGCGGTGGACTGGTAGAGGTGGGTTTGAAGGGTATGTTGGAACCGTTTAAGGGCAGGATAAAGGGCCAGGAAGGCGGTGTCATCAGCAGAATCGAGGAGGTAAACAGGTGGGGGAGGTATGGGCATATCTACAGTATACAGGAAATAGAGGAGGTGTAGTGTCCCTTTTTAAATATTAAGGACAATACATATGAAATGACTAAAAAGGAGACTGTGAATAATATTAAATGGACAGGAATGTCAAATTTATTATGAAAATTTATCAAATTAATTTCACGGAAATATCATATCGATCGTAATGTAATGTAATGTAATGGATGAAATCGTAGTGTATAACGTATAGACGCTATCATTATGATCTTTGTTCTTATATATAAACTGAGCTATTGTATTGGAGAGATTACGTATAGCGATAGCACTTGTTCTGTTTTTTCTCTTGCTTAGCGGATAATTAGATTGTATCCTGTGCTTGGTGAATATAAAAGTGAGTGCATTGTGTCATTTAAAAACCCACCCAAGCACCTCTTCACAAAGCGTCAACTGAAAAAAGTTATTTAGCATTTTTCAGTTGCTGCGAAACGAGCCGCGGTGATCTTTGACTGGCAACAATTGGCCGCCATTACGCGGCATATTTAAAATTGCTGTTTTGTGCAGATTACTTCAATAGCCAGCGTAGTGAAAATCATTCCAAGTCATTAAGTTATTTAAAGTTGAAAAGTTCAATAATGTTATTTTGGAAAAAAACTAAATATTTTCAGAGATGCTATTGTTTCTAGGTCAGTGACCTTGGCCGGAATTCCATTACGCTAAGAGCATTTGAAATAATTTCTAGGGAGTCTGGCGCTTAAGTAAATCATAACTTAACATTTATTTTGGCCACCTACAAACCAATTTTCCTATTACGGCCTCTATTGCTTTTTCTTACATAACAGTCAATACTAATAAATCAATATATCAAATAATATATTACAGTAGAGGGATGTAATAGAGGAGGGGCATTCGCGAATATGAACAGCGCTGTTTTAAAGAAGTCGTGCGATCGCTTCAGGACAAGATTGGAGGCGGTCATTGCGGCTGAAGTGGGTTACATCGGGTAATGTTACTCTTGAAAAATATCACTACTTATATGTAAAAGGATTTAAGATAAACACTTTGAGTTATTTTGGATCCATTTTAGAAATCGAGGGAAAATCAAAGTCAGAAATCAATAAAAGTATTAGTAGTGGACGGAAGGTCATTGGGCTGCTTAACTCAGTCTTATGAAGCAGGAGTGTAATGAGCAGAAGTAAAAAATTGATATACAAATCTATATTAAAGAGTGTGGTTCTGTGTGGAATGGAGACCTGAACAATTAACCTGAAGCATATTAAAAGTTACAAGCTCTATAGATGGACTTCTGGAGAAGATCGGCAATTCTCTCCAGGAAAGAGAAGATAAGGAACACCGAAATAATAAGGAGAATGGGTGACGTAATGGATAGGATGAAATTACAGCGGTACGGGCATGTACGGCGAATGGAGGAAGCCAGAATACCAAAATTGATACGGCAGTGGGAACCGGAGGGGAGAAGAAGAAGACGACGACCTATGACCACCTGGCTCCAAAATGGGCAGCACACAATGAGGAGAATGGGCGGAGAGGAAGAGGACACACATGATCGAAACACCTGGAGGGATATTTTGAAAATATAAAGAACGTTTATTCTTTGTAAAGTAATTTCCGAGTAAATTATTGTTTTGGAGATAAGCCTCTGTAATGAGGAAAAGCTCAAAATAAAAAAAAATCATTTTAATTTGTATTTTGTTTCAATAAACTTCTTTTTTTAATAAAAGAGTTTCATTTGTCCGGATTTAAGCGCTGGACTCTGTATACTGGACGGGCACGCCTGTCTTGACATCTAGTGGCCAATTTCTCATTACACGCCGGTGCTTTTTTTTAATCAGGTAGCGTACGACCAGTCTCGCATAGGGTGTTGATACGCTGGCAGGTAAACTGGTCGGCCGTTGGCCCAGACGGGCAGGACAGATGGAGAGGGCAGAGTGGAGTAGAGCAGACACCCCGCCACAGCGAATCGCGCGCTCCCCGCTGCCCTGGTCCAATAATTCGGCGTGTGGATTCTCCCTCCCCCTGCCGCCCCCCACTCCATTACTGTAATTGCCGCGAGAGCTGGGCAGCCGGCAATGCACTTAGCAGCGCGAAAATTCGTCTCGTCTGTCGACGTGTGGGCGACGCGAGAAAAACACGGCGCGCTAGCTGGCCGGCCGGCCTCCCGTCGCATCGAGTTCCCCCCGCGACCAGCCTCTGGCTCCCAGACGCCACTCACATCACCTCACCCAGCGCGGACGGCTGCCGATAACAGGAAAACCGCGATCGCCATCTCGCACCAGCTTTTTCACTTTTTTACCCCTTTTCGTCCGCGTGTCACTCCTGTTTGCAGAGGCTTACCGCTGTAGCGTTTCCACGGCCGTGTTTTCCTGTGCTTTACAGCCACCGCACTGATCACACACGCCGCTGTCACGTACGATTCACTTTGGTGTTTTGCTATTTGTCAAATATTGTGCGTGTGATTTTTGATATAACAGTATCCGAAAAGGAAATATATTGTAAAGTAGAAAGATTTGTGGACTCACCAGGAGAGTACTTGGGCTCGAACGAACACAAATACACGAAAATCGTGTGAGAAATAGTGTAAAGGTCTCTAATTGCACTAGTGCAGGGCTTCACAACATACGTGCTCGCGGAGAAAGCTGTGAGCAGCAAGGCGCGAGAACGGAGCAGCGCGAGCACGCTACCCCCACTACCGGACCAGAGCGGAGAGTGGGGAGAGTCATGTGAGGCACACAACAGCTGCCGCCAGTCGATGTAAATCCGCGGCCACCTGCAGGGATATCATTCACGAATTATTACTGCGACAAGTGAAACAAATAAAGGAGAATGTACACGTGCCACATAATTTTATTAGCTTAGTGTATGCCTCTACATTCGTATTAATTTGTGAACTGTTACACAATAAAAGGTGTCACTGAAGTGTGGCATTCTCGGTTATCTTGTACTTTTTGCCCTTTACAATTGCGTCTATGTTCGGAGTATTTGTTCTTGTGCATTGTAGGCGCAGCGTGCCGTTTAAATTGCGATCAGACAATGCGTTTCTCAGGCGCGTCTTGTTACATTTCATTGCAGAGAACAGTTGTTCACAAACATACGTGGAACCGATCATTGATATTATTGTAGCCGCCAGTTTGTGCAAACGAGGGAATCTATCCTGAGGGAAGCCTCTGTAGAATTCCAAAATGTTTTTCTTGTTCTGATATTTGTCTCTGTATTCTCATACTGCAGGTCAATAATTTCTAGTTGCAGCTCAGGACGAATCTCTTCAATATTCGCTGAATATGGAGAGGAGAACAGATCAAAATCACTGTCTGATGCTGTCAGATCTTGAAAGTGTTAATCAAATTCTTCCTTAAGGGCATGTGAATAACGTTCACAGTCTTTGTGAACATCTTGCATGGATGGTAATGTAGGAAAATGAGCTACATTTCCTGTTTCCAGTTGACTCACCCAAAGTGTCAATTTCATTTTAAAAGCTCGTATTCGATCTATGAAATGAGTAATTAGCAGATCTTTAGCTTGTAGTGAAATGTTCAAAGCATTCAGATGGCTAATTAAATCTGCTAAGAACGCGAGATCACATTTCAATGAAGGCTCTCTCAATTCAGGAACACGCATATTATTTATTTCCATGAACATATTTATCTCATTTAATAGGCAAAAAAATCGATTTAATAATTCGCCACAACTAAGCCAGTGGACCTCGCTGTAATAAGGCAAGCTACCATACTGGCTTTCTACATACTCAAGAAAGCTTTTAAATTGCCTGTGTTGTAGCCCATGCTTCCTTATATAATTGGTTGTACGAAAAAGAACACTCATCACATTTTTTAGTGTGATACTCTTTGCACATAAGTTTTCCTGGTGGATCAGCCAGTGAACGCCCCTTGTTTTATTCGGCACGGTCAGTTTTTGCATTTTCTCCTTCAACAGCGCGACGAAACCTGATTTTTTCCCCTGTTATCGCTGGTGCACCGTCTGTAGACACTGAAACTAAAGAATTCCACGACAGTCCTATTTTTTCAACACTTTCTTCAACACTACATACAATATCACCTCCGGTTGTAGTGTTCTTCATGGCTACTACATCGAGGAGCTCCTCCCTCACCTGAAGATCTCTATTAACGCCTCTAATAAATATGGTAAGCTGCGCTGTTCCTGTGATATCAACACTTTCGTCCAGAGAGAGAGAATACGCCATAAAATCTTTACAGATATTTGCAAGCTGGCTCTAGACGTCGTCTGCCATGTCCTGTATGCGACGCATAATGGTCATGTTAGATAATGGCACATTCCGAAACTGTTCAACTTGAGATGGACACAAATGTTCCGCGGCAACTACCAAACATTCTTTTATTACATCGCCGTCAGTGATGGGGAGCAGGGATTTTGCTAAAAGCAAAGCAATTTTGTAACTCACTCTGAGAGCTGCCTCAGTTGATTTTTCTTCGTCGTCCAGATCGTCCAGATCTTCCTTTTAAGTTTAATAACTTCCTGTGCACGATCTGGTCCATCGCATTTTCCACTTCCGTAGTCTTTCGCGTGGTACGACATATAATGTCGCTGCAAATTCAATTTCCTAAAAGAATTTAGCGTTTTGTGACATACTAAACATTTTGCAACACCATCTGTAGTGTCGGCAGACTTGCCAACACTACGCACACTAATTGAAGGAGGCGGCCAAGATGCACGCGCTAACTCACGAGGGATGGAGTGAGGTCTGAAACAGGAGACTTAATGAATGTGATAAAGAAAATACGTATCTTTGGAATATACTTAACTTTTAATACATCCTTGTATACATCGTTCTTGATGAGACATCTGGAGATCGTGGCGATACAAGTGACTCTTTATATACAAGCTATTTAAGGCTATTGGCGCCTTGCTAAGTCGTAGCCATTAACTTAGCTGAAGGCTATTCTAACTGTCTCTCGGCAAATGAGAGAAATGGCTTCGTCCGTATAGTCGCTAGCAACGTCGTCGTACAACTGGGGCGAGTTCTCGTACGTCTCTCGAGACCTGCCGTGTGGTGGCGCTCGGTCTGCGATCACACAGTGGCGACACGCGGGTCCGACATGTACTAATGGACCGCGGCCGATTTAAGCTACCACCTAGCAAGTGTGGTGTCTGGCAGTGACACCACACCATCTTTTTCTGTAAACGGATACAATTCCTCCCAATTGTGGTTGAAGTGCGAAAGCATGGTTGGGGTTACACAACGGCGACTTGACATGATTCTTAACCAGCGAAGTGACTGTTAGAGCTGATCGTAGTACTTTAAACGTTACAAAGTCGGCGCGAATTCAATAGGCACGCTGCGGCCCTATCCAAACGTGCGCGCGCATTTCCCCTCCCTCCCCCACCTCCCTACTCCGCGACCTAGCACCTGCTCGTGAGCACGTGCCTGAGCAGACGCGAGTACTCGCGCTCAAAACCGGCCAGTTGTTAAGCCCTGCACTAGTGATACTCCCGCATCTGCAAAACTCTGCAGTCGTTCGTTAGAGGCCTCTGCGTATGCCATGCCGCATTGCACACTAAACTGCCGGTACGCCAGTCGGGACCAGTAGAGACGGTGCAGTGTGCCTCTGAAGTTGCGTTTTGTGACATTATTTGTGTACTGAAGCGTCAGATGGCTCGGCGATTGGTAATCAATCCTTCTAATGTACTGCGATTGGTTGAGATGAAGTTACGAAGAACCCTTCTTCGTGAAGATGGTATTGGTGTAGAAGACGAGTCATTCGCATGTTTTCTGGTATCTATTATAGTGCAGAAATATGAGCATAAGTTAGAAACAGATACTGTTGTAACAATAACACATAATGATGATGATAGGGATGATAATGACGAACAACTCATTGCAAACGGTATTGCTACGGCAAGTGCGGGAAGAGGCGGTGGAAGCAGTGACAGTGAATACCAACCGTCTCCCAAGAATAAGGTTAAAGGTGCATTTATCATCACTGCGTTTGATGACAACACACTGGAGAACATGTACGATGACTATTACGTAAGAGGTTTCGACACATACGACAAGCTTCTGAAAAGATACCCTAAACTGAAGTCTAAAAGCAATATTAAAAACATACTGGATTACGTGGCAAAGAAAAGAGAAGGAAATACAGTTTTCAAAGGAAATCGTACACTGCTGTTCGAGACCATCAAGGAGCGTGTAATGGTGAAATTCGATGAAGCGCGAGAATGCGGTTCCGCCGTTCATTATTGGCATTTACAACATTGGGCATTGGTCGTAGCCAAAAATCTCGGGTGTACAAACTTTACAGCTTCACTAGGATTTATTACTAATTTGAAAAAGGAGTTTAGGATAACATCACGCCGTATCACTATGCTCCAAGCACGAAAAGATAAGTATGACGACGAAGAGCTGATTGGAAGAGCTCAAACGTTTGTTGCTGACGTCAATGAGCATATCACGAGAGAAAACATCGATATTAGTTCTGTATGGAACTGTGATCAGAGTCAGTTCAACGATGAACTTTCTTGTGACAGAACACTATCCATGAAAGGGGAGAGAAACACTTTCGCGATGTTGCAATCAGTTAACTGTGCAACACATAGTTACACGATCGATGTTGCTATATCAGTGGACGGACGATTGGCAGACAAACTCTGTATTTGCTTCCAAGAATCCAGTGGAAAGTTTGGACCCCGCGTGTCAAGGGAAATAGAAACGCGGTGCCCTCCAAATGTTGTCGTCGATGCAAGTGTGAGTGGGAAGATGACGAAACAACATCTGAAGTCGTTATTTTCTGTCAGTTTTGAATCCACATTTGTCGAGAAAGTTATTAGTACTTTGTGACTCCTGGTCTGGACATAAGGATGAACGAGTGCTACTGGAAGCATCTGGCGGAAAACACGTAGACTTAAAAATCATTCCGCCTAAAACTACAAAATATGCACAACCTCTGGATGTGTATTTCTTCAGGCAATATAAAATATTTGCCAAGAGAATAACAGACTTCATTAAACTACGTTCCAGTAATATGCAGCCGAAATTGCACGACAGATTCTTTATCATGAATATGCATTCTGTCATTTACAATCAGTTATCTGCGGGAGTATACAGACCAATGCTTCGTTACGCGTGGCAGAGCGCTGGCTACGATATTGGTGAACCAGTGAACAACTTCAAAAGTGTCATTATAGAATGTGCAAATACGCCATGTGATCAACTTGCATTTCTTCACTGTGCGTTTTGCAGTCATTCGTATTGCTCGGAGCATTTTATTAACATTCCGCATTTACATTTATAGTTAAGATTGCTGCATTGGGTATGGCATCTACAATTACATCTACAGTGATATCTAGAGCATGACTGCAGAGTTTTGCAGAAAAACGACACCCACCAGCACATTAAGAGGTACATAATGGTCAAAACTGGCTTTCTACGGATCGGAGCGTGGAATGTCAGACCCCTTAATTGGGCAGGTAGGTTAGAAAATTTAAAAAGGAAAATGGATAGGTTAACACTAAGCAGATTCAGAAGGATGTAGGTTGCAGTAGGTACTGGGAGATGAAGAAGCTTGCACAGGATAGAGTAGCATGGAGAGCTGCATCAAACCAGTGTCAGGACTGAAGACCACAACAACAACAACAATGGTCCTGTAACCAAACGTTCATACAGAACTGTTTGTTCGAGCCCAAGTACTTTCCTGGTCAGTTTGCAAATGTAGAGGTAGCTTTAGAATACGAACAGTGAATGATGCCAAACCTACATCCATACTCCGAAAGCCACCTTGCAGTATGTGGTGGACAGTACTTCTTGTACCACTACCTGTTCCCCCTTTTGCGTTCCATGCATTACTGGCGAATGGGAAAAGCCATTGTCGGTAAAGCTCCATTTCACATTTAATTTTACTAATTGTCTCTTCGTGATAATTTAGTGGGTCTTACATCTACATCTACATCTAGATGGTTACTCTGCAGTTCACTATCAAATGCCTGACAGAGAGGTCATGGAACCACTTACAAGCTATTTTTCTACCGTTACGCTCTGGAAAATATTTTCACGCTCCGAAGAGAAAGCTGGTGGCTGAAATTTCATGAGAAGACCTTGCCGCAACGAAAAAGATTTTCCTGTAATGATTGACACTCCAACTTGTGCATCAGATCCGTGGCACTCTCTACCATATTTCGCGAGAATACGAAACGAGCTACCCTTCTTTGAATTTTTTTAAGGCCGGGAACCCATATTTTTTTAACTATATATATATATATATATATATATATATATATATATATATATATATATATATATATATATATATGACGGTAGTATCTGTTCCCGAAAGAACAGTTACCGTGGGAATGTGGATCTCACGGGGAGCGTGCAAGGGATAAGTCCCTGCAGACGCACTATCCTCTGTGCCCGCCGTGGCTCAGATGGATACAGCGTCTGCCATGTAAGCAGGAGATCCCGGGTTCGAGTCCCGGTCGGGGCACACATTTTCAACATGTCCCCAATGAAGTGTATCAACGCCTGCTTGCAGCTAGGGTGTTTATTTAATTATCATTTCATTTCTAGCAAAGCTGCATGGTCATCCACGGTAACTGTTCTTTCGGGAACAGATACTACCGTCATATATGTAGTTAAAAAAATATCGGTTCCCGGCCTTTGACCTTCTTGTGCGAACGCACACGCTATGCCCGAACTCGTACGGGACTTGGTAGATTAATCTGCCACGAGTAATGAGTATGATGGGCAAACATCTATTAGGCGCACTACGAATGTAGTGTTGTGGACATGTTGGGAATGTGGATCTCACGGGGAGCGTGCAAGGGATAAATCCCTGCAGACGCACTATCCTCTGTGCCCGCGGTGGCTCAGATGGATAGGGCGTCTGCCATGTAAGCAGGAGATCGCGGGTTCGAGACCCGGTCGGGGCACACATTTTCAACATGTCCCCAATGAAGTGTATCAACGCCTGCTTGCAGCTAGGGTGTCTATTTAATTATCATTTCACTTCTTTGAATTTATTTGATGTCCTCCGTCAATGCTACTTCACGCGGATCCCACAGTGCATAGCAATTCTCCAGAAGAGGACGGACAAGCGCAGTGTAAGCAATCTCTTAAGTAGACCTCTTGTACTTTGTAAGTGTTCTGCCAATAAATGGTTCAAATGTCTCTAAACACTATGGGACTTAACATCTGAGGTCATCAGACCCCTAGACTTAGAACTAATTAAACCTAACTAACCTAAGGACATCACACACATCCATTTCCGAGGCAGGATTCGAACCTGCGACTGTAGCAGCAGCGCGGCTCCGCACTGAAGCGCCTAGAACCGCTCGGCTACAGCGGCCGGTAAATCGCAATCTTTGTTTTGCTTTCCATGTAACCTTATCTATGTGATCGGCGTAATTTAAGTTATTTACACTTGTAACCCCTAAGTATTTAGTTGAATTTACAGGCTATAGATTTGTGTGATTTATCGTGAAACTGAAATTAAACAGATTCCTTTTATTACTCACGTGGATGACTTCGAACTTGTCATTATTTAGAATCCATTGTCGCTTTTCACACCAGTTTGCAATTAGTTTTGATCATCTGATGACTTTACACGACGGTAGACGATAGCATCATCTACATATAATCTGAGGGGCTGCTAAGACTGTCTGCAAAATCGTTTACGTAAACCAAGGTTACAGCGTGATTCAGTGATAATGTTAAAAACGTCCAAGGATAATGGAGAACAGTAAATATATGAATTTGAGGCAAGGTACCCTGGCCCAGAAACGATTGACATGAAGGTTATAAGAAAGCCGTTCTGATATCTCTGACAATGGACATCTTCTATTGCAAGCTCTTTGCTTTCCTTATTTTGGGAGGAGGCAGTATGAGCCAAAAGAAGAAAAAAAAAAATCCGGCAAACATTGGCTGTAAAGTGCATACCGTAAGAGCTATGTGCATTTGTTCATAGTGTATGGCATGAAACACATCTCTTCTACTGGACAAGAGTTCATAACTCTTAAGGTACGCATGTATGATGAAATAAAAGAAATTATTCAGATAGTGAAGGGAGACGAAAATTTAATAGTCATGGGTGACTGGAATTCGAGTGTAGGAAAAGGGAGAGAAGGAAACATAGTAGGTGAATATGGATTGGGGCTAAGAAGTGAAAGAGGAAGCCGCCTGGTAGAATTTTGCACAGAGCATAACTTAAATCATAGCTAACACTTTGTTTAAGAATCATGAAAGAAGGTTGTATACATGGAAGAACCCTGGAGATACTAAAAGGTATCAGATAGATTATATAATGGTAAGACAGAGATTTAGGAACCAGGTTTTAAATTGTAAGACATTTCCAGGGGCAGATGTGAACTCTGACCACAATCTATTGGTTATGACCTGTAGATTAAAACTGAAGAAACTGCAAAAAGGTGGGAATTTAATGAGATGGGACCTGGATAAACTGAAAGAACCAGAGGTTGTACAGAGTTGCAGGGAGAGCATAAGGGAACAATTGACAGGAATGGGGGAAAGAAATACAGTAGAAGAAGAATGGGTAGCTTAGAGGGATGAAGTAGTGAAGGCAGCAGAGGATCAAGTAGGTAAAAAGACGAGATCTAGTAGAAATACTTGGGTAACAGAAGAAATATTGAATTTAATTGATGAAAGGAGAAAATATAAAAATGCAGTAAATGAAGCAGGCAAAAAGGAATACAAACGTCTCAAAAATGAGATCGACAGGAAGTGCAAAATGGCTAAGCAGGGATGGCTAGAGGACAAATGTAGGGATGTAGAGGCTTATCTCACTAGGGGTAAGATAGATATTGCCTACAGTAAAATTAAAGAGACCTTTGGAGATAAGAGAACGACTTGTATGAATATCAAGAGCTCAGATGGCAACCCAGTTCTAAGCAAGGAAGGGAAAGCAGAAAGGTGGAAGGAGTATATAGAGGGTCTATACAAGGGCGATGTACTTGAGGACAATATTATGGAAATGGAAGAGGATGTAGATGAAGATGAAATGGGAGATACGATACTGCGTGAAGAGTTTGACAGAGCACTGAAAGACCTGAGTCGAAACACGGCCCCCGGAGTAGACAACATTCCATTGGAACTACTGACGGCCTTGGGAGAGCCAGTCCTGACAAAACTCTACCATCTGGTGAGCAACATGTGTGAAACATTCGAAATACCCTCAGACTTCATAAAGAATATAATAATTCCAATCCCAAAGAAAGCAGGTGTTGGCAGATGTGAAAATTACCGAACCATCAGTTTAATAAGTCACAGCTGCAAAATACTAACTCGAATTCTTTACAGACGAATGGAAAAACTAATAGAAGCCAACCTCGGGGAAGATCAGTTTGGATTCCGTAGAAACACTGGAACACGTGAGGCAATACTGACCTTACGACTTATCTTAGAAGAAAGATTAAGGAAAGGCAAACCTACGTTTCTAGCATTTGTAGACTTAGAGAAAGCTTTTGACAATGTTGACTGGAATACTCTCTTTCAAATTCTAAAGGTGGCAGGGGTAAAATACAGGGAGCGAAAGGCTATTTACAATTTGTACAGAAACCAGATGGCAGTTATAAGAGTCGAGGGACATGCAAGGGAAGCAGTGGTTGGGAAGGGAGTAAGACAGGGTTGTAGCCTCTCCCCGATGTTATTCAATCTGTATATTGAGCAAGCAGTAAAGGAAACAAAAGAAAAATTCGGAGTAGGTATTAAAATCCATGGAGAAGAAATAAAAACTTTGAGGTTCGCCGATGACATTGTAATTCTGTCAGAGGCAGCAAAGGACTTGGAAGAGCAGTTGAATGGAATGGACAGTGTCTTGAAAGGGGGATATAATATGAACATCAACAAAAGCAAAACGAGGATAATGGAATGTAGTCGAATTAAGTTGGGTGATGCTGATGGAATTAGATTAGGAAATGAGACACTTAAAGTAGTAAAGGAGTTTTGCTATTTGGGGAGCAAAATAACTGATGATGGTAGAAGTAGAGAGGATATAAAATGTAGACTGGCAAAGGCAAGGAAATCGTTTCTGAAGAAGAGAAATTTGTTAACGTCGAGTATAGATTTAAGTGTCAGGATGTCATTTCTGAAAGTATTTGTATGGAGTGTAGCCATGTATGGAAGTGAAACATGGACGATAAATAGTTTGGACAAGAAGAGAATAGAAGCTTTCGAAATGTGGTGCTACAGAAGAATGCTGAAGATTAGATGGGTAGATCACATAACTAATGAGGAAGTACTGAATAGGATTGGGGAGAAGAGAAGTTTGTGGCACAACTTGACCAGAAGACGGGATCGGTTGGTAGGACATGTTCTGAGGCATCAAGGGATCACCAATTTAGTATTGGAGGGCAGCGTGGAGGGTAAAAATCGTAGAGGGAGACGAAGAGATGAATACACTAAGCAGATTCAGAAGGATGTAAGTTGCAGTACGTACTGGGAGATGAAGAAGCTTGCACAGGATAGAGTAGCATGGAGAGCTGCATCAAACCAGTCTCGGGACTGAAGACCACAACAACAACAAGGTACGCATTTTAGAGCCATGTTCAGTGGACAATTTCTTCATGTTTTGGTCCGTACTAGCTTCTCCAAAAATACGGAGACCAAGGAGCATGCAGCAGAAGACATCAACTGCCAGAGGTATCAGAGCGATTTTCACGGGTTAGTTTCGAGTCGGTCGATTCCGGGCCAGAGTCCCTCACCCAAATTGATTCATTTGCCTTTCTCCAGCATCCTTGGCAGTTTATAAAATCTTCACGGAATCACCCTATATGTGGGAGAAAGTGATGTGTTTCTGACTTTTCTTCGAACGTCAGCTCTCGGAATTATAACAGTATTCACCTCAGAGATGCACAACGCCTCTCTTGTAATGTCTGCCACTGGAGTTCGTCGAGCATATCCGTTGCGCTCTCACACCGAATGCACGAACACGAAATGCGCCACTCTTCGTCGGATCTTTTCTATCTACTCTATTTACAAGTAAGGAGGAAACGCTTTTCTAACCCCTCCGAGTAAAAAGTTACAATAATACAGGGTGATTCAAAAAGAATACCACAACTTTAAAAATGTGTATTTAATGAAAGAAACATAATATAACCTTCTGTTACACATCATTACAAAGAGTATTTGAAAAGGTTTTTTTTCACTCAAAAACAAGTTCAGAGATGTTCAATATGGCCCCCTCCAGACACTCGAGCAATATCAACCCGATACTCCAACTCGTTCCACACTCTCTGTAGCATATCAGGCGTAACAGTTTGGATAGCTGCTGTTATTTCTCGTTTCAAATCATCAATGGTGGCTGGGAGAGGTGGCCGAAACACCATATCCTTAACATACCCCCATAAGAAAAAATCGCAGGGGGTAAGATCAGGGCTTCTTGGAGGCCAGTGATGAAGTGCTCTGTCACGGGCTGCCTGGCGGCCGATCCATCGCCTCGGGTAGTTGACGTTCAGGTAGTTACGGACAGATAAGTGCCAATGTGGTGGCGCTCCATCCTGCTGAAATATGAATTGTTGTGCTTCTTGTTCGAGCTGAGGGAACAGCCAATTCTCTATCATCTCCAGATACTGTAGTCCAGTTACAGTAGCACCTTCGAAGAAAAAGGGACCAAAAACTTTATTGGCTGAAATGGCACAGAAAACGTTCACCTTAGGCGAGTCACGTTCATACTGAGTTGTTTTCCGCGGATTCTCAGTGCCCCATATACAGACATTGTGACGGTTGACTTTCCCGTTAGTGTGGAAAGTTGCTTCATCACTAAACATCTGTTGAGCAGTCGCCATCTTAGCATCAACTGACGCTGACGCCTAGTCAACAGCGCCTCAAGCGAACAAATGTACAACTAAATGAAACTTTATAGCTCCCTTAATTCGCCGACAGATAGTGCTTAGCTCTGCCTTTTGTCGTTGCAGAGTTTTAAATTCCTAAAGTTGTGGTATTCTTTTTGAATCGCCCTGTAATACGCTACTACATGAACGTTAAATGAATAGATAAACAGAAGACATACGAAAATCTAAACGCTTTGAGAGTACTGCAGTACCGATATTTGGGACTTTGCAAGACAAGAAACGAGTAACTGGTACAAACTGGTGCGATGGATGCTGCAGTACTCAGAATGAATGTATGAATGGATGCAAAAGCCCTGGCTTAAAGAAAAATCAACGTCATGATTGCATCACTCAGCCGTTCAGGCGGAATAATCTTTATTACAGCACTGGGTACGGTGTCAAATCATTCATGATTAGGATACACGTAACATACTACAAAATAGTAAATAAAATAAGAGTGCTTGGACAATAAAGAGGTACAAACGTCGTGTGCGTCATTAAATAACGACACTTGTGTGCAAAAAGAATCTATCAAAAATTTAATCTTTTATCAGGACAGAAAGGAGGTCAGCAAAGGATCATACTCTCATCTGCCTTTTTGCTGAACTGCAGATCTAGATATCAGCTAACAGTGCATCTATGATGAGTACGTTATAGGTATTCGTGCAGATGATCGTAATTATTACGGCAAACATTCCAATCTAACTCTGTCATGTACCTGCATTAATGTGACATGCTTGAGTTGGATTGGAATGTTTGCCGTAATAATTACGATCATCTGCACGAATACCTATAACGTACTCATCATAGATGCACTGTTAGCTGATATCTAGATCTGCAGTTCAGCAAAACGGCAGATGAGAGTATGATCCTTTGCTGACCTACCTTCTGTACTGTATTATCCTGGATTACATCACTGTCGGCAGGCACAATCAGTCACACGGAATCGAACACGATCAAGTATCATTGATACAGGCCTACATGCAGATGACAACCCTCCAGTTATTCCAAAAATATTAAGTCTTGTCATGCATTTGAATAGCATTAATAATCATATTAACAGAATCTTCCGTCGGTTCTTGGTAGAACAACATTATAATACTAAATGAAAAGCACCAGTTTGCTTTTGTTCTACAATATTATTTTTATTGCTAACCGGTTTTCGGCTTACAAGGCCATCTTCAGACATTTACTGAGTATTATCACCAAAGAAGTTAAATGTTAGCAGACAACATTGGAAGAGAAGTAACACATCTAGAGTGAAGTAGAAACATACAGTGAGTAACATCTTTACAATGAAATAGTAAAAACTGAACAGTACATAAATAACAATTGAGTTGACAGGAAAACCTTTAGCACAAAATAGGAATAGCATGCCTACATAACAGTTTCTATTAATAAACAAAACTAATGAAATAAGATAAAATTAGTACTAGACAAGGCTGCATCAAGAGGTATGAAGAAATGGTATCGTGTTCGTGACAACGTGTGTACACTTCTAAAAGTGGTACATATGGCTATCACATCTAAGTTACACCCGTGTGAGTTCGATGTTTTCGATCGAGAAGTTCGTCAAAGTGTAAGTGATCTTATTCACGACGTATTTTTGCGGCAGAACAAGAAATTATCTATGTTTAGGAAGGTGAGTGAAGCTCTAACCTCAAACTGTAAACAAAACTTTTCGCAACGTGTAATTAACTTATCGAACTTGGTTCTGTTCCCAAAGGAACAAAAAGTGCTTGAAAAAGGTTTTAAATATGCTCCTCCCCACCCTCCATCAGAAAAACAACTGGATGTTATGAAAGTTGATATTGAATATGCCTTAACGAAAGACACCACTGCAAAATATATAGTTGCCAATGCACTAAAGAACGAAACCAAATTCGTGTGTAACATCCCACGGTCTATTGACTTGCACACCCTCAAGTCCTTAAAACAGAAATTACAACACCAAGGTATCGTTGCCACAAAATCTGATAAAGGCAAGAGTATTGTGCTTTTGAACAAATGTGATTATGTGGATAAAGTTAATGATTTTCTGAATACCACAGGCTTCCAAATCCTTCCGAAAGACCCTACTAAATTTTTCAAAGAGGATGTTAAATATGCAATCATTCCATGCAAAAGCATATTCTCTGAATTTGAAGTAAAACTGTTAACTAATATGAACCCAGTGCCTCCTAGAATGTACGGGCTTCCTAAACTGCATAAAGAAGATGTGCCTATTCGTCCAGTTGTATCATCATTCACTGCTCCATGTTACAAACTAGCCAGTAAACTTGATGTCCTAATTAAGAGCAAGACTAAATTCAAACCAAAGCATGGTATTTCAAACTCTGTGGACCTGGTAAACAAGTTAAAAGATATATCTGTCTCACACAGTGATAAATTAGTATCCTTTGATGTCAGCAGTTTGTTTTCTAACATACCAGTAGTAGAATGTATTGACATTCTGACAGAGCTGACGCACAAGTCTAATGTCAATCCTGTGGAATTGAATGACGTGAGACTGGCCACACAGACCTGCCTTGTACAGAACTACTTCCAGTTCCAAGGCACTCTTTATAAACAATTAAATGGCTTAGCTATGGATTCCCCTCTTAGTCCACTGTTGGCTGAAATATTTATGGACCATTTTGAACAAAATTTTCTAAAAACAGAACCTTTGAGTGCAAACATCAAATACTGGTTTAGATATGTAGATGATGTCCTGTGTATGTGGACTGGTACTACAAGACAACTCAACACATTCTTGAAAAACCTAAACAGTCAACATAAAAATATCCAGTTCACTATGGAAATTGGCAACAAATCCATAAACTTCTTAGATCTCACCATTGACATCAGTACACACACATTGTCTCAAAATTTACAGAAAAACAACAACTACAGACACAGTAATACCTTCTTGCTCACAACACCCCATAGCTCACAAACGTGCAGCTTTCCACTCAATGGTACACCCTCTCATAGCTATCCCCATGTCCAGAGATGATTTTAATAAAATACAATAAAATTTATTGCCTCAGCCAATGGCTACAATCCAGTTCTTATTGACCACATCTTGCACAGGAAACAAAAACAGAAAATTATACCCCTCCTCTATGCCCCACCTGCTTCCCCATCCACTGTCTGCAAAAAATGGTGTACTCTACCATTTCTAGGTCAGGTATCACAGACTGTAGCCAAAGCACTGAAATCCTGCAAGTATCGGGTTTCCTACTATGTCAGGAACACTACAGCCCAGTGTGTTTTTAATAGCAAAGACAAGATCCAGTTATTAGCCAACAGTGGGGTATACAAAATCACCTGTTCTGATTGTGACAAATTTTACATTGGTCAGTCAGGCAGAGACATATCATCTAGGCTGGCTGAACATGAACGCAGCTGGAGGAGAATTCAGACTCTGCATTTGCTGAGCATGTACTGAGTGAGGGTCGCAACTACCAGCCAGTGTCCCATGTACTTCACTTAGCAAACAAAGGCCATAAACTCAACCTGCTGGAAGCCCTGGAAATTAACAAACATCTTGCTCACAGTCCAGATCTCATCCTAAATGACCAGACACAACTCAACACTTCCCCTCTCCTAAACTTCATATAATCATCTTTGTTGTTCATTACTTCCCACACTCTCTCTTCCTACATATTCCCATTTTCCTGTAGTCATTAAGTTGTTTTATTTGTTGCAGTTGTCTTTGCATTCCACATATGCTGTAGTTTCAATTGTTAAGGGTTTGCTTTTAACTTGTACTTGTATTACTGTCCATGTTTAACTCCCCTTGTAGTTGTCTCATCAAATACTGTTCATATTTTACTTTGCTCATTTATTTAATGTAAACTGGTATACAGCCACTGCTTTGATTATAGTGTTAATGTTAAAATGTAGTACCACCACGCTCTCAAACTGTAGGTTCCCTCAAACACCTCAGTTTTCCTGCATTTACTAATTTCTGTTTATCTTATTGATATTGTTTAAGTTCCTCGTGTACTCTGTATTTACATTGACAACTGTCTCTTCTTTTTTAATTGGTTGTGTATCACTCTCCATGTTTCATACCTCTTGATGCAGCCTTGTCTAGTACTAATTTTATCTTATTTCATTAGTTTTGTTTATTAATAGAAACTGTTATGTAGGCATGCTATTCCTATTTTGTGCTAAAGGTCTTCCTGTCAACTCCATTGTTATTTATGTACTGTTCAGTTTTTACTATTTCATTGCAAAGATGTTACTCACTGTATGTTTCTACTTCACTCTAGATGTGTTACTTCTCTTCCAATGTTGTCTGCTAACATTTAACTTCTTTGGTGATAATACTCAGTAAATGTCTGAAGATGGCCTTGTAAGCCGAAAACCGGTTAGCAATAAAAATAATATTGTAGAACAAAAGCAAACTGGTGCTTTTCATTTATTAGCATTAATAATGTTATGAACACTACCAGACAAATGGAAAAGCTAAGATGAAATGATCAAAAATCTGGTCAACTATATAACTACCGAAAAAATTTGCATACATGAGCGACTATAATCATAAATAAGCATTTAACTTGGCGCAATCGATATTACACAGTGATAGAAAAAGGCATATCATATGAGCCTCGTCACAAATCGAAAAATAATGTTGTCCTGCTGGAACTGCCCAAGTCCGTCGGAATACACAATGGTCACAAATGGATGCTGGTGATCAGACGGGATGCTTACGTACGTGTCACCTCTCATAGTTGTATCTATACGTGGCAAGGGTCCCATATCATCCCAACTGCACACGCCACACACCGTTACAGAGCCGCTACCAGCTTGAATAGTCCCCTGCTGACATGCAGGGTCTATGGATTCATGAGGTTGCCTCCATACCCGAACACGTACATTCGCTCGATACAATTTGAAACGAGACTCGTCCGGCCAGGCAACATGTTTCCAGTCATCAACTGTCCGGTATCGGCGTTGACGGGCCCAGGAGATGCGTAAAGCTTTGTGTTGTGCAGTCATCTAGGGTACATGAGTGGACCTTCGGTTCCGAAAGCCCATATCGATGTTGTTGGGTCGAATGGTCGGCACGCTGTCAGTTGTTGATGGCCCAGCATAGATATCTGCAGCAATTTGCGGAAGGGCTGAACTTCTGCCACGTTGAACGACTCTCTCCAGCCGTCGTTGATCCCGTTGTTGCAGGTTCTTTTTCAGGCCGCAGCGATGTTGGGGATCTGATGTTTTACCGGATTCCTGATATTCACCGTACACTCGTGAAATGGTCGTATGGGAAAATACCCACTTCATCGCTACCTCGAAGATGCTGTGCCGACTGTAACACCACGTTCAGACTCACTTGAATCTGGATAATCTGCCATTGTAGGAGCAGCAAGCGATCTAACAACTGCGCCAGACACTTGTTGTCTTATGCAGCCATTGCTGAACCAGTGCCGTATTCTGCCTGTTTACCCACCTCTATTTTAAATACGTTTATCTATACCAGATTCTGTGGCGCTTCAGTGTAGAACTCATTTCATGTAGACTACAAAGTTACTGACATTCCACGGCGAGTAATAAAATTATTCCAAAACTGTACTGTAGCATAAAACCATGAGATAATTCTCGCACTTTATATTCTTTTATTTTGATGTCTCTTCGTTTTCAAAGCTGAGACATAGAGAAAAAGTCAGAAGACATCAACGAGTATGTGCTACAATCATCAGAAAATTTGAAAAGAGGAAGCTCTCAAATATTTATCAAACTCAACAATGTTGAGAGAAGTGATACTTCCAAATTCACGAAATAGAAAATTACGTACAGAAACATCCGAAATGATACTGCTAGTGTAGTGCTTCGAGAATTTTCGCGCAAATTCTAGAACCACTCGTGCTTCTACCGTCTCGAACACACGATATTTGAAGAATAAGTGGTTGAGACATACATACTGTGCGACACATGTTTGTGTGTGCAGGCTGGAAAGGACTCACGAGCACAAGAATGACGAGACGGTCTAAACTCATCGACAAGTGTTTGCAGCTCACACCTAGGAAGTCATATTGGAAGAACAAGGAGTGTTTATGTATGTCAGGGTGTTTTATATCGTTGACTATTGTAACGAGAAAAAAGAAAAATAGTTGAAAAATTATTAATTATACTTCGTGCGTTGGACTTGCTAGAAGCAAGAAATGTTCATAAATTATGTGGTTGTAAAAACTACGCTATTGCAAACGTATTTAATCGGATCTGACGTGAGACGAGTCGGTTGACTTGCACGAGATTGAATATTTATATGTGCGAAATATTGAATTTGTTCACTGTGGAAGATGAAATATATTATGACTGAGTTAAAAGTATTCTTCGCCCAAAAATGGAGAGTATCTTATAAATTCCAGTAACCAGCATTATTCTTCAGAGAAGAAGGTTTGGAGACCGAGGGAGCCGGCAATCCAGTGAAGAAGATCGTCTGTGCAGATGAAGTAAGTGAACTGATGTGAGAGAAGTGTGAGTTTTGCAATCCAACGTCACACCGCTTCTTATAGTCACACATCGTTAGACTAGGAAGACTTGGCCGACAGAGAAGTAAAAGTGTCAAGAAGCAACTATACAGAAACACAGTTAACGAGAGAGACGAACGGTTTGCGCATGCGAGACGGATTAACATTATAGCTGAATTTCAAACGTAGAATGGGAAGGCTGCGCTGGACGGAAAAATCATTCATCGACCATGGTGACGGTGGTGTAGCAAACTGAAATGTCTAACAAAATACTGTAAAATGGTCTATGGATGGATGCCCGTGAAATTTGTGAGTTGCATAAATTTTCTGACACATGAAATGCTTATTCTGCCTTGTACAGGCGGTCGTTCCGTCAGAGTGGAGGCATTCCTAGCTGGCGCACCCCAGGCTCTGCTCGACTACCGCCTTTTCAGTTTCAGGCGCCTGAAGTGAGAAACCGCCGGCCCTCACAATGAGTGTGTACAGCACTCTGGGGGAATCCCCCGCGAGGCACGTCGACTCTCTCGTCTGTTTGGCGAGGGATCCGAGGCCATAAACGACAACCGCAGACACGCAAACAGAGCACTCTCCTCGGTGACGTAAAGAGCCGCCCCCGCAGACAGCCAAGTTCCTTGCGCATGCTAAGGGCTTCGTATTCGCTCGTCGAAAATTACGGCGCAGCAACTTTTTCTGCTGCACAAAGAGTATGTGATAAACTATCTTGGCGAAAAAGTAACCCTTTTTGGGAGATCTGTTTACATCTACGTACACAACGAAGCACATGATTTTCAAGGAGCCGAGTTACACATTTAATAGCAGAATGAATCACTGCATGATACTTTTGTCAAGTATACAGGCAACCACTTATAACTATTGCTGATGTATTCACAAATACATTACTTTATTAAAATATACTCTATCCATAGCCCGTTTATTAGAATTTCAAACAAATTTTCGTCGATCTCAAGCAGTGTGATGAAAGAAGATAAAAATAAAAATAATCACACTCATACACACTCTAACGATGTGTGACGATAAAAAGCGGTGTGACGTTGGATTACAAAATTCACACTTCTCTCACATCAGTTGACTTACTTGATCTGCACAGCCGATCTTCTTGTCTGGATTGCCGGCTCCCTCGATCTCCAAAACCTTCTTCTTCGAAGAATAATATTGGTTACGGGAATTTATAAGACACTCTCTCTATTTTTGAAATAATTTAATACTCGAAGAATACTTTTAACTCAGTCATAGTATATTTCAACTTCCACAGAGAACAAATTCAATATTTCTCACATATAAATATTCAGACTCGTGTAAGCCAACCGACTCGTCTCACGTAAGATCCGATTAAATACATTTGCAATAGTGTAATTTGTACAACCACATAATTTATGAACATGTCTTGCTTCTAGCAAGTCCAACACATGAAGTATAATTAACAATTTTTCAACTGTTCTTTTTTCTAATTACAATAGACAACGATATAAAACACTATAAGATACATAAACACTCCTTGTTCTTCCAGTACGACTTTCACGGCGCGAGCGGCAAACACTTGTTGCAATTCCCCCGTCACGTCTACCTTGTGCTCCTGACTCCTTTCCAGCCTGCACACACAGACATGTGCCGCGCGTTATATACGTTCTCTCGCACTTATTCTCAAAATATCGTGTGTTCAAGACGGTAGAAGGACGAGTGGATCTAGAATTTACGCGGAAATTCTCGAAGCGCTACATATCCCTCCCCTCATCTCGAACACGCAATATTTTATAGACACTAATTATGCCATGGACCTTGCCGTTGGTGGGGAGGCTTGCGTGCCTCAGCGATACAGATAGCCGAACCGTAGGTGCAACCACAACGGAGGGGTATCTGTTGAGAGGCCAGACAAACGTGTGGTTCCTGAAGAGGGGCAGCAGCCTTTTCAGTAGTTGCAAGGGCAACAGACTGGATGATTGACTGATATGGCCTTGTAACTTTAACCAAAACAGCCTTGCTGTGCTGGTACTGCGAACGGCTGAAAGCAAGGGGAAACTACAGCCGTAATTTTTCCCGAGGGCATGCAGCTTTACTGTATGATTAAATGATGATGGCGTCCTCTTGGGTAAAATATTCCGGAGGTAAAATAGTCCCCCATTCGGATCTCCGGGCGGGGACTACTCAAGAGGACGTCGTTATCAGGAGAAAGAAAACTGGCGTTCTACGGATCGGAGCGTGGAATGTCAGATCCCTTAATCGGTCAGGTAGGTTAGAAAATTTAAAAAGGGAAATGGATAGGTTAAAGTCAGATATAGTGGGAATTAGTGAAGTTCGGTGGTAGGAGGAACAAGACTTCTGGTCAGGTGAATACAGGGTTATAAAAACAAAATCAAATAGAGGTAATGCAGGAGTCGGTTTAATAATGATAAAAAATAGGAGTGCGGGTAAGCTACTAAAAACAGCATAGTGAACGCATTGTTGTGGCCAAGATAGACACGAAGCCCACGCGTACTACAGTAGTACAAGTTTATATACCAACTAGCTCTGCAGATGACGAAGAAATTGAAGAAATGTATGATGAAATAAAATAAATTATTCATTTAGTGAAGGGAGACGAAAATTTAATAGTCATGGGTGACTGGAATTCGGTAGTAGGAAAAGGGAGAGAAGGAAACGTAGTAGGTGAATATGGATTGGGGCTAAGAAATGAAAGAGGAAGCCGCCTGATAGAATTTTGCACAGAGTACAACTTAATCATAGCTAACACTTGGTTCAAGAATCATAAAAAAAGGTTGTATACGTGGAATAAGCCTGGAGATACTGACAGGTTTCAGATAGATTACATAATGGTAAGACAGAGATTTAGGAACCATGTTTTAAATTGTAAGACATTTACAGGGCAGATGTGGACTCTGACCACAATCTATTGGTTATGAACTGTAGATTAAAACTGAAGAAACTGCAAAAAGGTGGGAATTTAAGGAGATTGGATCTGGATAAACTGAAAGAACCAGAGGTCGTAGAGAGTTTCAGGGAGAGCATAAGGGAACAATTGACAGGAATGGGGGAAAGAAATACAGTAGAAGAAGAATGGGTAGCTCTGAGGGATGAAGTAGTGAAGGCAGGAGAGGATCAAGTAGGTAAAAAGACGAGGGCTAATAGAAATCCTTGGGTAACAGAAGAAATATTGAATTTAATTGATGAAAGGAGAAAATATAAAAATGCAGTAAATGAAGCAGGCAAAAAGGAATACAAACGTCTCAAAAATGAGATCGACAGGAAGTGCAAAATGGCTAAGCAGGGATGGCTAGAGGACAAATGTAGGGATGTAGAGGGTTATGTCACTAGGGGTAAGATACATACTGCCTACAGGAAAATTAAAAAGACCTTTAGAGAAAAGATAAGCACTTGGATGAATATCAAGAGCTCGGATGGAAACCCAGTTCTAAGCAAAGAAGGGAAAGCAGAAAGGTGGAGGGAGTATATAGAGGGCCTATACAAGGGCAATGTACTTGAGGACAATATTATGGAAATGGAAGAGGATGTAGATGAAGATGAAAGGGAGATACGATACTGCGTGAAGAGTTTGACAGAGCACTGAGTCGAAACAAGGCCCCGGGAGTGGACAACATTCCATTAGAACTACTGACAGCCTTGGGAGAGCTAGTACTGACAAAACTCTACCATCTGGTGAGCAAGATGTATGAGACAGGCGAAATACCCTCAGACTTCAAGAAGAATATAATAATTCCAGTCCCAAAGAAAGCAGGTGCAGACAGATGTGAAAATTACCGAACCATCAGTTTAATAAGTCACGGATGCAAAATACTAACGCGTATTCTCTACAGACGAATGGAAAAACTGGTAGAAGCTGACCTCGGCAACGATCAGTCTGGATTCCGTAGAAATATTGTAAAACGTGAGGCAATACTGACCCTACGACGTATCTTAGAAGCTAGATTAAGGAAAGGCAAACCTACGTTTCTAGCATTTGTAGACTTAGAGAAAGCTTTTGACAATGTTGACTGGAATATTCTCTTTCAAATTATGAAGGTGGCAGGGGTAAAATACAGGGAGCGAAAGGCTATTTACAATTTGTACAGAAACCAGATACAGTTATAAGAGTCGAAGGGCACGAAAGGGAAGCAGTGGTTGGGAAGGGAGTGAGACAGGATTGTAGCCTATCCCCGATGTTATTCAATCTGTATATTGAGCAAGCAGTGAAGGAAACAAAAGAAAAATTCGAAGTAGGTATTAAAATCCATGGAGAATAAATAAAAACTTTGAGTTTCGCCGATGACACTGTAATTCTGTCAGAGAGAGCAAAGGACTTGGAAGAGCAGTTGAACGGAATGGACAGTGTCATGAAAGGAGGGTATAAGATGAACATCAACAAAAGCAAATCAAGGATAATGGAATGTAGTCGAATTAAGTCGGGTGATGCTGAGGGAATTAGATTAGGAAATGAGACACTTAAAGTAGTTAAGGAGTTTTGCTATTTGGGGAGCAAAATAACTGATGATGGTCGAAGTAGAGAGATAAAATGTAGGCTGGCAATGGCAAGGAAAGCGTTTTTGAAGAAGAGAAATTTGTTAACATCGAGTATTGATTTAAGTGTCAGGAAGTCGTTTCTGAAAGTATTTGTATGGAGCGTAGCCATGTATGGTAGTGAAACATGGACAATAACTAGTTTGGACAAGAAGAGAATAGAAACTTTCGAAATGTGGTGCTACAGAAGAATGCTGAAGATTAGATGGGTAGATCATATAACTAATGAGGAGGTATTGAATAGGATTGGGGAGAAGAGAAGTTTGTGGCACAACTTAACTAGAAGAAGGGATAAGTTGGTAGGACATGTTCTGAGGCGTCAAGGGATCACCAATTTAGTATTGGAGGGTAGCGTGGAGGGTAAAAACCGTAGAGGGAAACCAAGAGATGAATACGCTAAACAGATTCGGAAGGATGTATGTTGCAGTAGGTACTGGGAGATGGAACGCTTGCACAGGATAGATTAGCACGGAGAGCTGCATCAAACCAGTCTCAGGACTGAAGACCACAACAACAACAATTATGCACATTAGTATTACATATAATAACAATTCATATTTCAAAATTATGCATTCCACATTATTTTATTAACCGTGCTATATAGCTTTTCTTTTTTCATTTTACTTTGATTATACAACGGGAGTATTTCAGTCCATGTTGTAGTCAGTTCTTTTATATCTAGGAGTCGTGGGGCCTAAACCTTTGATTTCCTATCGCAAGCTCCAGGTCTTCATGACACTTGAATGTTTTACTCTTTATTCTAATTTTTTGTACTGCTTCTTTAGTACGTAATATTCTCATTAATTATAGAATGTTTATTGTCTGGAGGGACTCTGGGCAAATGAAAGTGTTCTTCTCGACACTTGTAAACTCACATAAAACATAATAATGCTAGTGGAATACGCAGTTCAACCATACCAGAATAATTCCTGTTAAATGTGTGACTTCTGTCGCGATACTCCTTTTTCCCGTATGATCAGTACCTATACCTAACATGTGTGTTGACCCTATGAGTGCACTTACTCCTTCCGTTTCGGTAGGTAAGCCCCTTTATAACAAATCCCTATTCTTCAGGCCACAGGTCGTCCTATCTCTACGTAGGTACGCCTGCCCTATATCCTTAGCAAATGCCAGGTACGCCCCCCTTATGCTTCATGAGTAGGCCTCATGGTTCATTGCCCCAGTATACATCTTTATGTACACGATAATTAAATATTTCCTGGTAAATATATAATCTATTATAAACTTCGTATATCCTTCTTAATACTCCCTTTGGTTCCTAGAGTCCTCCCCTACTTTTCCACTTCTACATACTTGGTATATACTATGTCTCTATACACTATTCAATATATGTTTACTTAGGTTATAAGAGTCCCACTATCCTACAAATCGTCAAAATATTTGTTAGACTGACATTCCTTAATGATTATCACAATAAATTCCTCTCTGGCCTATGTTCTCCTTAATTATTCACGCTTCCATCTTATGTATACCTGATGTAGAATTATCATAGTTTATATATGCTTATGTATATATGCGCTATGAAATCGTCATTCTTCTCTCACACACACACACACACACACACACGTGCGATGTAGAATTGTCACAAACAACAATGTGTGTATATTTCCCGATGTACACGTACCTTCCCCTTACAACATTTGACGCTTCATACCTTTCGACAGGTTTCTAGCTAGTAGTTTCATTGTTTTCATACTCATATATCTTTGTGTATATGATGATGTGTGTTTGTGCAGCCTGATTCCTCGGCCTTCTTATCTGGAAATAAGTTATAGATTATTGGAAACCACAGAAACCACGAAGGACTTCTGCGACAGAAATAGATGAATATGGAAAGAGGGAAAAATAGATAGGTACCCAAAAGAAAAATAAGAAAGGAATAAATAGAAATGATTGCTAAGATCGAAGAAGAGAAAGAAGATAGCCCGAAAGACAGAAAACTCTTTCCACCCCCGTTCCCCAGGATCCCCACCTCGCCGGTACTTGAGTGAGAAGCCGGAGGAAGTATGGTGTTAAACCGTCTCCTACAGAACGGACATTCTCACCTTCACCCTTGAGGTCCACAAAGGAAATCTTAGCAACCCATCGGAAACGGTAAATGGTGAAGAATCAGGCACACTTGTTTGCGAGGGTTGTCTGAAAGGTGTGATGTGTGTTTAGTGTAAGCCATGATTTATAGGTTGGTGTAAAACATGTTTTAATCTACAATACCCACCCCTGCCCAAAATTATACAAACCCTCCCATTTACATCACATTTCATAAAAGGTATAAAATATTCTATACCAAATAGGAACTGATACACTACTATAAAATAGTTGTCTAGTTAGTCACTTTATATTATCTTTTATACACACATAAAAGCCTCTATTCAGTTTATGTCGTCTCGACATCACTCTGTTTAAATAGTACCATCATACTATACTTTTCACTAATATAACATTCTGTTCGTTTCATTTCATGTTTAGATATAACTGTTCATTCGTGATTCTGTTAAGTTTTCTACTTGACTGTCCTATCCGGTTTCCTACGTACTAAAATTATAGGATAGTTTAAGAGTTCAACAATAGACTACAGAACAGTTTAAGATTTGAAGGGAATACGGTGCTGGAAACCTATTTTGGAAGACATAGCGAAAACAACTCGGGATCCGACATTCGTCACTCCGCCCGTTAACTCAGAATGTTAACGTCCCTGGGGGACAGATGTGACTCCGTTCGGATCCCATGGATCGTATGTTAACTTCACTTGAGCAAGTACTAACCAGTGCTTCTCGTTAAATTTTGTGTGAAAGTCTCCCCACGGCAAAACAATCACCACTTTACTAGGTAACACAACATCAGGTAAAGTTATTCTATTTTTTACTCTATCCTGGATAAATTTGAATCCTTTCCACAAGGCGCCTATAATCTTTCCGGTATTATTACGTTTAGAAGAAGCAATAGTCGAAATGTTTCTGGAAGTTACTCACGCGGCAACTCCTCGATCTATCAATTCCCCAAATGGTTCCTCCGAGCTACATACACTTGTAATATCAAAGCTGGATATATTCTCTTTGAAATTTGATCCTACATTATTTACTTGTGAACTGACAACTCGTGTACTGACTCCTGTAATCTGCGATTGTCTAATCGGCATTAATTTCATAGGCTGATATACACTCTCTTTCAAAGTATTCATTTCCTGTCTTACATTACTGTATTTAACATTACACACATTTTCACAAGATTCTAACATTTTATTAAGATCAGGTTCTGTATTATTATATTTATCTTCAATATCAAATTCTAGCTTTTTAGTAAAGTCCTGAAATTGGTTACTCTGTGTCCGACTAAAGTCAGCGAACAGTTGGTTCACATGAATGCTTAACGAACTAGTTAATTTCTCTTTCAAATCTATTTTAAAATTAGTAGTTGAAACGTCAAATTCCGTCTTCAAATTTCCAATCCCTTTACATAAATTACTAAAGTCTTTACTTTGTGCACCTCCCTTAGCACTTAACAATCCTAAAGTTTTATTCTGAACATCTAATTTATTATTTAATTGAGTATTCAACGTCTCTATTTCTCTACTGAAATTAGCACTCTGTGCATCAAGTTTTTCACTTAAAGTTGCACTTATTTCATCAAAGAAGCACCCTGGTCATCTATTTTATCATTTAATTGAGTATTTACTGAGTCTGATTTAAGACTTTGAGCATTTAAAGTTGTATTTAGTTCCTTTATTAAAGTAGTATTTTGAGCAGTTAGTTCCTTGCTTAAAGCTGCTGAATCTTAACTTTAGTCACCTATTTTATCACTTAAAGTCTTTATCAAATTCACTAATTCAGACTCACTGTCATATCCATGGCTAGTTCTGAAGTTTCCCCAGTTTTCTGAGTATTATCCATATTCTTCTTACCTTCAGACCTAGTAATCATCAAAACAAATGCAACACTGAGTATAATCACTATACTAACAGTCTATTATTCAAGAGTTTCTTTAACTTTACACTCAAACAGTTATTGTCTTGCGCTTACACGGCTTAGAGATCTAGCTGTGTTGGTGAGCGGATGCGTAATCAGCGCTGGTGAACAGCACTGCCGCCGGCGGCGTCGAATGTTGATTTCAGCGTCGGCGTCGGCGAGCGTATGTGGAATCAGCACCGGTGATCAGCGACTGGTGCTGGCGTTGTCGGACTTAGGTTAGTTTGCACGTCTGCGTCCTTGCAATGAGTCTTAGAGCTGCTTACTCCCCACACCGGATCTTCTTCGATGAATTATTCTCATTGTATTTCTTCCTAGGCTAGTACGTCGGAATCTTCTCTCTTTTCTTTTAACTTTATATCTTTCTTACGTCTTCTCGTTTATCACATTTATTAATTTTCACCATATGAACTTTTAGGCCGATTCCAATTCCACGAAACAGTTCTCTTGTCTTGTTATGCCTGGTTGCTATTGCAACACATTATAACTTCTGTTTCGATTTCCTCCCAAAATTCTCGTTTTTTTCAAGTCCTGTCACCGTCGCCACGTTCTAACGATGTGGGGCGATAAGAAGCGGTGAAGCGTTGGATTGCAAAACTCACACTTGCCTCACATCAGATGACTTACTTCATCTGCAAAGCCGATCTTCTTCTCTGGATTGCCGGCTCCCTCGATCTCCAATACCTTCTTCTCCGAAGAATAATGCTGGTTACGGGAATTTATAAGACACTCTCTCTATTTTTGAAATAATTTATTACTCGAAGAATACTTTTAACTCAGTCATAGTACATTTCAACTTCCACAGAGAGCAAATTCTATATTTCCCACTTATAAATATTCAAACTCGTGTAAGTCAACCGACTCATCTCATGTCACATCCGATTAAATATATTTTCAATAGCGTAGGTTTTAAAACCACATAATTTATGAACATGTCTTGCTTCTTGCAAGTTCAGCACATGAAGTATAATTAACAATTTTTGAACTGTTCTTTTTTCGCGTTATAATAGGCAACGATATAAAACACCATAATATACATAACACTCGTTGTTATTCCGATATGGCTTCCGTGGAAAGAGCGTCAAACACTTGTCAATGCCGTTCGACCGTCGCGTCTGCCTTGTGCTCCTGACTCCTTTCCAGCCTGCACACACAAACATGCGCTGCACAGTATCTACGTTCTCTCACACTTATTTTTAAAATATCGTGTGTTCGAGACGGTAGAAGGACGAGTGACTCTAGAATTTAAGTGGAAATTCTCGAAGCACTACAATACACACACATATCCGAGCAGACTTTGTAAGTCTCAACAGTACCGACCGATCGCCATGTCATCCTCTGCGAATAGGAGTCACTGGATGCGGATATGGAGGGGCTTGTGGTCAATACACCGCACTCCCAGGTGTTGTCAGTTTTCGTGAGCACAGCCGCTACCTCTCAATCAAGTAGCTTCTCAATCGACCTCACAAGGGCTGAGTGCACTGCGCTTGCCAACAGCGCACGGCGGACCCGGACAGTAACCCATCCAAGTGCTAGCCATGCTATCCAAGCTTAACAGGTATGCAAATAGCGTTGCTGCAATGGGAACGGAACACCAGTTCTTGTTAGACTTAACTAGCATTTGGACTGGTCACCGTCCAGGTCTGCTGAGTGCTGTTGGCAAGTGGGGTGGACTCAGCCCTTGTGATGTCAATTGAGAAGCCACTTGATTGAGAGGTAGCAGCTCTGGTCACGAAAACTGACAACTCCTAGGAGAGTGGTGTACTGACCACAAGCCCCTCCATATCCGCGTCTAGTGACTCCTATCGGCAGAGGATGACGCGGCGGTCGGTCGGTCCCATTGAGTCTTACAAGGCCTGCTCGGACGTGTGTGTGTGTGTGTGTGTGTATATGTGTATTTCGAAAGAATTAAGGCAACACGTGTATTAATGTCTGGTATGTTAAATCTATTTTGATGCAAGCTGTACCTGTTGTCTCTTTGCCTGGACTGAGATCTTCCTATTCATTGTAGGCAACGGTTAAAATCATTCTCAACCTATTGACTATGCCACGTGGTACAGTGTCAGGAGCCTACCTTGTGAAGGATTTGAACAGCGGTGTCCCAGTGCTTTCTAGTGCAGTATGCAGAAGGCAGTTGTCATTTCTGGACGTTACATTCAACCAAGCACATGTAATGCAACATCATAGTGCAGTGCAAGTTGCAAGGGCGGTCTGTTTGATTCAGAAAGGATAGCGTTTCGGTCGTGTCGCTACATATGCCAGTGCCTCTCTATGTGTCATTCATAGGTTGTGGACACTGTACGAGGAGTCATGTTAGTGCACAAAGCGAATTGGACAAGGTCGCTGACGCATTATAAGCCCATGTGTAGGCCGATATCTGGCCATCTCGGCGTCATACGGATACCGCCAGAACACCACTAGACGATCGCAGAAGGGTTACTGGAGCCGCTGTGTCGATCACACTGTAATGGACAGGCTACGAGAAAGGACCGTACGACCCAGATGTCCTGTTAGAATACCCCATTTCAGACTGCCACATCTCACAGCTCGCCTTCGGTTCTGCCATTCTCATGTCCACTGGCAACTTCGTCACCATCGAAGCGTGTTATTCACAGAGCAATCCAGATATCCTCTGACGCAAGGTGATGGTCGTGATCGTGGGCGGAGACCAGCGGTGAGTGGTTCCTGCCAAATCTTGTCCAGAAAATCGACAGATTTCCAAGGTTCTGTCATTCTGTGGGCAGGGCACAGTACTGACAGTCACATGGACTTGTCGTTGTCCATGTTCATCTTACCGCCAGGCAGTATACTGAACAGATGTCGTTGGACCATGTTGTGACTGCTGCATACGGTGGTGGTAGCACTGAATTCCTTGTCAAACAGGATAATGCCAACGTGCGTGTGGCGGGCGTCATCAGGAAAGTCTTGGGAAGAGATTGGAGTACCCGAATGGCCGACGCTGAGTCCCGACCTAAACTGCATGATGCATATGTGGAACATGTTTGATGGACGCGTTTGTGGCCGTCCTCTTCCACAACGGACTCTCATGGGCTCTCATTGAAGGATGGAAAGGGATACCATAGGGTGACCTCTGCAGGGCGTATACGTTACTGGGGCTCTCAAAGTCGAATGAAAAACAGCCAAGGTGACGGGATGAATTATTGTTTCCACTTTGTTTTCGGCACCTGTCAGACATTTCAGTTCTTCTAGTGCAAACGATAGAGGGTGTGACGATGTTTCGTTGTGAAAGATAAAGGCATAATTGTTAACACCCCCAGTCCTCAGTTATTGCTCAATGGAGTATGGAACACGCCCAAAATCATGTTCCCCACAGGATGGACAAAACAAGATTGTCCTGGAAAATATATATAAGACTGAAGCATTGTAGACACTTATCGAGAAGTGGAGAACTGTCCACTATAGAAGATTCTGGAAACCGTCATTTCTTTGCACCAGTCGGTTACTGTCACGTATATGCTCATACGCGTCTCCCGCATGCTGCGTCCCAAGTACTTCGCTATGCTATTATGTTTGAGTGAGTGAGAGGAGCAGAAGTTCACCCTGTCAGAGTATGTGAAGTAACAGGACATGCGTCTTACAAAGCAGAACATTCTCAACAGTACTTCGAAGAGCCGTTGCATAATTTCAAGGTTGGTGTCTGGTACTGTAATCTCTTCCCTCCTTCCTTCTTCCATCTATTGTCCACATTAAACAATGCCCAGTCTATGTAATTAATAAGCAAAGTCTTTTAAGAAGATTTGAGAGGAGCGAAGATTAAATAAATTTTCAAGTTTACTTTGCTTGTCATTTTGAGATACCTTCAGTTCTTCTTCGTTAGGGGGTCTGATTCTGGAAGCTGAAAATCTAAAATGAGGTCCTCACGGTTGGTCTGAACTAAATAAATTGGAAGATTGTGGCTGCAGAATTTTTTTAAGTAAATATATTTCCCACTGGATTTCTCACATTTTACTATTTCAAAAAATGGTTCAAATGGCTCTTAGCACTATGGGACTTAACTTCTGAGATCATCAGTCCCCTAGAACTTAGAACTACTTAAACCTAAATAATCTAAGGACATCACAAACATCCATGCCCGAGGCAGGATTCGAACCTGCGACCGTAGCGGTGGCGCGGTTCCAGACTGTAGCACCTACAACTGCTCGACCACTCCGACCGGCTTAGTATTACATATACTATTTTGATTTTTCACATTAACAAAGTCGAAATTACATTGTTCGTTCCTATTATACAAAAATACGTCCGATCACATCAGAGGCAAGCTTACCACTCTCTCATTCTGCGGAAATAACAATATTTGAAAGGCTTTACAATTTTTCTTAACAAATGAATTCCTACTACTTTTCATTACATTATTAATGTAGATTATTATTTAATAAATATATCCAGAAACATATATAGTAAACAGTACAGGTTTGTGTAACTACTAATGAAATTTTAAGTGTGCAAATAAGTCGTAATTTGAAATGTTTCTCAAAAAAAAAAAATAATTTCAGCTGTACATTCAAAACTAGTATATATCGATTATAGCATCAAAACTAAAATATTTAATAAAGGAATTCCTTTTCATTAATTTTAGCTTGAAATATAACATACTGTATATAAAAAATATGAACGTTTTCAGATAAGTAACTGAGATAATAATGATCTCTCCAAAACACGAAAAATAAACTGGTGTCGACAACTACTGTTGAGGAAAAGGAGGATGTCCCATTACAGAGCGAGATGTCTGGTGTTCACAACGTAACACGATTTTTACACCAAATTGTTACTGGTAACTAGTACGTCCAGAAAGTGTTTAATACAATATGGGTATCACCTCCCTAAAGATGAGCGACTGAATAGCAATTTTCAGGAAGATGGAGCAACATGACATACCACCCTGAGGAGTTTGTCACGAGCGCATGTGTACAGGACAATCAGCAGTGGCAGTACAGTCTACTGGCCACCTCAATCACCTGATCTTCCTCCCTGTGATTTTTACGTGTGGGGCAAATTCAAGGGTCAGGTGTACTCGAACAGTCCTCAGACCCTGGAGAGACACAGCAGGATACTGGAAACAGCTATCAGTGATGTCCCACAGGCAGGGCTGCTGCGCGGAATCGGGTATAGAGCTGCGTCGACGTCAGCTGTGGCTACTGCGAGAATCTTCTGTGATCTTCTTTGTGGAAATAGTAAACGGCCAATCAGTTGCAAATTGCAACGTATAATATAACCGCATTTCCATGGTTTCAACTTTTATAAATTCGTCTTCGTCAGAAGGAATATGTGTACAACTGGATTACATGTTGCGGCAGAGGTACGTTAAAATATAGCCGAAAGACGTCGTCAAAGATAAAATTTCACCTCCATTTGAAAATAGAACAGTTGCCAACATGATTTTCAACGATATGGTACTTCCTCGCCAATGTACCAGTAATGTATGAGGATTGGAACTTTAATAGTGGCAACTGTTTATTTACAGATCGTACAAAATACATATGAGTTTCAAAGTTTTACTGACCTTCAGAGTACTCACCAGCACGAACTGTCAACACAACTGGCACAGCTAAGAGTATCCTACGACTTCACCATCGCTGGCAACGGGTTATACACAATTCTGGTGACTACTTTAAAGGTCAGTAAAACTTTGAAACACATATGTATTTTTTACGAGCTGTAGATAAATAGTTGCCACTATTAAAGTTCCAACCCTCGTATATTACGTGAGAAGTAATAACACGCTTGCAACACGTAGCTTACTAGTTTCAGTGGTTGTGATATGAAGATGTGTATTTTCGTATACTGTTAGGAAACTTGATATAGTCCTTTATTTTTTTCTTTGGGAAAGTTTCCGCCGTGTTCCTGCCGCAGAAAACCGCTGCACATTTCCAGTCGCCTGCAGAACTGCAACCCGCGTGCTCCTAGTGTGTGGCGGGCTGCCTACAAGGTGGGGTCGCGCACATTCCTATCTGTGGCTTATCGCCGCCCTCTATCCTACGCGAGTTACTCCACACAATGGAAACATTATTTTTATTTCTTCTCTCGCAACCCTCAGCGTTGTAGCTTGAAACAGAATAGGTCCGAACGCCGGCTCCCGCATCCGCTGCCAGCTTTTTATGCAGTGACGCACACCTTCTGGCACGATCTGTTACTGGGTGCTGTGATTTCATTCGTGCGTGTTGCAGTGGTCATCATACGTTTTTCTCTGATGTTGTACAAATGACGATGTTTCCATACGGCGAAACCACAGAATGTTGCTGTCATATACAGAGTGTCCCAGCTATCTTGTCCACCCAAAATATCTCTGGAACAATAACAGCTATTGGAAAACGACTTTCACCGGTATCAATGTAGGGCTGGGGCCCATGAATGTACATATTTGGAAACATTCTAAAACGAAAGCATATGTGTTTTTTAACACAAACTTATGTTTTTTTAAATGGACCTCCTTTATTTTTTCTTTAGCAATCCATAGCATGACAAAGCACATACACAATGGCGTTGATTGCATCGCAATATTCCAATTACATCCCGAGATATTGAGACGCGAAGTTGACGCTTGAAACACCCGACATGCGCTGCTAGCGCACGTCCTGAGGCTCAGGCGTGAACCCCATGCTGCCCGTAATCGCGATGTGATTGACATGTGTAATCACACCTCCATACTGCACTGTACCCTGTTGTAGGTGGACGAAATGCTGTTCAGGTAGAACGACTGTACAGAAGACGATTCCCTGACAAGCCATCGCCTTCGCGCCGGATGTTTGGTCGTCTCACATCTCGTCTACGTGAAACGGGAAGCTTAAATCCAAGACCTCGACATCGTCCTAGAACACTCATAGATGAACGTGCTGAAGTTGCTGTGCTCGCTACCATAGCTGTGAATCCTCAAATCAGCACACGTCAAATTGAACGTGAAGTTGGTGTATCGAAATCAAGTGCACAGCGTATTCTTAAACGTCATAAATTTCATCCTTACCATGTTCATTTACACCAGGATCTTCATGGAAATGACTTCCGCAATAGGGTAACATTTTGTTGGTGGGCTCATCAAAAACATCTGACTAATCCAAATTTTTTTGCAGATGTTCTCTTTACCGACGAGGCATCATTCTCCAACAAAGGAATTGTCAATATGAGGAATATGCATTATTGGTCCGCAGACAATCCAAAATGGCTCCGTCAGGTAGAACATCAATGTCCGTGGAAAGTTAATGTTTGGTGTGGAATTATTGGAGATACCATTATCGGACCTTTCTTTATAAATGGCATCCAAAATGGCAGACAATACTCCAGATTTATACGACACAATCTTCCTGTTCTCTTGGACACCTTACCTCTGAACCGGAGAATGGTCATGTGGTATCAGCATGACGGATGCCCTGCACATAACGCCTTACGAGCACGACGACTTCTGAATCGTAAGTTTCCTGGTAGGTGGATTGGACGAGGTGGCCCAGTTAGGTGGCCTGCCCGATCTCCGGACCTTACACCGCTGGATTATTTTCTTTGGGGAGCAGTGAAGGATGCCGTTTACCAACATGAGCCAACAACACCAGAGGACATGAAGCAACGCATTATTGATGCTTGTACAGCCATCAAAGAGGAAACAGTAGCACGAAGTAGGGCATCCTTCATCCGCAGAGTGACCCTATGTATGCAAGCCAATGGGCATCACTTTGAGCATGAGATGTGAACGCTATGTTTAGTATGTAGTGCTGGTATCACAGTGGAAGTTTCTACAAAGGGCCATTTTACCCAGTGATGTTAAGAAACATTTGTTTGCAACAATTTGTCATTTAACGCATTAGATAAACATAACATTGATAATTATGTGATAATAAAACTAATTGGTTAACCATGTTTACATTCATCTTCTATGTCCTACCTGAACTTCCCAAATCAAAACATTTTTACCTAAACAACGGTAAAACTTTTAGTCCACTTGCTCGTTTCACTAAAACCATCAACATGAATTTTACTATTACGAGTGAATGATTAACTGTCACTTGCGCTAGATCTACAGTAAAGTAAAGTTTTAACGTTGAACGGCATTACCTTTTTATTAACGGATTAACGATAAGCGAAGTTAACTTTGTGACTAACGTTGCGGTACACAGATATGTTACAAAACCGCATCACCCCTAGCCTATGGGATAAATACCTGCTGGAATGTACGACGTTAATGCAGGATGGCAGCAGACCGTATTATTCGTTTCTGACCTCTTGATAAGTATGGAAGTGTGATTACGCATGTCAATCACATCGCGATTACGGGCAGCATGGGGTTCACGCCTGAGCCTCAGGACGTGCGCTAGCAGCGCATGTCGGGTGTTTCAAGCGTCAACTTCGCGTCTCAATATCTCGGGATGTAATTGGAATATTGCGATGCAATCAACGCCATTGTATATGTGCTTTGTCATGCTATGGATTGCTGAAGAAAAAATACAGAAGGTCCATTTAAAAAAACATAAGTTTGTGTTAAAAAACACATATGCTTTCGTTTTAGAATGTTTCCAAATATGTACATTCATGGGCCCCAGCCCTACATTGATACCGGTGAAAGTCGTTTTCCAATAGCTGTTATTGTTCCAGAGATATTTTGGGTGGACAAGATAGCTGGGACACCCTGTATACATGTAACCACAGTGCAAAGAAGTAGCATGGGGTCAAGAAAAACCAATCGTGTGAGGAAGAGTTATCCCTACTAACAAAAAGTGTACTGGAAACGGTAGATGCAGGTAAATGGGCTAATTCTGTCACCCAGAATTGCTAAAAGTAAATGCCGTTGTAGCAAATCATCGATTAATTACAAAGGTACACACTAAGGTGCACACTAAGTTCACAAGTAGGTGAGTGGGTCGATAAAAGTTTGATTGATAGAATCGAATACTCTATATGGCATAGTAAATGTTCAACAGAAGCGAAAGTAAGATTGTGTGTGCCAAAGGGGAGGTTAACTGCATCTCTTCTGATTTCAAAATACATAAATGATTTATCAGGTAGTGCCAATAGCACAATAATATTGTTCGACATTGATGTTGTTGCCTACAGGAAAGTAATGTAGTTGGGCGATCGTAACGAAATACGAAAAGGATAAAACATAATTTCTACTCATTCAAGTGGCAGCTCTCTTTATAAGTGGATAATGTGTATGACAAGGAGAAAAAAATATCCAACTGTAAACGATTGCCAGATTAGTGGCAAACATGTGGGGCACACCCCATCATTTAAATGTTTTGGGGAATATTAACAAGAGATATAAAATGGGAGGATCAAGTAAGTCACTAATACGGAAAGTGAGTGGAAATTTTTTGGAGTGTTCTGGGAAAGTTGAGTGCATGTATAAATGCAAATTGCATACTAGATGTTACTGCGACTTCTTGTGCAATATTGTTCTAGTATTTGAAGGCGCTATACAGACGTCGAACGAATTTGTAGACACTTCGCTACGGTCTGAACAGATCGATAAAATCCATAAAAAAGTGTAACAGCAATGCGCGGCGATCTCAAGTGGGGTTCCTTGCAAGGATGACGACGTAGTTGTCGCGATAGGCAGTTGAGTAGATTTTGACAACTGTACTCGAAGAAGAGAGTGCGGCTATAACGTTTCCGTCATCGTATATCTCTCGACGGATCGTGAGAATAAGATTAAAGAGATGAGGTTAAACAGAGGTATACATTCATGTTTAGACTCGTTCATTACCTCAATGGTGCAGGAAAGAAAATCGCTGATGTTTTACATCTGCATCTACATACGTGCTCCGCAAGACACCGTACGGTGCGTGGCGGAGGGTATCCTGTACTACTACTAGTCATTTCCTTTCCTGTTCCACTAGGATGTAGAGCGAGGGAAAACTAATGTCTAAATGCCTCTATAACAGCCTTGCTTTCTCGTATCTTTGTGGTCCTTACGCGAAATGTATTTTGGTGGCAGCAAAATCGTCTTGCAGTCAGCTTCATGTGCCAGTTCTCAGATTTTCTCAACCGAGTTCCTCGAAAAGAATTTCGCCTTTCCTCCAGTGATTCCCATTTCAGGACACGGATCATCTCCGTAATACTTGCGTGATGAACTAGCCTACTGGTAACAAATCTAGCAGCCTGCGTCTAGATTGCCTCGATGTCTTCCTGTAATTCAGGTTGGTGCGAATCCCAAACACTTGAGAAGTACTCAAGAATGGGTCATATTAGTATAATAAGTGCGATGTCCGTTGCAAATCAACCACACTTTAGTGAAACTCTTCCAGTAAACCAAAGTCAACCATTCGCCTTTTCTACTTCGATCCCCACGTGCTCATTCCATTTTAACTGTTCTGCAACGTTATTTCTAGGTATTTCAGTGACGTGACTGTGTCAAGCAACACTCTCCTAATGCTGTATTCGAAAATTACGGAGTTGTTTTTCCTCTCAACCGCATTAACATACATTATTTCTACATTTAGAACCAACGATCAGCTAGAAAGTTTGTCTACATCATCTTGTAGCCTGCTACGGTTACTGAAGTTCGGTACCTTCCCGTACACCATAGCATCATCCGCAAAGTCCAAGACAAGCGGCTGGGCAAATAAATATTTTTATTAGACGTCCAGTTAAATTTTGTTTCTGTATACAGCGTGTTTCAAAAAGGACTTTAAAATTTGGAAAATTCAAACAAATTAATTCATGGTACCTACAGAGGTGTTGTAGTGTCAATTTGTAGGGAAATACGTCACGTTTTGTCTCGCGTAGTTCGCTAGGGCAGAATCCGATCGTAAGGAGCGCTAGCGCCAATTGCGTTAAAAATAGCTGCCTTCACAGGACCCGAGCGTGCTAGCTCTGTGTTTCGGTTTGAAGAGTCGAAGTCGGCGACAACAGTTCAGCGTAATTTCCATACCAAGTACGCTGAAGATCGTCCTAGTAGGCCTACAATTTATGAGTGCCATAAATGTTTTGTAGAAACAGGGTGCTCGGTAGAAATGGAAATGAGCATTTGGCGTCATTGGCCGGGAGGCCCCTTGCGGGGCAGGTCCGGCCGCCTTGGTGCAGGCCTTATTACATTCGACGCCACACTGGACAACCTGCGCGCAGGATGGGGATGAAATGATGATGAAGACAGCGCAACACCCAGTTCCTGAGCGGAGAAAATCTCCGACTCAGCCGGGAATCGGCCCTGGGTCCGTAGGACGGGAATCCGACACGCTGACCACTCAGCTATCTGGGCGGACAGGGTGCTCGGTAAGACATGGGAAATCATCAGGTCGTTCAAGCACTTCTGACGACATACCTGCAAATGTTACAACAGTTTTTGATACCACAGATCGATGAGGATGACCAACAACGAAATGTTTACTTCCTACAAGATGGTGCACCACCCTACTGCCTGGCTGACGTCCGGGATTTTCTCGGTGACCGCTTTCCAGGTCAATGGATAGGCCGTTATGCGCCAATTGGACGTCGCCCACGTTCCCCCGACCTGACACCACCGATTTTTTTTAATGCGGATCCATCAGGGATATCGTGTATGTACTGCCTGTGCCGGCTTCTCTACCTGAACTTAGAGCAAGAATTTACGGCGCCACTGAGAATGTTACACCTGTATTGCTACACCGAATTTGTGAGGAAATTGACTTATGATAGGATGTGTGCAGGTTAACAAACAGAAGGCACGTACGTCATCTTGAGTTTAAAGAAAAAAAAGCTTGATGTGTTTCCCTACTAAATAACACTAAACCCAGCTCTGTATCTACTTTCAATATATTTATAAGAATTTTTAAAGTTGTAAAATCCTTTTTGAAACACCCTGTACAATAGTAATAATGTCGTGTGACTAGGGCCTCCCGTCGGGTAGACCGTTCGCCTGGTGCAAGTCTTTCGATTTGACGCCACTTCGGCGACTTGCGCGTCGATGGTGATGAAATGATGATGATTAGGTCAACACAACACCCAGTCCCTGAGCGGAGAAAATGTCCGACCCAGTCGGGAATCAAACCCGGGCCCTTAGGATTGACATTCTGTCGCGCTGATCACTCAGTTACCGGGGGCGGACACCCTGCACAATGAAAATTGCAGCTGAACGTCAAGCAGATACCTCTAAAATGTTACTTCCGTATGTAATATAAATTGTCTTGCGGAACAAATATGTAGCTGTAATCGGGAAGCGTATTTGCCTGTCTGAGTCAGCATTATGTGTGTTTCCATTCCGTAGTTCCCTTGATAAATGCCGTGTAGACAAATTAGCAAGTGTTTACCAGCTAAGTGTCGCATACGTTTAATAAGGAGAGAAACTCTTCGCCGTGTACATTCTAAATGTGTTTATTTTGCGGAATAAGAACGTCGGACGCTTTCGTTTGAGTCAGTGACAAGCGGTTGGCTAAATAAATATTTTTGCTAGATGCGTGGTTAAATTTTCTTCTCTTATACAATCAACGTTGCAGCTGAGTTTCAAGCAGATATCTCCACAATGTGCTAAAGTCCTAAGGAGGTACGTTGATGGAGCTACAGGAACAGTCAAATGCAACAAATTTATGTTTTACTTTTATTGATTTCCCTAAAACGTTAGTTGACTTTCGTGCGTGGTAAACTGGAGCCTAGTTTCGCCGTGGAAGTTCCTACGTTCGGCTTCCCCAGACTAGGTCACGGTCGCCTCCTTGTCGGTGCGAGGAAGCACAGCCGGCGTACGCAGTAGGAGAAGGCGGCCGCCCGCAGTCCTAAGCGAGGCGTGGCGAAGCGCAAACAGGGCCGAGCGGCCAAGGCGGCCGGAAGTGGAGCGCTGTGACGTCAGCACACCACGGTGACCGCTTCCTGCTCCGCCAAGGTGGGGGTCGCGTCGCACGTTTAGCGGCTCCGTGTCAAGTCCAGCAGTCAGTGGTCGCGCCGGTGTGTCCGCGGGGGCGACCCGTGGTTCCACGGGAGTCTATAGAACAGGTTTACTTTATTAAGGGGCTCCGGAAAGGCTCAAAATCATGAAAAGTTCAATTTTTACTTTTTTGCGTTTTCTGAATCTGCAGACTATTACCTTTTAATAGATATAATTTATTCAATTCGGAAGACTACAACTATTTTTATATATTTTTTGAAATGTGTTCTACATGGGCGTGACCCACTGTGGCGCTGTTAAACTGCTGTCAAATGGTGTTATTATTAACGTCCGTGTTCATCAGGTACATTTTAGTGATGTGAGATAAAGTATGTGTTGTGGCTAACCTGTGATGGTTCAATATATATCGCTGGTGTGATTGTCGATTGTTTCATGTTTATTTACTCTGTCGTTATCTCGATAGTATACGTAATTAATTCTGTTTCTTGAGTCTCTGTTTTGTTGAAGTATAATAATGAGTAAAAGTAAAGTTATTAGAAATCCTCTGAAGGCTTTTAAGAAAAGGAGAAATGTTGGAAAGCCAAAGGTATGTGTTATTACCGTAAACAATAAAGACGATGAAAATCCCCAACATAGCTTGTGTCCCAAAGAAGAAGACAGTTGGTGTAAATATAACAAAGGATTGCTAACTGGTGAAGTGTACACTCATAAGCATAGTCTGCCTCATGCAATAATGGAGGTGATAAAACCTATTTTCAGAGACTTAGCAGCACCTGAACTGTTGAAAAAGTGTATTCACGGAAAAACTCAAAACCCCAATGAAAGTGTAAATAGTGTTACATGGTCGAGAATCCCCAAGACTGTATTTGTTGGAATAGAAACACTTCACTTTGGTGTGTATGATGCTGTTGCGACTTTCAATGATGGCAACATTGTAAGGTGCAAGGTATTTAGAAATATGGGAATGAAGATAGGTTCTAACATGGTACGAGCGATGCTTGCTTTAGACAAGGAACGCCTTCGGGCTGCAGACAGGGCTGTAAAGAGTCTAGAAATACAAGCAAGAGTAAACAGGAGGAGGAACAAGAGGAAGCTGGAGGAGGAGTTTGCAGAGGATGAAGATAATCCATCCTATGGACCTGGAATGCACTAAAAAGTTAATCCAATCTTTGTCGCTCGATTCCCAAAACTTTTATTTTCTCATACTAATTACATGTTTTCTAAGGATCTTCCAAACATATTTGTTTCAAACTTTCAGTAAATGTTACACAGTACCTTCTGCATAATTTAACACAGCCTTTTTCCAAAAAACTGTATATTTTTGAATATATAAATAAAAAATTGCAAAAAAATGTTGTGAATTTTCATTACAATTGAAAAAAAATCATCTTTAATAACTGAACTAAAATTTTGTAAAATCCCTGTGTTAAGTTGTAGCCCATATTCCAATAAATAATCTGTAAAAAGTTCAACTTCCTACCTCAAATACTTTGTGATGAAAGATGTAATTTATAAGCGTTATTTTAACATTGCAAGTATAGGGCGTTCCGGAGCCCCTTAAGCCTTGAGTGCACGAGGAGCTGGACCAGCAAAAAACTAATTGTTGGTAGTAAAGCAAATGTTATAAAGCTCTGAAGGCGTTCCTGACACTGAACAATCAAAAAAGTATTTATTATGATGCTGTGATTTTCATTTTACACTGAAGCGCCGAAGAAATTGGTATAGGCATGCGTATTCAAATACAGAGATATGTAAACAGGCAGAATACGGTGCTGCAGTCGGCAACGCGTATATAAGACAACAAGTGTCTGGCGCAGTTGTTAGGTCGGCTACTGCTGCTACAGTGGGAGGCTATCAAGATCTGAGTGAGTTTCAATGTGAACCCACAGCATCTCCGGGGTAGCGATGAAATGTGGATTTCCCCGTATGTCCGTTTCACGAACGTATCGTGAATATCAGGACTCCGATAAAACATCAATTCTCCGACAACGCTGAGGCTGGAAAAGAATCCTGAGAGAACGGGACCAACCACGACTGAGAAGAATCGATCAGCGTGGCAGAAGCGCAACCCTTGCGCAAATTTCTGCAGATTCCAATCATGGGCCACCAAAACATGTCAGCTTGCGAATCAACATCATCGATACGGGCTTTCAGATCCTTGATCACTGCACGACACAAAGCTTTACGCAACCTCATGAATCCGTGGACCCTGCATGTCAGCAGCGGACTGTTCAAGCTGGTGAAGGCTCTGTAATGGTGTGGGGCGTGTGCAGTTGGATTGATATGGGAGCCCTGATAAGTATAGATACGACTCTGACAGGTGAGACGTACGTAAGCATCCTGCCTGATCACCGGCGTCCATTCATGTCCATTGTGCATTCCGACGGAGTTGGGCAATTGCAGCAGCACGATGAGACACTCCATAAACTCAGAATTGCTACAGAATGGTTCCAGGAAAACTCTTCTCAGTTTAAACAGTTCCGCTGACCACCAGATTCCCCAGACATGAACATTAGTGAGCATATCTGGATGCCTTGCAACGTGCTGTTGAGAGGGAATCTTCACAGTCTCGTACTCTTACGGTGTTATGGGACAGCACTGGAGAATTCATGGTGTCGATTCCCTCCAGCACTACATTAGTCGAGTCCATGCCACGGCACTTCTGCGTGCTCGCGAGGATCTACACGAAATTACGCATGTTTCATTGGCTCTTCACTGTAGTATAATACTAAGTACAATAATACAAATTATATTATAATTTTCCAGAGTTGAATAACTATTTCTGACGTTTACTGATCCAAAATAGAATATTTTCTCATTAAAAGTAATGCCCTTCACAAATAAGTTCAATAAGCTTTTGCATACATTTTTACGCATTTATAACACGATTGACCGCTTTTCTATGTTGTAGATGTGGGCACACGAAGCACCTTCCTTTTGGTGAACTTACAGAAGCCATAATTTTCGTCCAGTTGGCTGTTAATTCCACTACGTTTCGTGGCTTGTAGAACTTCAGTTTTGGAGGCGTGGCTTGTTCATTCTCCTCTCCATATGAGAAAAGTTCTGGTTTTATAACATGTGCCTTACATGTAGTTGCATTCTTACTGAGAAAGTTATTGTTACCAGATCCAGTACATTTGTCGATAAGACAATATACCATCTTCTTCACTCTCTCTTCCAAATGTATGTTACCTTGTGCCCAAGAGAATCAACTCCTGATTTACATTCATTATAGAATAATGTTGTTTTTACGTGTTTCATCTGCAGTGGTGCTGTTTTGCAGAGGCTTAGCAACATCACACATTTGCTCTTTTTGGCCACACAATGAAAAACTGTCAGATTGTCTGTCAGACGAAAATGATGATTATAAAAGCTCTCATATCATGGAAGCCTTCATATCGAGTGGGTTTACATGTTTTTTTCCTTACACTACCTCTCACTGGACAAGATTGAGTTTTCGTGATACTGTGTGCTCATACTCTGCTCACCGCAGGCCGTGGTTTATTCGATTGAGTTCCATTATGACCGATAAGAAAATCAGCAGTTTTGTAGACTGTATCGTATAATTCTTCACCGATCGCTTCACCTGGGACGCTAGAAGAACTGGGTCCATTATACTGGCGATCATCAGTGCCTGAATCTCTGCTGTCTTCTTGTTCAAATAGTGCTTCATCTTCAAGCTTTTCAATAATAACTGATTTAATGGTTTGGTGACTTGTGCTGCCTTCAGATGTTCTTTTGTCTTTACAGGTAATCTGGTACACTGAAAAGCCAAAGATACTGATACTTCTGCCTAATATCGTCTACGGCCACAGCGAGCACGCAAAAGTGCCGCAATACGACGTGGCATGCAATCGACTAATGTCTGAAGTAGTGCCGGAGAGAATTGACACTATGAATCCTGCAGGGCTGTCCATAAGTTTGAAACAGTACGACGGGGTGGAGATCTCTTTTGAACAGCACGTTGGAACGCTTCCCAGATATGCTCAATAATGGTGATGCCTGGGGGTTTGGTAACCAACGGAAGTGCTTAAACTCAGAAGAGTGTTCCTGGAGCCACTCTGTAGCAATTCTGGACGTGTAGGGCGTCGCATTCCACTGCTGGAATGCATTGTCCGTCGGAATGCACATTGTACATGAATGGATGTAGATGATCAGACAGGATGCTTACGTACTTGTCACCTGTCAAAGTCGTATCTAGACGTATCAGGAGTCCCATATCATTACAACTGCACACGCTCCTCCCCATTACAGAGCCGCCACCAGCTTGAACAGTCCCATGCTGACATACAGGCTCCATGTATTCACGAGGTCGTCTCCATACCCGTACACGTCCATCCGCTCGATACAATTAGAAACGAGACTTGTCCGACTAGGCAAGATGTTTCCAGTCATCAACAGTCCAATGTCAGTGTTGACAGGCCCAGACGAGCCGTATAGCTTCGTGTCGTGAAGTCATTAAGGACACACGAGTGCGCCTTCGGTTCCGAAAGCCCATATAGTTGATGTTACGTTGAATGGTTCGCACGCTGACACTTGTTGGTGGTCCAGCATTGAAATCTGCAGCAATTTACGGAAGGTTTGCACTTCTGTCACGTTGAACGATTCTCTTCAGTCGTCGTCGGTCCCGTTCTTACAGGATATCTTTCCTGGCGCAGCGATGTCAGAGATCTGTCGTTTTACAGGATTCTTGATATTCACGATACACTCGTGAAATGGTCGAACGGGAAAATCCACACTTCATTGCTACCTCGGAGATTCTGTGTACCATCGCTTGTACGCGTTCAAACTCACTTAAATCTTGGTAACCTGCCATTGTAGCAACAGTAACCGATCTAACAACTGCGCCAGACACTTGTTGACATATGTAGGCGTTGCCAACCACAGCGTCGTATTCTGCCTGTTTAAATACAGTACCTCTGTATCTGAATACACATGCCTGTACCAGTTTGTTTGGCGCTTCAGTGTAAAATAATTAATCTCAGTTGCAGCAAACAATGTTTATTCGGAAGAAAGTCAGTTGTATTACACAGCACATCAACTAAAATAAATGAGTTTCAAGACAATAGCTTGTTGAGAGGATGAAATATTGCTGGGTCTAAAGTACCCTGTTAGGCACCCAAGAGTTAATGTACGCTTCTAGCTATTGAAATGCATTGCCAGGAATATCGATTAACGAAAAATTACTCATTGTTAGCATATAGTAGAGTAGCGAGGGAACATAATTAAGATTTTTGGTGATTTGGGGCTCTATAGGGTGCGACATTTGCCAGTTCTGACTTTAATGACGGCTGTAACGCTGCCAAGCACAGAGTACACCTGAGCTTGGATGTGAGGTACGGATACGCCTTCCCACTGCTCTTCAGCTCTATTCATCAGCCGTAGTGTCTGACGATTTGTGCCGTAACAGACTCCCGGCAATCCCCTACCAGGTGTGTTCACTGGTGAGAGCTCTGGATGTTGTGTCGGCCGCGGTATCAGTCGAAGGCCTTCTGTATCGTGGCAGGTCTGGAGAGCACGGGAAAGATCCGGTCTTGCGTTATCTGGCTGAAATACGTCACCGAGCCCTAGAAGATAGGGCACAACCACCGGCCTTAACAAGTCAGAAAATACGACACCGGCTGTCCCGATTACCAGATACTGGCGTGCCAGAGGTGACCATGCTGTGTACCCAATGTCACCCCACACCATCACGTCAGTTGATGGACCCTTATCACCAGGACGACTTCACTCTAACGTTAGTTCTCCTGGGGGACTCCATACACAGATACGTGCATCGTAATGCTGTGCACAGAATTAACAATCGTCTTCAAAGATGTCAAACGCACACGCAGGAATGAAGACAGATTTACCTTTCTTTTATTGATTAGCTTTCCAAACGGTCACCGTATCCGCCATCTTCTTTGAACTGTTTTCATGTCTTTGGTTAGTGCTACCTGATGACGATGCTATAAAACCCAGCAGCACTCTATAAGGGGACGGAAAAGCGTAGTGTAAGTAGTTTGGTTGGTTGATTCTTCCCTAATCCGATGGGACCGATGACCTCGCTGTTTTGCGAGGAAGAATGGTGAAGCAAGTCGTCCGTTCCCTGTCAAAGGAACCATCCCGTCTTTTACCTGAAGCGATTTAAGGAAATGTTGGAAAACTTAAATCATGATGGCCAGACATGGGTTTGAACTGACATCCTCCCGAATATTAGTGCAGTGTACTAACCACTGTGTCACCTCGTTCAGTGTAAGTAGTTTCTTTAGTGGATTTATTGTATATAAAAAATGTTCTTACAGTAAAAATAAATCGTAATTCACATTATCTAAAAAATTTTCTTCATAATCGTTCCTATTTTAGGTTGTTCCTAACTCTTAATTTCTAAATGATTAAGTTAATCGACCACTTCTGAATATATGACAATTATCATATAACTCGATTCTCTTAGTACTTGTGTGGAGGAGGTCACAGTTCCTATTGCTCACAATGAATTGTCAACAATTACGAAATCTTATCTAAATTATTCTGTAATTCGTTTTCATCTTCATTTGACTTCGCCTACACGGTAAACAACGACATCACCAACAAACGATATTAGAGGGCTGCCCACATTGTCTCCTACATTATTTATACACATGCAAAAGTGCAAAGGGCCTATCATACTATTACTATATTTTCTGTAAAAGACGTGTTTAGAAGGCGAATTATTTATCCACATAGACTACCATTATCGTATTCAAGCAAAAAAATAAAACAAAACAGAACTAAAGCATTTGTTTTTACTTTTTTAAACGGATAAATCACACACTTTGTCACACACTGTCAGAAAACTATGAAACTACACGACCCTTGAAGCAGAAAGCAATCAGTACACAGTACGAGGTGTCCATAATTAAAGTTCCATTTCACAAACGCTGTAGAAAGAAAACCACTGCTCAGAATAACGTCAGATTTGAACAGCATATTATTGACTCAGAGGGAAACGTCATGGCACAAAAAAATTAACGACAATTTTACCAAAAGATGACGCTGTAAGCGCCTTAACGTAAATGGGATCGGCTACACATGACATATGAATCGCAACTCGACGGGTATGGCTACAAGTGACAGATGAATCGCATTTCGATGGCTGTGGTACTGTTCAACTTGCATGGCTACACAATTTAGGTAATCAACAGTTGTGGCACTGTTACTTAGGTAAGCCAATCCATCAAAGCAACGTCGTACCACATCGGTTGGTAAAATCGGTGTTTAATTGTCCTGAGACCAAAAACCGCACAGAAAGCAAGATGACATCGGTTTCTAACTGTCGTGAGACTGACGTAAGACATATTCAATACACTATCCACTGTTTTCTGACAAAAGTTGAAATCGAGGAATAGCATGTTCCACAACAGATCGGATTGTCTTTGGGGTCACGTTCAGAATGCGTTGCACAATGCGTGCCTTCAATTTAGCAACTGCAGCACTGAACACGACATCTTTCTACTAACTACACAGACAGAAGTCACACGGATTACGATCACGTGATCTGAACGGTCAGGCTGACAATTCTAGCATTTCCGAAGTGCCTGTCCAGCAGCCGCTTCACTTGCTGTGCAATCTGCGGAGGAGCGCCATTCACACATCCAGGCTGTTGAAGGGTTGGCATGACGTTGGTGAGCAAAAGACTCTCACAGCGTTTACCAGTGAAGGTACAGGAAATAGAGCCCGCAGGACTTATCTGCTCGGAAAAATACGGCCCTACGATAAACGATGCCGTCAACCCACACCTTTGCAGAATGAAGTGGCACCGGTTCATGTGCGTGCGGATTTTCCGTTGCCCATTTTATGCAATTCTGTGTGCCTTGGAAATGGGCTTCGTCTGTCCACAGAATGTTCCGCGGCCATTCATTGTCCACTTCTATGCGAGCAAGAAATTCCAGAGCGAACGTTTGTCTTGTTAGCGGGTCAGCAGGAAGCAACTCCTGAATATGGGTGATTTTGTATGGACAGCAAAGCAAGATGCTTCATAAGATTTTATGCACCGTACACGCAGCGTATGCGAGGCTCGGACAACTCATTGAGGAATGCATGTTTGCTCGCCAGCACTATAACCCTCCTACAATGCTGTGGCCACATTTTCGACAGACGTCGGATCAACTGCTTTCCTCCCTCTGCCTCACTGAACTTCAAAAGAACCTGTAGTTTCGATTTTTGTAATCGTTTTCTTCAGACCCGTAGCAGACATAAGACCAGTGCCTTTTTTCATATACTTCAATGTTTGGAACTTCTGATGGGCTACTGGGGCACAGTCAACGTCTTTGTAAAAGATCTTCACCAGCAGCGCACGTTCCTCCATGGAGACAGTCATGGCGGGCGTCTCTGACGAAAACCAAGGAACAGCCGTATGCATCGCGACTCTGTTGGTGGCCTATTCTGACGCTTACAGCAACATCTATCGGTGATATTTTCGTTGATTTTTTATGCCGTTTCTCCCTGCTTCAATAATATGCTGTTCATATTTGACTTCATTCTGAGCAGTGGTTCCCTTTCTAAAACACTTTAAAAACTGGAAATTTAGTTATGTACTCCCTGATTGTTTGTCAAATTTTGTACTGAATTGAACCATGTAGGGGCGTGATCAGCCGATGTGAAGATGTCGTTCCAGAAGTAAACTACTCGATTTGCCACCAAGTGGCGTTCGCGGCACGTGAGAAGTGTACTTCCCTTTACTGAAATGGAAACAGATCGTACATTTAGTGTCTGTTGCGGTTCAGCCATACAACAAAATTACGTGGTTCTCATCGTAGTACCAATTCCCGGAAACCGTGTTTCAACACCTTTGAAATGTTGATGAACGAAAACGTTATAAAGATCTGCTTAATAGCGTGTTGTTCCACATTTGGGACGCAGTACAGCGTGTATTCTGTGTGGCAGACATTTGACAAGTGTTTGGTAGGTTTCCGAAGGTAGATCTGTACACGGTTCACTCAGTCCCGCTAAATTACGTGGTGGTGGTTTATGGGTACGGAACTACGTTCCACATTTGTGCCATCGAGTTCAGATCAGATGAATGTGGAGGCCAAGACATCGACGAGAGTTGACTGTAAAGATTCTCAAACTACTGTAAGACGATTCTGACCTCGTGTCGCGGACTGTTATCTTAACAGATGACACCATTAATGAAGGGAAAGACATTAGACACGAAGGGGTGTTGGTGGTCCCCGTTAATGTTCACGCAGCACACAGCTATGATGGTAAATGTGTAACCTTTACTTGTGTGTGTGTGTTATCGTTGGATACAAACCTGGAAATGTAAACTGACAACCTAAATGGAAAGAATCCTGTGTGTGTGAAAACCGATCTCATTTATAAGCGAATAAATAAGCAAACCAATACGTTCAAGCTCAGTAGACTGCTACTTACATGAAATTGGAAAGAATCCAGTGTGTGTGAAAACCGATCTCATTTATAAGCGAATAAATAAGCAAACGAATAAGTTCAAGCTCAGTAGACTTGGCCAGTGCGAACTGCCCAAAAAAACAAAAACAAAAAAAATACCTGTATAAAACACACAAATGGTAGTGTCGACCTGTATAAGAATGTAACCTGAAACACAAGAAAATTTCGGCTCTAACGTATGGCCCTGGTAAAGTAAAGAAACTGACAGAACCTACATTGCGCAAAGGAAACGAAACAACGACGTGTTACGAATGTCACCTGCAGAATGAAGTACTGCCAGAAACAGCAACACAGCGAGACTCCGAAAGAGCTAAAAGAAAACTGCTAAAAAGTAAATACAGTTATTCCCAGCGAAATTAGGTTCATAATCTTGACACAGAGTGCCAATGAAACACATGACACCACCTTTAAGTTCTGAAATTTCAGTTAGAAAGGACCTTAAAAAAATATGATCTTTAATATAAAAATTCATTTAATCTAATAACTTCCATGGTACAGTAAATTAACTCACAAGATCAATCAATACAATAATTATCAAAAACTCAACTGTGACGAAGGTGAAGTGGACCAACTATACAAGTCTACAAAAATAAAAATAAACTTTTTACCTTATAAGCAAAGGCCTTGCTGCAGTGGTAACACCGGTTTCCGTTAGATTACCGAAGTTAAGCTGTCGGGCTGGGCTACCACTTGGATGGGTGACTATCTGATCTGCCGAGCGCTGGTGCACTCAGCCCTTGTGAAGCACACTGAGGAGCTACTTCATTGAGAGGTTGCGGCTCCGGTCTCGGAAACTGACATACGGTCGGGAGAGCGCTGTGCTGGATACCCCTCCATATCCGCATCCAATGACACCTATGAGCTAAGGATGACACGGCGGCCGGTCACTACTGTTGATCCTTCAAGGCCTGTTCTGGAGGAGCTTAGTTTTATCTTATAAAATAATAATTTGTACTTCATTCCAAAACATTTTTTATGTCTGTATGCTATCCAACCGTTGTTCTCAGTTATCATTCCTCCTCGTAATAAATCTGCAACTCACATGGTTCCAAAAGCGCGTCCAAGCATTGCACTCTACACTCAAGGAACCCCCGCCTGCTGCACACCGCAGGTTTCTACAACTGACCGTTAGAGATTCTATGACTCCGCAGTGGTGCCACCGCAGACACAGATGCTGTTGCCCAACAACTGTTTCTCTGACCACAATCCTTCAAATTCATCATTTTCCTTACAAATATTATCACGTCCAAGAACACCATCAAAAATAGCCATCTTACATGGCGGTGCCCGCCCGGTTAGCCGAGCGGTCTAGCGCACGGCTTTCCGGGCGGGAAGGAGCTCCTGGCCCCGGCACGATTCCACCTGGCGAACTTGTGTAGAGGTCCGGTGAGCCGGCCAGTCTGTGGATGGTTTTTAGGCGGTTTTCCATCTGCCTCGGCGAATGCGGGCTGGTACCTCTTATTCAGCCTCAGCTAAACTATGTCGGCGATTGCTGCGCAAACAAGTTCTCCACGTACGCGTACACCACCATTACTCTACCACGCAAACCTAGGGGCTACACTCATCTGGTGTGAGACGTTCCCAGGGTGCCTATTCTGTGTCTTTCCGCCATTGTGCCGATCGTTTCGGTACTCAAGAGCACCGAACGGTCTAGTACTCGAATTAGAGTCCCTGCATTATTCAGTACGCACTTCGGTAGCGATACCGTTCGGGTCTAGAGAACCGAAGCGCTGTTGTCAGTTCGTGTCGCGCAAGTCAATCAAAAGCAAGCGGCCACAGATCCGCGCATGCGCACTGCAGCGCGCACAGCGCCACAAATACAAAACGGCTAGCAGACGACACAGGCGCGCTATTCTTCCAAGTACAGAAAATTGCGTTTACGTTGCCATAACGCATGACGCCACATTCCATCGAGCTGATGTGCCCGCCTTCATCGCCCTGGCCTAATCCTTAACAGTATCAGACGCAGTATACCCATTTCCATGATTCTCAGCTGAAATGCATAAAATTTTTTACAGTTTCTCTGAGCGCATGTTTCCATGCATGCATAATAACGATAGCGTATTTGACTGTATTCTGCAGATTTTCGTAAATGCCGCATTATGTGATTTTATTCTCATTCACATTGTTATCGTGTTTGGGATATTACGTTTCGGAAAATGAATTAGGAGAAGTGTGTAGTACCACATTGTACTAATATATCTATGAAAACATCCGAAAAATTGATGGCTGGTTCAAATGGCTCTGAGCACTATGGGACTTAACATCTGTGGCCATCAGTCCCCTAGAACTTAGAACTACTTAAACCTAACTAACCTAAGGACATGACACACATCCATGCCCGAGGCAGGATTCGAACCTGCGACCGTAGCGGTCACGCGGTTCCAGACTGAAGCGCCTAGAAAAAATTGATTCTGAGAGTTTCATAGAATAAGAAGATAAATAGAATGTGGTTATAACTCGCTTCGAGAGATCTAAATGATTAAGTAGCCCACTTCCCTATATGATACATCAACGATTTGGGTCTTAAAACCAAAATTAAAAAAAACGCGTTTTCGAGAGCTCCTGCGGTTCGTCGAAGGTTATAACATGCATCTCATGAATGAAAATGTTTCGTATATGGTGCTACAGTCTAAAAATATTACGGCAGAGATCTTTCATCTCTGTCTACTGTGGTTGAGGATTTGATCGCAGATAAATACTTGTGACAAGCAAGATTATATGAAGATGACTGCTGCTAGTTACATTACCAGTAATTTAAGTTGTGCTCTTAGATTCCTGTCTAACCGCATACTCGGAAATCGCTACATATTCGGAAAAATGATAATTATTTCTGATAAGAAAAATATAAAGGTCACTGTCGGTTGTTTCACTCACAGCAATTTCATCTCCAACAATTTCATATTTCGTATTTTAAACACATAGAAATTACGAAATCATTACTGAGGAAGTGTGCTCTTACACGTAAGTAATAACGAATATTGCGGAAAAACCTTAACTTACACGAATAACAATGTCTTAGAACGTGTTGCATATATGTAGAGGAAAAAAAATATTATTTTCAGCCACCCATGCACGAATCCGTGTCCTTACGTATAGCAAACGCGCGCGCTAACCACTTGGCCACGCCATACAACAACCACACACAGCATAATTCTTGAAGTATAGTGTAGAGGAACGTAGGCTGACTTCATTGCCAAACGGTGCTCCGTAAGTCATAAATGTGTGATAGTTTGGAAGGTTTCCGACATCAGGCTTCACATATTTGGTTTCCAATGTTACTTGAAAGCTGTAAACACGTTTCGACAATTACTAACTAACCCTATTGTAAGAAAAAGTACACAAAGGCACCAGTAACGTCAGTTCACACTCATGTAATATACATAAGCAGAGCTGATGTCTTGATATTTAATTATCTTTAAACTCTTATTTGCATAAAAATAACACGTATTTTGAGAGAATATTGACCGAAAAGTTTTGTTTTTGATGTTATCATTCACAGTAACAACCTAACCTAACCGTATTTCTAAAAAAGGAAAATAGTCTATTATGAACTCACTTTCCAACCGGACGAGTCCTCTGGTGATTCTTTAGTAACACAATCACTAAATCCAAAGCTAAAACAGCTAAATATTTTTAAAATAACAAATTATAGGTGTACTTATAACACAGCTCTCCGATCGACAGGGCCAGACCGAAATCCAAAACCTCTCGGTACAATTGTAGTAAAATATACGGGAGGACCGTTCGGTAACAAGTCCCAGAAGCTTACTAAATAGGATATTTCGATAAAGAACCGAAAATGACATCACTACCGAGCCTAACATACTACACCGATCGGTATGAACGATACAGAATAGGGCCCCTGAGGGGACCACCTGGGGCCGAACCGCACAATAACCCAGCGTTCGGTGTGGGGCGGCGGAGGGGTGAAGTGGACTGCGGCAGTCGTCGTGGGGTTGTGGACCACTGCGGCTGCGGCGGGGACACGGAGCCCCTCCGTCGTTTCTAGGTCACCGGTTAACATACAACATACATGGCGGTGGCTCCGATTACTGCCACAGGCCCCTTGGATGGCCATGTGAATGTCTCACGAGCTACGTCTGTAGCGCAGTGCAGTTTCGAGCGGCCGTTCACCTAGTGTTGTGGTTTATCAGTGTAAAATGGCCTCACGCCTTATTCGACTTCCCCATCGCGTCGTCCTGCGCAGAGAGCGCCACAACAGACGACTACGCGCTGGGTGACGAGTCTACATCTACATCTACATTTATACTCCGCAAGCCACCCAACGGTGTGTGGCGGAGGGCACTTTACGTGCCACTGTCATTACCTCCCTTTCCTGTTCCAGTCGCGTATGGTTCGCGGGAAGAACGACTGTCTGAAAGCCTCCGAACGCGCTCTAATCTCTCTAATTTTACATTCGTGATCTCCTCGGGAGGTATACGTAGGGGGAAGCAATATATTCGATACCTCATCCAGAAAACCACCCTCTCGAAACCTGGCGAGCAAGCTACACCGCGATGCAGAGCGCCTCTCTTGCAGAGTCTGCCACTTGAGTTTATTAAACATCTCCGTAACGCTATCACGGTTACCAAATAACCCTGTGACGAAACGCGCCGCTCTTCTTTGGATCTTCTCTATCTCCTCCGTCAACCCGATCTGGTACGGATCCCACACTGATGAGCAATACTCAAGTATAGGTCGAACGAGTGTTTTGTAAGCCACCTCCTTTGTTGATGGACTACATTTTCTAAGCACTCTCCCAATGAATCTCAACCTGGTACCCGCCTTACCAACAATTAATTTTATATGATCATTCCACTTCAAATCGTTCCGCACGCATACTCTCAGATATTTTACAGAAGTAACTGCTACCAGTGTTTGTTCCGCTATCATATAATCATACAATAAAGGATCCTTCTTTCTATGTATTCGCAATACATTACATTTGTCTATGTTAAGGGACAGTTGCCACTCCCTGCACCAAGTGCCTATCCGCTGCAGATCTTCCTGCATTTCACTACAATTTTCTAATGCTGCAACTTCTCTGTATACTACAGCATCATCCGCGAAAAGCCACATGGAACTTCCGACACTATCTACTAGGTCATTTATATATATTGTGAAAAGCAATGGTCCCATAACACTCCCCTGTGGCACGCCAGAGGTTACTTTAACGTCTGTAGACGTCTCTCCATTGATAACAACATGCTGTGTTCTGTTTGCTAAAAACTCTTCAATCCAGCCACACAGCTGGTCTGATATTCCGTAGGCTCTTACTTTGTTTATCAGGCGACAGTGCGGAACTGTATCGAACGCCTTCCGGAAGTCAAGAAAAATAGCATCTACCTGGGAGCCTGTATCTAATATTTTCTGGGTCTCATGAACAAATAAAGCGAGTTGGGTCTCACACGATCGCTGTTTCCGGAATCCATGTTGATTCCTACATAGTAGATTCTGGGTTTCCAAAAACGACATGATACTCGAGCGTGTCGGCAGGTGCGGGCGGAGAGGCATCGCTAGAGGCAGGCGTGTACAGCAGGTCGCGCACGCGTGCTGCGTGACGTGCCGCCCGCGCATGCGTGCTGCGTGACGTGCCGCCCGCACACGCTTTCTCCCGTGCTAGAATCGGCGCTGTGCTCTCTCCAGACGGCAGATAACACGGACGAGCACTAGCGTGGTGTCACCCCATGAACATAAAAACACTTGGTGCTACATTAGAGTGGAAACTTGTTCACACGCACCCGTCGAAAACCTACATCGACCTCTACATCTACATGATTACTGTGCAATTCCCAATCAAGTGCATGGCAGAGGGTTCATCGAACCGCCTTCAAACTATTTCTCTACCGTACCACTCTCGAAAAGCGCGCGAAAAAAAACTTAAATATTTCCCTGCCAGCTCTGATTTGTCTTATTTTATTATGATGGACATTCTTCCCTTTGTAGGTGGGCGCCAGCTCAGTATTTTTACGCTAAAGTATAGGACGCTCTTTAAGGCTATTCACAGAAGATGCAGTTGTCTATACCAAAGTAGCAACGGCAGGAGATAGTAAGAATTTGCAGAACGACCTGCAGAGAATTGATGAATGGTGCAGGCTCTGGCAGTTGACCCTGAACGTAAATAATGTAACATATTGCGCATACACAGGAAAAGAAATCCACTACTCTACAGCTACAGTACTGATGACAGATAGCTGGAGACAGCATCTGCCGTAAAATACCTATGCGTAACTATCCAGAGCGACCTTAAGTGGAATGACCATATAAAGCAGATAGTGGGAAAAGCAGACAGCGTACTCAGATTCAACGGAAGAATCTTAAGGGAATGTAACTCATCCACGAAAGAAGTGGCTTATAAGGCGTTTGTTTGCCCGATTCTTGAATATTATTCATCTGTCTGGGATCCTGTCAGGTAGCACTGATAAAGAAGATGGAGAAGGTCCAACGAAGAGCGGCGCTTTTCGTCACGGGATCGTTTAGCTGACGAGAGAGCCTGTCGGAGATGCTAAACAAACTCCACTGGTAGACGTTTCAAGTGAGGCGTTGTGCATCACAGAGAGATTTACTATTGAAATATCGGGACAGCACTTTTCAGGAGGAGTTGGACAACATATTGCTTCCCCCAACATACTCTCGCGTATTGACCACGAGGAGAAAATTCGACAAATTGGAGCCAATACAGAGGTTTACCGACAATCATTCTTCAAAAAATGTTCAAATGTGTGTGAATTCCTAAGGGACCTAACTGCTGAGGTCATCGGTCCCTAGACTTACACACTACTTAGACTAACTGAACGTTAAGGACAACACTCACACCCATGCCCGAGGGAGGACTCGAACCTTCGGTGGGAGGGGCCGCACGATTAGTGACATAGCGCCTCCAATCATTCTTCCCACGCGCTATTCGCGAGTGGAACAGGGTTGGAGGGATCAGATAGTGGCACCGAAAGTACCCTCCGCCACACACCATTAGGTGGCTTGCTGAGTGTGATGTAGATGTATGAGGAGAAAGTTTGTGAGTTCATGATAAGATCGTGCCGCAACGGAAAGCTTTTGCTTTAATGACTGACAACCAAATTCACGTATCATATCCGTGGCGCTCTCTTCCCTATTTCACGGTAATACAAATTGAGCTGCCCTTCTTTGAACTTTTTGGGTGTCCTCCGTCAGCCTTATCTGGTAAGGGTCCTACACTGCGCAGTAATACTCTGGAAGAAGGCGGACAAGCGTAGTGTAAGCGGCCTCTCTTGTAGACTTACTACATTTCCTAAGTGTTTATTTGCTGCTCATAAAACAATCAGTTTTCGGACATTCTCTTAGCTTTTAGTTCACTTATACATAGGTGCACATACATAAATGCACACATATATAAGTGCACACATTGATAAAAATAGTGAAGGTCAGAAATTATCATTTTTTTGTTTCAGAAAGAAACTTATGCTATACACACTGTTTTACAAAGAGACTTTGTTGTTGTTGTTGTTGTGGTCTTCAGTCCTGAGACTGGTTTGATGCAGCTCTCCGTGCTACTCTATCCTGTGCAAGCTTCTTCATCTCCCAGTACCTACTGCAACCTACATCCTTCTGAATCTGCTTAGTGTATTCATCTCTTGGTCTCCCCCTACGATTTTTACCCTCCACGCTGCCCTCCAATACTAAATTGGTGATCCCTTGATGCCTCAGAACATGTCCTACCAACCGATCCCTTCTTCTGGTCAAGTTGTGCCACAAACTTCTCTTCTCCCCAATCCTATTCAATACTTCCTCATTAGTTATGTGATCTACCCATCTAATCTTGAGCATTCTTCTGTAGCACCACATTTCGAAAGCTTCAATTCTCTTCTTGTCCAAACTATTTACCGTCCATGTTTCACTTCCATACATGGCTACACTCCATACAAATACTTTCAGAAATGACTTCCTGACACTTAAATCTATACTCGATGTCAACAAATTTCTCTTCTTCAGAAACGCTTTCCTTGCCATTGCCAGTCTACATTTTATATCCTCTCTACTTCGACCATCATCAGTTATTTTGCTCCCCAAATAGCAAAACTCCTTTACTACTTTGAGTGTCTCATTTCCTAATCTAATACCCTCAACATCACCCGACTTAATTCGACTACATTCCATTATCCTCGTTTTGCTTTTGTTGATGTTCATCTTATATCCTCCCTTCAAGACACCATCCATTCCGTTCAACTGCTCTTCCAAGTCCTTTGCTGTCTCTGACAGAATTACAATGTCATCGGCGAACCTCAAAGTTTTTATTTCTTCTCCATGGATTTTGATACCTACTCCGAATTTTTCTTTTGTTTCCTTTACTGCTTGCTCAATATACAGATTGAATAACATCGGGGAGAGGCTACAACCCTGTCTCACTCCATTCCCAACCACTGCTTCCCTTTCATGACCCTCGACTCTTATAACTGCCATCTGGTTTCTGTACAAATTGTAAATAGCCTTTCGCTCCCTGTATTTTACCCCTGCCACCTTTAGAATTTGAAAGAGAGTATTCCAGTCAACATTGTCAAAAGCTTTCTCTAAGTCTACAAATGCTAGAAACGTAGGTTTGCCTTTCCTTAATCTTTCTTCTAAGATAAGTCGTAAGGTCAGTATTGCCTCACGTGTTCCAGTATTTCTACGGAATCCAAACTGATCTTCCCCGAGGCCGGCTTCTACTAGTTTTTCCATTCGTCTGTAAAGAATTCGTGTTAGTATTTTGCAGCTGTGGCTTATTAAACTGATTGTCCGGTAATTTTCACACCTGTCAACACCTGCTTTCTTTGGGATTGGAATTATTATATTCTTCTTGAAGTCTGAGGGTATTTCACCTGTTTCATACATCTTGCTCACCAGATGGTAGAGTTTTGTCAGGACTGGCTCTCCCAAGGCCGTCAGCAGTTCCAATGGAATGTTTTCTACTCCGGGGGCCTTGTTTCGACACAGGTCTTTCAGTGCTCTGTCAAACTCTTCACGCAGTACATCGCCCTTGTATAGACCCTCTATATACTCCTTCCACCTTTCTGCTTTCCCTTCTTTGCTTAGAACTGGGTTTCCATCTGAGCTCTTGATGTTCATACAAGTGGTTCTCTTTTCTCCAAAGGTCTCTTTAATTTTCCTGTAGGCAGTATCTATCTTACCCCTAGTGAGAAAAGCCTCTACATTCTTACATTTGTCCTCTAGCCATCCCTGCTTAGCCATTTTGCACTTCCTGTCGATCTCATTTCTGAGACGTTTGTATTCCTTTTTGCCTGCTTCATTTACTGCATTTTTATATTTTCTCCTTTCATCAATTAAATTCAATATTTCTTCTGTTACCCAAGGATTTCTACTAGCCCTCGTCTTTTTACCTATTTGATCCTCTGCTGCTTTCACTACTTCATCCCTCAAAGCTACCCATTCCTCTTCTACTGTATTTCTTTCCCCCATTCCTGTCAATTGTTCCCTTATGCTCTTCCTGAAATTCTCTACAACCTCTGGTTCTTTCAGTTTATCCAGGTCCCATCTCCTTATATTCTCACCTTTTTGCAGTTTCTTCAGTTTTAATCTACAGGTCATAACCAATAGATTGTGGTCAGAGTCCACATCTGCCCCTGGAAATGTCTTACAATTTAAAACCTGGTTCCTAAATCTCTGTCTTAACATTATATAATCTATCTGATACCTTTTAGTATCTCCAGGGTTCTTCCATGTATACAACCTTCTATCATGATTCTTAAACCAAGTGTTAGCTATGATTAAGTTGTGCTCTGTGCAAAATTCTACCAGGCGGCTTCCTCTTTCATTTCTTAGCCCCAATCCATATTCACCTACTATGTTTCCTTCTCTCCCTTTTCCTACACTCGAATTCCAGTCACCCATGACTATTAAATTTTCGTCTCCCTTCACTATCTGAATAATTTCTTTTATTTCATCGTACATTTCTTCAATTTCTTCGTCATCTGCAGAGCTAGTTGGCATATAAACTTGTACTACTGTAGTAGGTGTGGGCTTCGTATCTATCTTGGCCACAATAATGCGTTCACTATGCTGTTTGTAGTAGCTTACCCGCGTTCCTATTTTCCTATTCATTATTAAGCCTACTCCTGCATTACCCCTATTTGACTTTGTGTTGATAACCCTGTAGTCACCTGACCAGAAGTCTCGTTCCTCCTGCCACCGAACTTCACTAATTCCCACTATATCTAACTTTAACCTATCCATTTCCCTTTTTAAATTTTCTAACCTACCTGCCCGATTAAGGGATCTGACATTCCACGCTCCGATCCGTAGAACGCCAGTTTTCTTTCTCCTGATAACGACATCCTCTTGTGTAGTCCCCGCCCGGAGATCCGAATGGGGGACTATTTTACCTCCGGAATATTTTACCCAAGAGGACGCCATCATCATTTAACCATAGAGTAAAGCTGCATGCCCTCGGGAAAAATTACGGCCGTAGTTTCCCCTTGCTTTCAGCCGTTCGCAGTACCAGCACAGCAAGGCCGTTTTGGTTATTGTTACAAGGCCAGATCAGTCAATCATCCAGACTGTTGCCCTTGCAACTACTGAAAAGGCTGCTGCCCCTCTTCAGGAACCACACGTTTGTCTGGCCTCTCAACAGATACCCCTCCGTTGTGGTTGTACCTACGGTACGGCTATCTATATCGCTGAGGCACGTAAGCCTCCCCACCAACGGCAAGGTCCATGGTTCATGGGGGGGGGGGGGGGGGGGAAAGAGACTTTACAATTTGAAATAGAAATGCATACATTGATATAGTATGTGAAGATCAGAAATTATCATCTTTGTGTTGCAAAAACAGAGTTATGCTATATACACTGTTTTGCAAAGGGAGATTATAACTTGAAATCTTCTACTGAATAACAGTTTTTCTCTATTAATAAATGCTTAAGTTTATTGTTTAAAGTGTATAAACAATCTGTCTGTTATAAAAGATGGTTCCTATTGTATGTAAACTACGGTCTGGAGACCCTTTCTTTTTCAATTCTGTGAAAAATTTTCCCTTCCCCGTGTATTGTACCTATGTATATTGCTGTTTCTTACATTATATTCTCGATTTTGTTTCACAAGCATTATTGTCGTGAGGATGTACAAACAGTTCTGCCGTAAGTCCTTGTGTTCAGTTCCCTTTCCCCAAAACAGTATCTTTTCGATCGTTCTAGTTTAAACTGCTCGTAATTCTAGCCCCTAAGTATTTAGTTCAATTTACAATCTATAGATTTGTATGGTTTTTCGGGTCACCGAAATTTTGCGGATTCTTTTTAGTACTTGTGTGGATGAATTCACACTTTTATTTATTCAGAATCAATTGAAACTATTTGAGTCATACAGATATCTTGTCTAAATCATTTTGCAATTTGTTATGATAATCTGATGACTTTATAAGACGGTAAATGACAGAATCATCTCCAAACAATCTAAGAGGGTTGCTCAGATTGTCTGCTAAATCGTTTACGTTGATCAGGAACAGCAGAGGGCCTCTAACACATCCTTGGGGAACGCCGGATACCACTCTTGTTTTACTTCGTGATTTTCCGTCGATTACTGCGTAATGCGACCTTTGTGACAAAGAATCACTAATCGAGTCGCACAACTCAGACGATACTCCATATGCCAGGGACGGTGACACAAACATTCTGCACATATTGCCTTGGATCTCACACATACCATACAGGGTGTCATCGTGTAATTCTTTATGCAACTGAAATGCTGTTGCCAAATGGTTATTATGCCCTTACTCAAGGTATAACAGCACGACTTCTCCTTTCATTTCCACTGTTGCCGTATGCAAACAAACATCAGCGTATTTGATCTGTAGGATAGTCACAAGTAGCCAGTGTCAGGGCTCACGAGATAGCAGTAATGTCAAATTCAAGTAGCAATATTAACATTCACTGACCGTTTGTACAAGTGACACGTCAAGCGTTTGCCATCGTAGCAGTAACATTCTTAGACCTTCACTATATGTTAACGTAATATCGGGTGTCACTCCTAACAGTCGTCCCGTGAATTTTCACTTACCTTTCGGCAAACATTTACAGTTTCGATTTTGCAGTAACTAGCCGCAACCACCCGAAACAAATGCTGCTCACCACGCCTTTCGTGCGAAGACCTGTGTCGAAGGAAAGCACTAAATGATTTTAAAGCAGAATTTTAAGTGACCATTCGACAGAGCGCTGCCAAATTAGTGTAGTGCAATACTCATGTAGGTCAGCATCTGAGTGTTTCTCTATCTCATCACTTCTGCGGCAACAGGTTCAGCGATTCTGGTTGGTGTTTCTGTAACCCTCCTGCCGTTACGTTTTTATTTCATATGGTCAGGTTTATGACATTCAGCTATGCTTCCTAGTTGTGGGCTATAAATAGTAATTCAATTGAGGAGTGACTAGTGTACACATATTTGTAAAAATGAAGTACTAATAAAATGTCAATTTGGCTTCCAGAGAGGTTTTTCAGAAAATGCCATGTATGGTTTCAGTGCATATTTAAAATACACTGAATAACCGAACATAACCTTTTGGATATTTTGTGACCTCACAAAGCCTTTTGACTATGTGAGTCATCAAATTCTTGTAGATAAGTTTAAGTATTGTGGTATGAGCGGGACAGTGCACAAATGGTTTAATTCATATTTAACTGGAAGAATACAGAAGTTTGAAATTAACAGTACAGATAGTCTGCAAAAGCCAGCAGAGTCCTCCAGCTGGGGAGGTAGCAAGAATGGTGTCCCACAGGGTTTAGTCTTGAGTCCCTTATTGTTCTTAAAATATATTAATGACTTGCCACTCTATATTCATGAAGAAGGAAAGGTAATTGTTTTTGCTGATGATGCAAGTATAGCAATCACAGCCAACAAACAAGAATCAGCTGTGGAAATTGGAAATAATGTTCAAAATGTTCAAATGTATGTGAAATATTATGGGACTTAACTGTTAAGGTCATCAGTTCCTAAGCTTACACACTACTTAACCTAAATTATCCTAAGGACAAACACACAAAACCATGCCCGAGGGAGGACTCGAACCTCCGCCGGGACCAGCCGCACAGTCCATGACTGCAGCGCCTTAAACCGCTCGGCTAATCCCACGCGACAATTGCAAGTAATGTCTTTCAGAAAATTGTTAAGTGGTTCTCTGCAAATGTACTCTCACTAAATTTCGAGAAAACACAGTACATACAATTCTGTACAGTAAGTGGTTCAAAAATGGTTCAAATGGCTCTGAGCACTATGGGACTCAACTGCTGTGGTCATAAGTCCCCTAGAACTTAGAACTACTTAAACCTAACTAACCTAAGGACATCACACACATCCATGCCCGAGGCAGGATTCGAACCTGCGACCGTAGCAGTCGCACGGTTCCGGACTGCGCGCCTAGAACCGCGAGACCACCGCGGCCGGCACAGTAAGTGGTATAGCACTATTGATAAATATAGGCTATGAACAAAAGTCTGTTGCTAACACAGAATATTCAAAATTTCTGGGTGTGTACATTGATGAGACATTGAATTGGAAGAAACACATCGATGGTCTGATGAAACGGTTAGGTTAAGCTACTTACGCTGTTATGGTTATTGCAAATTTTGGTGATAAACGTATCAGAAAATAAGCCCACTATGCGTATTTTCATTCGCTGCTTTCATATGACATGATATTTTGGGGTAATTTATCATTAAGAGAAAAAGTATACACTGCACAAAAGCGTGTAATCAGAATAATAGCTGGAGCCCATCCAAGATCACCTTGCAGAAATTTATATAAGGAATTCGGGATATTCACAGCATTTTCGTAGTTCATATGTTCACTTATGAAACTTGTTATTAATAATCCATGTCAATTCAAAAACAATAGTAAGTGCATAGTTACAACACTAGAAGAAAGGATGATCTTCACCATTCTTGGTTATGCTGCCAAAAAAATCATTGGTCTTTTTCCAAATAGTATTAAAAGTCTGACAGACAGGCAACCAACATTTAAAAATAAAATAAAATAATTTCAATATAACAACTCCTTCTACTCAATAGATTAATTTTTAGATATAAAGTAGTAATTGTAAAACAGAATTAATTATTTTGTGTAAAGAAAACTTATTTTAATGTGATACGTTCCACATCATTACGAAATTTCGTATTCATGATCTGTGGAACAAGAATTAATGTATGTATGAATGTACTATTACATCACTCGTGGCCGTGCGACATTTCATGCTTGGACGCGACACTTGTGTCGTAACGACACGGAGCTGCATAACCAATGGCATAGTTACGTAAAGCCAAAACCGTGCTGTGTCTCATAAGCTATCGATAACTCGGGGCCAGCAGACCACCTTGGATCGTAAGTTACCGTAAGTAGGGAAGGGCTTTTAGACAAATGACTGTGCCGCGGATACGGCCGGGCGGGCGCTCTTAAGTCCCGAGGCGCTGATCCGTCCAAAGAGTCACGTGCGCGCTGTTCACAGCACACAATAATAAAAGCAACTACGGCAAGCGTGGTAATTCCTATCTCAGTAGAAATCTCTACTACAGTCCTTTCAGCAGAGGTCGAAGTTGACGTTCAATGTACTGCGAAATCCTGCTCTGGTGCTTGTAAAATAAGGTACAATCTTTCTCTTTTTCATTAAATATAAAAATATCTTACTAAACTCTCCGAACATTTTGTAGCTCTATTACCACCGTGGTTTCGACGAGGATTCAGTTACACATCAAATATATGGAAGTAACGCTATCATGTAGATCCCACCTAGAAAGGTGTAACTTCTCTCACCTGATTCACACACCTAATCTGATACTAAGTTGGTCTACAAAAAATTGCTATTTGAGTGTGTTTATCGCATCTACCGTTGTTTTAATGACACACGACAAATTCTCCAGAGAGACGGAAGCTACTACCGAAACTGAAATTTGTTTTATCACGTTTCACTGAAGTATCCTAAAGAAAAAAAATTATATGACTTCTCTTAATTACTGATTAAGGACACTGACGTCGTCTGGTTTAGTTAGCACCGAGAGGCTATACATGGGCTTTTAACTACTGCAAAAACTTGTGTTTTGTTTCTTAGAGACGAAGAAAGGTGGATACAAGATGCAGACCAGCGCAGACAAAGACGGCATTCCTCGCGAAAAGAAGTCTCCAGCTATCAAACAAAGGTCTCAATTACGGAAAGAGATTTCTAAGAATATACGTGTGAATCACGGTATGGTATGGAAGTGAATCATGGGTCGTGGAAAACGGAAGAAAGTCGAAGCGTTTGTCATGTGATGTTACAGAAAGCTGCTAAAAATTAATTGAACTGAGAAGATGAGAAATGATGAAGGAGTCCTCTGGAAAATCGACAAGGAAAGGTATATGCTGAAAGCTGTAACTAGAAGAAGAGACAAAATGATACCATGGGACATGTGTTAAAAGATTAGGGAATAGATTGCATGCTACTAGAGGGAGCCGTAAAGGGTAGAAACTGTAGGGGAAGTTAGAGAGGGCGTTGGGTGTAAGTGTTACTCTGTGGTGAAGAGGATGGCGCAAGACATGACTGTGTCAAACCACTCAGAAGATTGGTGGCAGAAATATTGTAATTTAAACAATTCTGCTGCCGAATAGCAGTGAATGTCACACTGTTTTTCATCCACTGGACGTTGTGTTACACTCACCCCAATTTACAATGTTACCACCACCAGTATCGCAGAATTCGCATGGTTCAAGTGGCTCTGAGCACTGTGGGACTCAATTGCTGAGATCATAAGTCCCCTAGAACTTAGAACTACTTAAACCTAACTAACCTAACGACATCACACACATCCATGCCCGAGGCAGGATTCGAACCAGCGACCGTAGGTTCACAATCATGATTTTTTCGTTAATTCATGTGTTTAACAGCAGGCTTTAAAAGTTTAGGATTGACATGCAGTACAGCATTTAACGGAATATACTTTAATTTCGTTTCTGGGCCTGAGTCAGAGAACCAGCCTAGATTAAGGTTCAAATGGCTCTGAGCACTATGGGACTCAACTGCTGTGGTCATAAGCCCCCTAGAACTTAGAACTACTTAAACCTAACTAACCTAAGGACAGCACACAACACCCAGCCATCACTAGGCAGAGAAAATCTCTGACCCCGCCGGGAATCGAACCCGGGAACCCGGGCGTGGGAAGCGAGAACGCTACCGCACGACCACGAGATGCGGGCTTAGATTAAGGAATTTGCACTATGTTAATAAAAAATAAATTGAAGAAATTAATATTGAAAGTCATACCAGGTATTAAAATTCCTCCTCAAATATGAAAAAAATTGTTTTCCCCAAAAACAGACATTTATATAGTCGAATAAAAACTGTCACTACGTGAAACCTGCTTCATCCTCAAACAACCTCCTATTTTGATGTAAAATTTACTTTTGAACCGATTTGTTCCGTCACAAAATCTATCAGCACATCACAAACGTGTAGTTAGTTTACATTCTCAGTACATATTAACAATGATAATAGAAATTTCCTTTTCAGAAAACATTCAATAAGTAATTTCTACTGGCATAAATACTATAATTTACAAATTTGACACATACAACATGAATGCAAGTTTTTCACGAAAATTTTGTCGCTACGGAATCCGTACAGCCCATATTTTTAATGCCAACTTTTAAGCTATTCCAACTACTTCTAACTACGATATTAGTTGCCAAGACCATACACTCCAGATTACACAGATATCTTCATTCGTATACTCCGTAAGATCGACGACAGGCGCAAGAACAAACTGTAACTGTAATCTGTGTGGAAATTAACAAATCTCGTGTGAGTTACATCCTAAGACGTGTAGCAGAAAGTAGTTAAAATAGTAAGTATATCATCGGTCTGTGATGGAGTCTCCAGCTTGCACGGTGAACGTGGCTTGTTGTCTTGGCGCTCAGGGACCTTACAGGCACTAACCATCTTAATAGCATGATACACAACTAACATTTTCTTTCCTACTCGTATGCGTGTGCACCAGAACCGCTCAACATTTTTAAGTCTTTCACTTGTTTCACTCATTGCTTTTTATCATTATTTTCCTAATACCGCCATGTTTTAAGGAATCACGCATAAATGACCTTGCGGCGTAATCTTCAGGAATCAAACACTAGAAATTCAAAGATCTACAGCACCGCTCAAGTGACATTTGATCGATTGCTTCTGACTGAAAGATTTTTGTAAAGTAGTGAACAGTTTAAGAAGATATGTGAAAGATGTGACAAATATAACACTTATTGGCTTTAGGGAATGCGAAAATCATAGGAGGACAAAGTTAACAAAAGAGGGAATCGCGTATAAGGACCTAAAACATGTATTTCGAGAATGAATTATCTGTGGGGAATGTAGGGCCAATAACTATAGCAGAAGCTGGAAGATCAGTAAAGAAATGGAAAATCTCGCGGACCAGGAAGCATGCCAGTAGAATGCTTTACGGGAACGTTTAAGCAAGTTGTTTAATGCATTCAAGTCAGAGGAGGAAGAAGTGCTTAAGGAATGGAATCTGGAATATGTAATTCCATTTATACGAGGTGTGGCTAGAAAAAAAACGGACTAGTACTGGTGAAACAATAAAACGAATGCAATAAGGCTGAAAGTCGCGTGGCCTGTCACGTGACTCTCGCTCCGCCTACTGCTCGAGTTTCATCTGCCTCCTGCACTCAGTCTGCCCGTGGCGTCTGTTTTAAGTAGTTGACGTTTTGTCTGTGCGTCGGAAAATGTTGAGTGTACAGAAAGAACAGCGTGTTAACATCAAATTTTGTTTCAAACTAGGAAAATCTGCAAGTGAAACGTTTGTAATGTTACAACAAGTGTACGGCGATGATTGTTTATCGCGAACACAAGTGTTTGAGTGGTTTAAACGATTTAAAGATGGCCGCGAAGACACCAGTGATGACACTCGCACTGGCAGACCATTGTCAGCAAAAACTGATGCAAACATTGAAAAAATCGGTAAACTTGTTCGACAAGATCGCCGTTTAACAATCAGAGCAGTGTCTGAGTTAACAGGAGTTGACAAGGAAAGTGTTAGGCAGATTCTTCATGAAAGTTTCAACATGAACAAAGTGTGTTCAAAAATGGTTCCAAAGTGTCTCACAATTGAACAGAAGGAACGCCGAAGAATGATTTGTTCTGACATCCTGGAAAACATTGAAAGTGATCCCACCTTCTTACAAAATGTTATTACTTGCGATGAATCGTGGTTTTTTACTTACGATCCCGAAACTAAACGCCAATCGATGCATTGGAAAACTCCTGGTTCTCCACGACAAAAAAAAGCACGAATGTCAAAATCGAAATTCAAGGCAATGATGATTGTTATTTTTTTTTTTGACATCAAAGGGATTGTGCACATTGATTGGGTACCAGAGCGACAAACGGTGAATCAGCATTACTACATTAGCGTCCTGGCTACCCTACGTGAGCGAGTACGGAGAAAACGGAACGATTTGTGGAGAAAAAAGTCATGGATCCTTCACCAAGACAATGCCCCAGCTCACAGTGCGTTGTCAGTGAAGACGTTTTTGGCAAAACACAACATTCCCATCTTAGATCATCCACCCTACTCACCTGATTTGGCCCCCCGTGACTTTTTTCTTTTCCCTAAAGTCAAGTCAGCTTTGAAAGGAACTAGATTTGAGACTGTTGAAGCAGTAAAAGAAAAAGCGACGGAAGTAATGTATGGACTTACCGAAAATGATCTGCAGCATTGCTATGAACAGTGGAAAGTTCGTATGGAGCGGTGTAGAGACCGAGGAGGAGAGTACATTGAAGGAGATAACATGAAATTGTAAATAATTGTAAATAAATGTTTTTTCCAGCATCAGTCCGTTTTTTTTTCTAGCCGCACCTCGTAAGAAGGGGTAATAAGAAGGTATCTGGAAATTTTCTTGAAGGCAATGTTACAAACACTATTGGTAGGTTGTATGATAGGGTCCTAAAACACAGGATAGAGTGGCTTTGATGGACGTTGAAGAGGAAGGTGGATTCCGGAAGGAAAGAATTTGTAAACACAACATCTTTGCGAAGTAATACTCAAACGTAATGCCTCCGAGCATTGTATGTGAAAACACATGAAGCTTTTTAAATGAAACAAACTTTATTAACATTCTACATCTTTATTCTTCACGATTACATGATTATTTCCTAAATTAATCACCCTGGTGACGAACACATTTCTCCCAACAAGAGACCAGTTTGTTGATACGGTCACTGTAGAATGTCTGACTTTGTTGACAGAGCCACAACCTCGCCTCTGCTACAGCGCTTCATCGCTATCAGAGTGAAGTCTTCGAAGGTGTACTTTAAGTTTTGGGAACGGATGAAAATCGGATGGGGCCATGTCGGGACTGTACGGATGGTGATTGATGACAGTGAATCCTAGGCGTCAGATCGATGCAGATGTCGCAGCGCTCGTGCATGGTCTGCCATTGTCATGCTGAAGTAGAGGTCGCTCAGTTTGTGGACGAACTCTGCGAATTCGTTTGGCTGATGTTTGGTTTGTGGGGCGCTGAACTGCGCTGTCGTCAGCACCCGTACAAAGTCCAAATTTTTACCCAGTCCAGTTTTTTTTACACAGTCCAATCTAGCCACTATCACGAATGATGATAATGATGAAATGATGAAGACAACAAATACACCCAGTTCCCAGGCAGAGAAAATCCCCAACCCGCCTGGGAATCTAACCTGGGACCCCGTGATCCAGAGGCTGAAACGCTAGCCACTAGAATACGAGCTGCGGACACTCTGCGAATGCATGCATTCAGTTTTCTTAGGGCATTGCAGAACACTGACATAGTTACGCTTCGCGCTACAATTCGGAGCCCTCTAGCGGCAGAGGGCTGCAAATCGCGTCACCGGAGCGGGAATGTCGACCAAGTAACATGCGTGACATGTAATACTATCTATATAGCTATCTGTCGCTTGAGCCTTGTCCTGCAGTGACGCAGGGTCAGCCATCGTTAATCGGATTTGGCATGTTAATGGTTAAGGGGTGGCCGGATGCCCTTCCTGCCACCACCCCGTACCCCCGGGACGGAATTAGTGTACCCCTGCTGTCTGCGTCGAGTGTAATCCATGGAATAGTGCGAATGTGTTCAGATGTCTGCGATCCATTGGTTCAAATGGTTCAAATGGCTCTGAGGACTATGGGACTCAACTGCTGTGGTCATCAGTCCCCTAGAACTTAGAACTACTTAAACCTAACTAACCTAAGGACATCACACACATCCATGCCCGAGGCAGGATTCGAACCTGCGACCGTAGCAGTCGCACGGTTCCGGACTGCGCGCCTAGAACCGCCAGACCACCGCGGCCGGCCTGCGATCCATGGAAATGAGGTGGAACATGGGGACCAGCCCGGTATTCACCTAGTAGGATGTGGAAAACCGCCTAAAAACCACATCCAGGCTGGCCAGCACATCGGCCCTCGTCGTTAATCCGCTGGGCGGATTCGATCCAGGGCCAGCGCACATACCCGAGTCCAGGAAGCAGTGCGTTAGCGCTCTCGGCTACCATGGCAGGTATGCGTGGCATGTAATACCTCAACTGATATTGAGAACAGAATAAAAAAATCAGAGGGATTACTTTTCAGTGCACTTCGTTACTTTTAAGGTAACTGATGGCAAAGAGGCTGGAAAGGAATCTAAGTAGCCATTAATGCTCATAGATCTCTGGAAGACGTGTGACATAGTGCCTCTGAAGAAACTGATGACCAGAGGGGGGAGTGAACTTGATAACATACATGTTGGAAGTATATGCAACGTATACAATGTTTCAGGGCGAGTAATGAAAGTGAGGAATAAAATTTCGTCATGGCGTTTAAGAATTACAAAAGAATTAAATAATGGATGCTGCTTATTTCTTACATCGTTTAAAATATACATCTAGAAAGCCTTAGACCTTAGGCGTAGTAAATGTGATGGAATGTGCATTCAGGTAACAATTGTGTACAACTTCTTCTTTGTGGATGATCATTTGGTAGTGGCCAGTGAAGAAGATGACAATTGTTAGAAAAATATGATAAGTGTGGATTGATGGTAAATTTTCAGAAGATTGAATACCCATGCAGTGGAGAAAATGCAGGAAAGTTAATAGTAGAGGTAAAAATTTAAATATTTGGGTACGATGTTATCGGAAGATGGAACAAGTAAATGGGAAACACAGCAATGAGTAGCCCATGGAAAAGCAGCAATTCAGAAGAAAAACCCTGTGTAATGGTCTTTTAAGATGATACTGTTATATGTGTAGTGTTTGTTCTTTCTGACATGTTCGAAACAATAGACCCCACATTGTCATGGTTCTATGACCATTTGTATCATGATGAAAGAGAAATCCTGACGTCAGCCACATGAGGGCACTAAAGTAATTCAGTGGTGACAAGAGAAAGTCTGTGCTGGACCGGGACTCGATTCTGGACTTCCTGCTTTCTGCGAGCAGTCGCCTTAACCACTTCGACTGTCCAAACATGCTTCACGTCCGATCTAAACACACTCTATATCTGTAGCTCCTCCCTGTCCGTTTCCCTCATTGCTCAACAAGATCTCGCATTATTCCTGCAAGAGGTCGGACCTAGGGAGCAACCATACTGAAGATATCACAAAATGCCATGCGGACTTATATATAAATATGCATTTACGTGTGGTGTCTGTTTTTTCTGCGGCTGTATACACACGATGAAAGAGAAATACCAACGTCAGCCGCATGAGGGCACTGAAATAATTCACTGGCGACAAGTAGGGAATTTAGGTCGGACGTAAAGCATGCTCGGATAGTCGAACGATTAAGGCAAACCACTCGCATAAAGCGGGAAGTCGAGAATCGATTTCCGGTCTAGCCCACATTTTCACTCGTCGCCGATGAATTATTTCAATCCCCTCATGTGGCTGACGTCGATATTTCTCTTTCATCTGCTAAGATGAGTTGGAAAGTAAGGAATATTATCTGTAGAAGTATTGTAAAGCCTATAACGAGTGAAGAGCTTACTGTAAAAATTAAAAAAAAAAACACATTGGGAGTTGTAGAATGACTCAGACTGAAGAAAACATCACAGGTAGAATAGAAGAAAAACAGCTCGCCTGATACAAACATACACTACTGGCCATTAAAATTGCTACACCACGAAGATGTCGTGCTACAGACGCCAAATCTAACCGACAGGCAGAAGATTCTGTGATATGCAAATGATTAGCTTTTCAGAGCATTCACACAAGGTTGGCGGTGGTGGCAACACCTACAACGTGCTGACATGAGGAAAGTTTCCAGACGATTTCTTATACACAAATAGTAGTTGACCGGCGTTGCCTGGTGAAACGTTGTTGTGATGCCTCGTGTAAGGAGGTGGAATGCGTACCATCACGTTTTCGACTTTGATAAAGGTCGGATTGTAGCCTATCGCGATTGCGGTTTATCGTATCGCGACTTTGCTGCTCGCGTTGTTCGAGATCCAATGACTGTTAGCAGAATATGGAATCGGTGGGTTCAGAAGGGTAATACGGAACAACGTGCTGGATCCCAACGGCCTCGTATCCCTAGCAATCGAGATGACAGGCATCTTATCCGCATGGCTGTAATCGATCGTGCAGCCACGTCTCGATCCCTGAGTCAACAGATGGGGACGTTTGCAAGACAACAACCATCTCCACGAACAGTCTGACGAGGTTTGCAGCAGCATGGACTATCAGCTCTGAGACCATGGCTGTGGTTACTCTTGACGCCGCATCACAGACAGGAGGGCCTTCGATGGTGTACTCAACGACGAACCTGGGTGCACGAATGCGGAAACGTCATTTTTTCGGAGGAATCCAGGTTCTGTTTACAGCATCATGATGGTGGCATCCGTGTTTGGCGACATCGCTGTGAACACACATTGGAAGAGTGTATTCGTCATCGCCATACTGGCGTATCGCCCGGCATGAGATATGCAGTGTCATTGGTTACACGTCTCGGTCACCTCTTGTTCGCATTGACAGCACTTTGAACAGTGGACGTTACATTTTAGATGTGTTACGACCCGTGGCCCTACCCTTCATTCGATCCCTGCGAAACCCTACATTTCAGCAGGATAATGCACGACCGCATGTTGCAGGTCCTGTACGATCCTTTCTGGATACAGAAAATGTTCGACTGCTGCCCTGGCCAGCACATTCTCCAGGTCTCTCACCAATTGAAAACGTCTGGTCAATGGTGGTCGAGCAACTGGCTCGTCACAATACACCAGTCACTACTCTTGATGAACTGTGGTATCGTGTTGAAGCTTCATGGGCAGCTGTACCTGTACACGCCATCCAACCTCTGTTTGACTCAATGCCCAGGCGTATCACGGCCGTTATTACGGCCAGAGGTGGTTGTTCTGGGTATTGATTTCTCAGGATCTATGCACCCAAACTGCGTGAAAACGTAATCACATGTCAGTTGTAGTATAATATATTTGCCCAATGAATACCCGTTTATCATCTGTATTTCTTCTTGGCGTAGCAGTTTTAATGGCCAGTAGTGTACAATGGGAATGAATGATTACAGATGGCCAAAGAAATACTCGATGTACCATTCTCAGAGAAGAAGTAGAAGAGGACGACGGAAGGTTGTATAGTTCGATGGGATAAAGAAAGCCATGACAGAAATAGAGGAAGAGGAGGAAGCGTGAAAAAATGGAAACCGATGGCAACAGATACGAAGGGTGTGGCGACAGCTGTAGGAACCCCACAGGAGGGAAAGAGAGATAGAGGGGGGAGGGGGGGTGGGAGGGGGGGGGAAGTCTAAGACTTTAGATATTGAAAATTGGTTCTGATGGAACATAATATTCACCCTCTATTACAGCATTAGCACACTATTGGAAAGGCTATAACGGAAAGAATACAAGCAGGAAACAGAGCTTACTTTGCAAATATGCAGCTTTTCAAAAATAGCCTTGTTACAAGAAAAACTTAACTGCTAATATATAATTCCCTAGTCCGCCCAGTTATCACATACGGCTCAGAGGTATGGACGTTGGCAGAACATGATAAAAATGCACTAAGAAGCATTGAGCGGAAAATACTACGCAAAATCTATGGGCCAATAAGTGAGGAAGAAGGCTGGAGAATACGCTACAATGCTGAATTACAAGAGTTAATACAAGGCAGGGACATAGTGAAATTTGTGAAATCACAGCGAATAGGATGGCTAGGACACTTGGAGAGACTGGCAGAGGATAGAAATCCAAATAAAATGATGAAAGGTATGATCCATTCAGTTAGGCGAAAAAGGAGACCTAGAAGAAGATGGATCGACAAGGTAATAATGGATATCACCAATATGGGAGTCCGCGGGTGGAAAAGAGCAGCAAATGACCGAGAAGTGTGGAGGAAGATTGTTGAAGAAGCCAAGGCTCACCAAGGGATGTAGCGCCACTGAAGAAGAAGAAGATTACAGCATAAGTTTGGTTGGAATTTTATTTTGCTTTTCATACCAGTCCTCTTGGCATATTTACTGAATCAAGGGTACTCATGTGATTCAAATTTTTTATTTTGGTTTCCTCTTTAGAAATTACGTGCAACATAAAAAATAGTAGAAGGAGAGTGAGATTTTGGTTCTAATGGACGTAAGTTGCGGCAGCTATGCAGAGATGTAGAGGCTCACACAGGCCAGACTAGCATGGAGTGCTGGATCAGACCCACCTTCAGACTGAGTACCACTATAACAACAAGAAGGACATATGACTGGCGTAAGTACGCGATCACCATCGTGTATTGGTTCAAATGGCTCTGAGCACTATGGGACTTAACATCTTTGGTCATCAGTCCCCTAGAACTTAGAACTACTTAAACCTAACTAACCTAAGGACATCACACACATCCATGCCCGAGGCAGGATTCGAACCTGCGACCACAGCGATCACGTGGTTCCAGACTGAAGCGCCTAGAACCGCACAGCCACACGGGCCGGCATATCGTGTATTCAGATGGTACACCTATACTCTGGTACATGTCGGGGTGAGCAGTTTACAAGTTAAAGTTTTTAGGAAGATGTGTTTCTAAAGGGAGTAACTGGCAATCGGGCCTCCAATTGGCGATCCCTACCATCCCGGCGCTGTCGGCAGTTGCGTAGTACCGGCGCGAGGCGGCCGTCTCCCGGCGCCCGCAGCCACTCAGGCGGGCCGTAAATTCGCCGTGTTGTGCCGTGCAGAGCTCCCGGCCGTCCAAATTTGCGGCGGTCCTTGTCAGTGTCGGCCCGCCGCGCCGCGCGCAGAATGCGAATGGACCCGGAAATGCGGGCGCCGCTGCCCGCTGCCCGCTGCCACTGTGCGTGACAGTCTTTTGTCAGCAGCCGGCGCTGCGCTGCGCTGCGCTGCGCTGCTGGTAGCCTGCCTCCAGGCGGCCTGCGTCCGTCCTAGCACGCTCGTGGCGTTCTTACGTCCCCACACAATACAGTACTTCTCCTCTCTCTCTCTCTCTCTCTCTCTGTCTCTATCTCCCCTACACCTCCATCTCTATGCAGTATTTCTGCACTCTCTCCCTCTCTCTCTCTCTGTGTCTCACTCTCTCTCTCTCTCTCTTTACACACACACACACACACACACACATGCCGGCCGCTGGTGGCCGAGCGGTTCTGGCGCTACAGTCTGGAACCGCGCGACTGCTACGGTCGCAGGTTCGAATCCTGCCTCGGGCATGGATGTGTGTGTTGTCCTTAGGTTAGTTAGGTTTAAGTAGTTCTAAGTTCTAGGGGACTTATGACCTCAGCAGTTGAGTCCCATAGTGCTCAGAGCCATTTGAACCATTTTGAACACACACACACACACACACACACACACACACACACACACTCATGCGAATGTGCTTTCTTTCATGGCCTTCGGCTTTCATTTTCCCACCTACCTGACCCATATTTTCTCCCTCTCCTATCAGAAAGAGCAAAAGACTTTGAAAGTTAGTTTGAACAGAATAGATAGCATCTTGAAAAGAGACTATAAAATGAATATCTATAGAAGTACAACAAGGGTAATAAAATCAAGTCTAATTAAATCAGGGGATGCTGAGGGAAACTGATTAGGGAATGAGAGCTTAAAAGTATATGGCGCGATCGAAAACATTCTGTTTGACAGCGTTCCTGCAGCGAATATGCAACGTAGCACGACTCAGATGCGAGTATACAGGGTGTTACAAAACGGTACGGCCAAACTTTCAGGAAACATTCCTCACACACAAATAAAGAAAAGATGTTATGTGGACACGTGTCCGGAAACGCTTAATTTCCATGTTAGAGCTCATTTTAGTTTCGTCAGTATGTACTGTACTTCCTCGATTCACCGCCAGTTGGCCCAATTGAAGGAAGGTAATGTTGACTTCGGTGCTTGTGTTGACATGCGACTCATTGTTCTACAGTACTAGCATCCAGCACATCAGTACGTAGCATCAATAGGTTAGTGTTTATCACGAACGTGGTTTTGCAGTCAGTGCAATGTTTACAAATGCGGAGTTGGCTGATGCCCATTTGATGTATGGATTAGCACGGGGCAATAGCCATGGCGCGGTACGTTTGTATCGAGACAGAACGAAGGTGTCCCAACAGGAAGACGTTCCAAGCAATTGATCGGCGTCTTAGGGAGCATGGAACATTCCTGCCTATGACTCGCGAATGGGGAAGACCTAGAACGACGAGGACACCTGCAATGGACGAGGCAATTCTTAGTGCAATTGACGCCTCCACGGGTACACTTCTGTGAATGGTTCATCCAACAATGTGTCAATCCTCATTTCAGTGCAAATGTTCTCTTTATGGATGAGGCTTCATTCCAACGTGATCAAATTGTAAATTTTCACAATCAACATGCGTGGGCTGACGAGAATCCGCACGCAATTGTGCAATCACGTCATCAACACAGATTTTCTGTGAACGTTTGGGCAGGCATTGTTGATGATGTCTTGATTGGGCGCCATGTTCTTCCGCCTACGCTCAATGGAGCACGTTATCATGATTTCATACGGGATATTCTACCTGTGCTGCTAGAACATGTGCCTTTACAAGTACGACACAACATGTGGTTCATGCACGATGGAGCTCCTGCACATTTCAGTCGAAGTGTTCGTACGCTTCTCAACAACAGATTCGGTGATCGATGGATTGGTAGAGGCGGACCAATTCCATGGCCTCCACGCTCTCCTGACCTGAACCCTCTTGACTTTCATTTATGGGGGCATTTGAAAGCTCTTGTCTACGCAAACCCGGTACCAAATGTAGAGACTCTTCGTGCTCGTATTGTGGACGGCTGTGATACAATACGCCATTCTCCAGGGCTGCATCAGCGCATCAGGGATTCTATGCGACGGAGGGTGGATGCATGTATCCTCGCTAACGGAGGACATTTTGAACATTTCCTGTAACAAAGTGTTTGAAGTCACGCTGGTACGTTCTGTTGCTGAGTGTTTCCATTCCATGATTAATGTGATTTGAAGAGAAGTAATAAAATGAGCTCTAACATGGAAAGTAGGCGTTTCCGGATACATGTCCACATAACATATTTTCTTTCTTTGTGTGTGAAAATTGTTTCCTGAAAGTTTGGCCGTACCTTTTTGTAACACCCTGTATAACTACCGACAGGTAATCAAGGGATTAGTGTGACTTTCGTGTCCTTGCGACTAACATACAATAACTGTGGAAACGTGAACTATGGCGATGTAATTGCCAAATGCGTCCACACAGAACCACTTTGCTGTTATTCTTCTCTTGGCTGTTGAAGGGCAAAACACCAGGACACATCCATCAGAGAATGAAGACTATATGTGAGGTGACGTGTCTGTCGAAAACCATCGTTGTGGAATGGTGCACCAAGTTCCATGCTGGGTGCTACTGCTTCAGCATGATAATGGACATCCTCATCCTAATACAGGAGTTACGCCAACTTGAGCACCCGCCCTATGCAGCTACGCACCTCTTCATGCAGCAGTACACGGTGTTTCACGAAACGGGTATTTTGAACCCGGTGGGTCGGTGGGATGATTGCCACAATGCTCACAGCGATTTTGTGTGATTGGTATATCGATGCTGCACTGTACTGGTTCAAATGGTTCAAATGGCTCTGAGCACTATGGGACTCAACTGCTGTGGTCATAAGTCCCCTAGAACTTAGAACTACTTAAACCTAACTAACCTAAGGACAGCACACAACACCCAGCCATCACGAGGCAGAGAAAATCCCTGACCCCGCCGGGAATCGAACCCGGGAACCCGGTGCACTGTACTACATTCGATTGGAAACTTTTTGATCGTCCCTTATATACATCATATTTGGGCAGAAAAATAATTGATGATATAAAACAATGACCACAGTTCCATGAGAAAGGCCAGCCGTTGTGGCCGAGTGGTACTAGGCGCTTCAGTCAGAACGGCGCTGCTGCTACGGTCGCAGGTTCGAATCCTGCCTCGGGCATGGATGTGAGTAATGTCCTTAGGTTAGTTAGGTTTAAGTAGTTCTAAGTCTAGGGGACTGATGACCTCCGATGTTAAGTCCCATTGTGTTCAGAACCATTTTTGAACCAAGAATAAGTGTTTGAAGAAGAGAAATTTGTTAACGTTGTTGTTGTTGTGGTCTTCAGTCCTGAGACTGGTTTGATGCAGCTCTCCGTGCTACTCTATCCTGTGCAAGCTTCTTCATCTCCCAGTACCTACTGCAACCTACATCCTTCTGAATCTGCTTAGTGTATTCATCTCTTGGTCTCCCCCTACGATTTTTACCCTCCACGCTGCCCTCCAATACTAAATTGGTGATCCCTTGATGCCTCAGAACATGTCCTACCAACCGATCCCTTCTTCTGGTCAAGTTGTGCCACAAACTCCTCTTCTCCCCAATCCTATTCAGTACCTCCTCATTAGTTATGTGATCTACCCATCTAATATTCAGCATTCTTCTGTAGCACCACATTTCGAAAGCTTCTATTCTCTTCTTGTCCAAACTATTTACCGTCCATGTTTCACTTCCATACATGGCTACACTCCATACAAATACTTTCAGAAATGACTTCCTGACACTTAAAACTATATTCGATGTTAACAAATTTCTCTTCTTCAGAAACGCTTTCCTTTCCATTGACCAGTCTACATTTTATATCCTCTCTACTTCTACCATCATCAGTTATTTTGCTCCCCAAATAGCAAAACTCCTTTACTACTTTAAGTGTCTCATTTCCTAATCTAATACCCTCAACATCACCCGACTTAATTCGACTACATTCCATTATCCTCGTTTTGCTTTTGTTGATGTTCATCTTATATCCTCCCTTCAAGACACCATCCATTCCGTTCAACTGCTCTTCCAAGTCCTTTGCTGTCTCTGACAGAATTACAATGTCATCGGCGAACCTCAAGGTTTTCATTTCTTCTCCCTGGATTTTGATACCTACTCCGAATTTTTCTTTTGTTTCCTTTACTGCTTGCTCAATATACAGATTGAATAACATCGGGGAGAGGCTACAACCCTGTTTTACTCCCTTCCCAACCATTGCTTCCCTTTCATGTCCCTCGACTCTTATAACTGCCATCTTGTTTCTGTACAAATTGTAAATAGCCTTTCGCTCCCTGTATTTTACCCCTGCCACCTTTAGAATTTGAAAGAGAGTATTCCAGTCAACATTGTCAAAAGCTTTCTCTAAATCTACAAATGCTAGAAACGTAGGTGTGCCTTTCCTTAATCTTTCTTCTAAGATAAGTCGTAAGGTCAGTATTGCCTCACGTGTTCCAGTATTTCTACGGAATCCAAACTGATCTTCCCCGAGGTCGGCTTCTACTAGTTTTTCCATTCGTCTGTAAAGTATTCGTGTTAGTATTTTGCAGCTGACTTATTAAACTGATTGTTCGGTAATTCTCACATCTGTCAACACCTCCTTTCTTTGGGATTGGAATTATTATATTATTTTTGAAGTCTGAGGGTATTTCGCCTGTTTCATACATCTTGCTCACCAGATGGTAGAGTTTTGTCAGGACTGGCTCTCCCAAGGCCGTCAGTAGTTCCAATGGAATGTTGTCTACTCCGGGGGCCTTGTTTCGACTCAGGTCTTTCAGTGCTCTGTCAAACTCTTCACGCAGTATCGTATCTCCCATTTCATCTTCATCTACGTCCTCTTCCATTTCCATAATATTGCCCTCAAGTGCATCGCCCATGTATAGACCCTCTGTACACTCCTTCCACCTTTCTGCTTTCCCTTCTTTGCTTAGAACTGGGTTCCCATCTGAGCTCTTGATGTTCATACAAGTGGTTCTCTTATCTCCAAAGGTCTCTTTAATTTTCCTGTAGGCAGTATCTATCTTACCCCTAGTGAGTTGAGCCTGTACATCCTTACATTTATCCTCTAGCCATCCCTGCTTAGCCATTTTGCACTTCCTGTCGATCTCATTTTTGAGACGTTTGTATTCCTTTTTGCCTGCTTCATTTACTACATTTTTATATTTTCTCCTTTCATCAATTAAATTCAATATTTCTGCTGTTACCCAAGGATTTCTACTAGCCCTCGTCTTTTTACCTACTTGATCCTCTGCTGCCTTCACTACTTCATCCCTCAGAGCTACCCATTCTTCTTCTACTGTATTTCTTTCCCCCATTCCTGTCAATTGTTCCCTTATACTCTTCCTGAAACTCTGTACAACCTCTGGTTCTTTCAGTTTATCCAGGTCCCATCTCCTTAAATTCCCACCTTTTTGCAGTTTCTTCAGTTTTAATCTACAGGTCATAACCAATAGATTGTGGTCAGAGTTCATATCTGCCCCTGGAAATGTCTTACAATTTAAAACCTGGTTCCTAAATCTCTGTCTTACCATTATATAATCTATCTGATACCTTTTAGTATCTCCAGGGTTCTTCCATGTATACAACCTTCTTTCATGATTCTTAAACCAAGTGTTAGCTATGATTAAGTTGTGCTCTGTGCAAAATTCTACCAGGCGGCTTCCTCTTTCATTTCTTAGCCCCAATCCATATTCACCTACTACGTTTCCTTCTCTCCCTTTTCCTACACTCGAATTCCAGTCACCCATGACTATTAAATTTTCGTCTCCCTTCACTATCTGAATAATTTCTTTTATTTCATCATACATTTGTTCAATTTCTTCGTCATCTGCAGAGCTAGTTGGCATATAAACTTGTACTACTGTAGTAAGTGTGGGCTTCGTATCTATCTTGGCCACAATAATGCGTTCACTAAGCTGTTTGTGGTAGCTTACCCGCGTTCCTATTTTCCTATTCATTATTAAACCTACTCCTGCATTATCCCTATTTGACTTTGTGTTTATAACCGTGTAGTCACCTGACCAGAAGTCTTGTTCCTCCTGCCACCGAACTTCACTAATTCGCACTATATCTAACTTTAACCTATCCATTTCCATTTTCAAATTTTCTAACGTACCTGCCCGATTAAGGGACCTGACATTCCACGCTCCGATCCGTAGAACGCCAGTTTTCTTTCTCCTGATAACGACATCCTCTTGAGTAGTCCCTGCCCGGAGATCCGAATGGGGGACTATTTTACCTCCGGAATATTTTACCCAAGAGGACGCCATCATCATTTAATCATACAGTAAAGCTGCATGCCCTCGGGAAAAATTACGGCCGTAGTTTCTCCTTGCTTTCAGCCGTTCGCAGTACCAGCACAGCAAGGCCGTTTTGGTTATTGTTACAAGGCCAGATCAGTCAATCGTCCAGACTGTTGCCCTTGCAACTACTGGAAAGGCTGCTGCCCCTCTTCAGGAACCACACGTTTGTCTGGCCTCTCAACAGATACCCCTCCGTTGTGGTTGCACCTACGGTACGGCTATCTGTATCGCTGAGGCACGCAAGCCTCCCCACCAACGGCAAGGTCCATGGTTCATGGGGGGAATTTGTTAACATCCAATACAAATTAAGTATTGGGAACTCTTTTGGGATGGTATCTGTCTGGACTGCAGCTTTGTACCTGAAACGTGGCGATAAACGGCTCAGAGTAGAAGAGAACAGAAGCTTTTGAAATGTGGTGCTACAGAAGAATCCTGAAGATTAGATGGGTAGAGCAGGAACTGAATCAACCTGTGGTAAAAAGGAGTTAGTGCCACAGATTGACTAAAAAAGGGATCGGTTGATAAGGCACCTCCTGCGGTACTAAAGAATCGTCAGTTGTCAGTCTGGTAATCGAGAGACGTGTCTTGCTAAGTATGTAGAGATGAACACAGCAAGTAGATTCAGAAGGATGTAGTGTACAGTAATTATGCGGAGATGAAAAAGCTTGCACAGGTCAAACCAGTCTTCGGACTGAAGGCCACAACAACAAAAGCAACGAGACACCACAATCGCTACGATAATCGATTTATTTTACAGGTGAAGTCCTCGCGCTCGAACGACTAAAACCGAATGAAAACTATCAAAAAATATGTAAATGACTGTGTTCTATCAGCCATGAAGGTCATTTATCTGTAAGACTCTCCAGTTGTGTACAATCACTGTTGAACGGTTAAAGAACCTAAAGATAACAGAAGCATAAGTCGAAGTAACTGAAAAAAGTACCAATAGACAATTTGATAGCCAGATTTATGAGAGACCATCAATGGTATGCAGTCTCTCTACTGAACTTCCAAAAGAAAGAGCGATCTGTGCATAAAAGCTGTTAAACTTAACATTGTGCTATAGATAAACAGATGCTAAATGAAACGTATTTAGCTATCAAGAGTTCAATGCCAAAGCCGTCAATAACTACAGTAGCAGAATATCATCGAAACACCTCTCAGGAAACCAAAGCAAATCTTGGCCATATGTTAAGGTTGTTAGTAGCACCACAGTTAGTATCATGGATGACACAAGAAATTAAAGTGAGGGAAGCAAAGCAAAAGCAGAAATTCTGAATTCCACCTTCAAATGTTCCTTTACTGAGAAAGATAAAGAATTCCTCTTCAGTTCAGTTCACCTGCCACTGCAAAGATGATTGATATATTAATGTCAATGAGAAACAACTAAAATTGCTTACACAAGTATACAGGGCATGATGGGATCCCTGTCAGATTCTATACGGAATTTGCGGGCTAAGTTGTATCCCATTTGAACCATAACATATCGCATCTCTCGTGAACAACATACTGTTCTGGATTGTGAATATCGTACCGCCTCATAACGTAAAAATCTATACCGAGAATTCAACGTTTCGGTCACGGTTGCAATGGTCTTGTTCTGGGTCTGCAGACGCGGTACGATACTCATAAAACTTTTATCTCATATAGGTCTACAGTATTGTGTGTCTGTTCACGACCCTTCTTGGAAACGAAGATAGGCTGTGCCTTTTTGCAAATCATCAAGAATACTTTCCTCCTCCAGAGACCTACGGAACGATGCCAGAAGATGGGGAAGTTCTTTTTCATACTCAACGTAGAATCCCATTACTGTCGCGTCATTTCCAGTGGACCTTTTCTTTTCGAGCAATTTCGATAGCAGCCATTTTGTCGTTAATGCGATGATTTAAAGGAAACATGTCAGTGCGATCTTCCTCTGTCAAACTATTTTCGAATAAGACGTTTAGTATTTCGGCGTTTTCTGTGTCGTCCTCCATTTCAGTGCCATTATGGCCGTAGATGGCTTCGATCCGTTTACTGATTTAATGTAAAGAGCAAAAATTATTCTGTCAAGTCAGTAGACAGAATTTTACTTTTGAATGTATAATGAAATGAAATGTCGTGTGGCTACTGCGTATCGTTCACACCAAGGAGACGCTCAGTTCGACCGCCAAAACCACCTTTTACATCGCGTCATTCCATTTCTGTTGCGGGGGGGGGGGGGGGGGGGCTTCCCTACAGCATTTACATGTTACAAATCCAAGTGCCCTAAGCATGAACGAGCTTTCAACAAACATTTTCTTTTTATGAACATACACATATTATAATAATTTATCGTTTTAACACACCTTTTGCTTTTTTCATATATACATTACAAAACTCTGAGTTTCTTGCCATAGCAAAAGGACTTTAAATAACAAGGAATACACACTTCATAATTGCAGATACACAGTTACATAATATAAACCTACTTATAATCGATATAAGTGTTACATCATTACACAAAAAAATGTAAATACAGACGTATATATAAGTGGCATATGTAACCAGACAATTTTAAGCCTCCCCCTCGCCCCCTTTATTACGGTGTCTTCGGAAATTACATCAGACTTGCTCTTTTCGAAGACACTTCATTTTCATTACTAACGTTTTAATAAACTTGTATATTTTCAGTAAATGTACTCGTACATTAATACAAATTACACTATGTATGGGAAAACGAAATATGTTGGTATTTATCACCTATGATCGTCGAATCTACATATGCCCCTACAGGGTGTTTCCGTAAGAGCGAGCAAAAATTTAACAGGACGCAGAGGATGCTCCACTGAACAATTTGAGGTAGGGAACTTGGGGTCAGAGAAGCCAGCTTGAGTAGGTAATAGGAATACATTAGTTACAGTTAATTGCAAATACTATAATTGACCCAATGAACGTAACATTTGTACAGTATCTTACAAAATGTGCTGAAACTGACGGCCATCGATTTCAATGCAAGCATGACATCAGCGAACAAGATTCTGATGCACCCTGACAAATATCTCTGGTGTGTTTCGAATCACATGACACGCAGCTACAATTCTGGCATCTAATTCCATCTCCGTATCCCCTGGGGTCTCATTCACAAGTGCCTTTAGATGTACCCATAGGAAATAATCAAGGGGATTCAGGCCAGGTAACCTCACAGGGTGTCGAATAGGTCCTCCCTTTTCAGTCTGGCGACCAGGAAACACAGCACTGAGATGGCTGCTCACATCCAAACTGAAGTGAGGCAGTGCGTCGTCATGTTGTATCCACATCCTCTCTCGAACAGCCAAGGCTACATTCTTCAACACCTCAGGTAGAACTCATTGCACCAACCTCAAGTACAAGTAGGCATTCAGACGCCCTGGTAGAACATATGCTCCAATGAGACCGTCGTCTACGGTGCGGGCCCAGATATTTACAGTAAACGTACTTGATGGTGTGGCTTTTTTACAGCGTGAGGATTTTCCTCGTCCCACGCTTGGTGATTCCTGCTCTTTTAAATAACATCACGATCAAATGAGGCCTCGTCAGTAAACAGCACGATCTGGAGGAATTCTGGTTGATCAATCCATTGTTGGAGCAAGTACTTTCACAATGCGACCCTTGGTGCAAAGTCAGTCACAAGTATTGCATGGACTCCTTGTGGGTGATATGGAAGTAATTATTGTTCGTAGAGTACTCGTCACACGCTAGTATGTGTAGTGCCCATTTCATGTGCAATACGACACTTGTAGTGGAGTCCGCTGCAACATGTTCCATGACGTAGTCTTCAAAATCGGGTTTGCGAGTGGTCTTCATGTTGCCATGTACCGAGTTTCTTCTTTCCAAGAACCAGTCTCCCGCATTCGTCGATCGAAAGAAATAAAGGATGACGCCTGTTAGGAAATCATTCCTTGTACAGCCTTTCAGCAGCGAGAGAATTGCAACGTAATTCCCCATATACAAGATGCATTTCAGTGAGTTGTGCGAAACTGTACCGGTGCTACTCCATCGTATTGTACTACACTCCTGGAAATTGAAATAAGAACACCGTGAATTCATTGTCCCAGGAAGGGGAAACTTTATTGACACATTCCTGGGGTCAGATACATCACATGATCACACTGACAGAACCACAGGCACATAGACACAGGCAACAGAGCATGCACAATGTCGGCACTAGTACAGTGTATATCCACCTTTCGCAGCAATGCAGGCTGCTATTCTCCCATGGAGACGATCGTAGAGATGTAGTCCTGTGGAACGGCTTGCCATGCCATTTCCACCTGGCGCCTCAGTTGGACCAGCGTTCGTGCTGGACGTGCAGACCGCGTGAGACGACGCTTCATCCAGTCCCAAACATGCTCAATGGGGGACAGATCCGGAGATCTTGCTGGCCAGGGTAGTTGACTTACACCTTCTAGAGCACGTTGGGTGGCACGGGATACATGCGGACGTGCATTGTCCTGTTGGAACAGCAAGTTCCCTTGCCGGTCTAGGAATGGTATAACGATGGGTTTGATGACGGTTTGGATGTACCGTGCACTATTCAGTGTCCCCTCGACGATCACCAGTGGTGTACGGCCAGTGTAGGAGATCGCTCCCCACACCATGATGCCGGGTGTTGGCCCTGTGTGCCTCGGTCGTATGCAGTCCTGATTGTGGCACTCAGCTGCACGGCGCCAAACACGCATACGACCATCATTGGCACCAAGGCAGAAGCGACTCTCATCGCTGAAGACGACACGTCTCCATTCGTCCCTCCATTCACGCCTGTCGCGACACCACTGGAGACGGGCTGCACGATGTTGGGGCGTGAGCGGAAGACGGCCTAACGGTGTGCGGGACCGTAGCCCAGCTTCATGGAGACGGTTGCGAATGGCCCTCGCCGATACCCCAGGAGCAACAGTGTCCCTAATTTGCTGGGAAGTGGCGGTGCGGTCCCCTACGGCACTGCGTAGGATCCTACGGTCTTGGCGTGCATCCGTGCGTCGCTGCGGTCCGGTCCCAGGTCGACGGGCACGTGCACCTTCCGCCGACCACTGGCGACAACATCGATGTACTGTGGAGACCTCACGCCCCACGTGTTGAGCAATTCGGCGGTACGTCCACCCGGCCTCCCGCATGCCCACTATACGCCCTCGCTCAAAGTCCGTCAACTGCACATACGGTTCACGTCCACGCTGTCGCGGCATGCTACCAGTGTTAAAGACTGCGATGGAGCTCTGTATGCCACGGCAAACTGGCTGACACTGACGGCGGCGGTGCACAAATGCTGCGCAGCTAGCGCCATTCGACGGCCAACACCGCGTTTCCTGGTGTGTCCGCTGTGCCGTGCGTGTGATCATTGCTTGTACAGCCCTCTCGCAGTGTCCGGAGCAAGTATGGTGGGTCTGACACACCGGTGTCAATGTGTTCTTTTTTCCATTTCCAGGAGTGTATACGCCTCTGAGTAGCACTGACTAACGAATGGGTCTGTAATTGATTCATAGCACGTTCTGTCATAGGACCATTTAAATATGATATAACAGAGCCACGTTATAGACGGGTAAAGTAAACTTCTACGCTTGTTAGTTGTAAATTAGCTGGAAGATAGTAATGCTAGACAAAGCGGTAGGCAAGTTTACTAACATATCTCCTTAAGCTAACTTCACCTACCTCATGTTCCCTACCTCAAATTGTTTAGTGGACCATTCTCTGTGTCCAGTTACATTTTTGCACGCTCTCGAGGAAACACCGTGTATACTCCACAAGCGACCCCTTACGGTGTGTGTCAGAACGTGCTTTGTGTACCTCTATCACTTCCTCCTCTCCCAGTTCTCTTCACATATAGTTCATGTTCTCTTCACACATAGTTCACACGTGGTAAGCTCGAATTTCTCTAATTTCATCTCCATGATCTTTTCGTGATATACATACAGGAATGTATGCTCTCGGAACTTTAACAGTAGACTATTCTATGTTCCAGAACGCCTCTCCTGCAGCGTCTGCCACTAGAATTGGCTGAGATCTCCGTGAAGATTTCACATTGCTAGTGTTTATGTAATTTAATTCACTTTTTAGCGACATTTACATAATTATTACTTTAGAGTTTGAAATATTAGATTGATCAAAATGAAATTTTAATTCCAACATGCTAGTAAACATTATCTTTCATTTGAGACATAATATGCGTGTTTAGCTATCGAGCTTCGTAACTGTGATTTATATAGCCTGTGAATAATTCTCAGTCTTAATTTGCGAGTATATCGGTTAACCCTCGAGCAGGGTCGCCTATGTGTGAAGAGTGCCAACCACAAATTAGATTATTTTGTACCGTTCCATCGTTGTTATACAGTTGCGAGCCTGCTTTTATTCCTTCATTAATGCTTCACCTGACACAATGATAAGCTGTGTTGCTGTACGTCCAAGTGACCAGCAGTAATATAAAATAAATAGTGAGCCAGGTGAGAAAAAAAATGTATGATCTGTGCAAGAAAATGACCGGATTCCGAGCCAGCAGAATAAACCTCTAACGGGGAAGTTGGTTACGAGATAATTAATGTTGTAATAAGTGCTTGGCAGGGATCTGATGCAACTACACTGTTTAATGCTCCAAGTGGGTCATTACTGGGCCATAACAGAGTAATGTAATGAAATTTTTTGTTAATATTTAATTAAACAGTGATTTAGCTCATATAAGTTTATTATATAGTTGTTTAATTAAACTAAGATTTAGCTGTGATTTTGTTCATACATGTTTACCTCCGTAACAAAAATGCAGCTATTCTTTACTTGTGTACAAAGTACGCCGCGAGCCCGCTCGTGTTATGAAAACCGGCGCGTCCGCTCGAGGTTTGATAACTGTCGCACAGACTGTCTCGAAGGGTCACTGAATTTACCTCGTCAAGGTAAATAAAAAACAATAAATTTTTCTGTGCTTGTGTGACAGCGTAAGGAACCTTTTTTTTTCTTTAGAGTTCATTAGCCTACAGGTTTCGTCATACAGTCATCTCATACTTACATAAAGTATATTGGTATTGATAGAATATTAGTGTTAGAATATTTGTTTGCCTGCACACGAGAACACATGTACATGGTACAAGGTGTCACTCTTCAGTTTCTCCCACCGTACGTCACCACAAAATAGTTCACATATGAACGGCCGGATGTCAGTGTCCAACGAACACAATATTTCGGCACCTGACCTGTTCGTCAGAACACAAATAGAGACGGACTGCTAGGTATGGGAACACTTACGTATTGAATACAATATGCTTCGATGCAAGCCATCTCACGCGTCACTCCAGCCTCTTCGGGTGGACCTATCGTTAAGTTTCAACTGTCTCCCCTCCCACCAAAATAAGTCTGCTACCTGACTTTCTTTTAGTTCGCCCGTCTCTCCTTCCCCCCCCCCCCCCCCACTTGTACCTCTACGCTACGCCTCCTTGTCTGGCGGATATTAAGGGCTGCCCCCACCCCACGTCCTGTTTTGAGCTCGTGAGGTGATCCGCGCCCTTTGGAGCATCAAATCTGCATTCAGTCTCCCTTCTTTGACGGTAATAGCCATTATAACGACACAAGGTCAGTGATCAACTGTATAGGATGAACCAGAAGGTCGTTGACTACTTTTCGTGAAGTGGTAGTTCCTGAGTACTTTGATGCAATGGACGTGTCGTCTTCGGTGCCTCCTTACAGAGTAGTACCCTCAATATGATTTATTCGGTTCGTTTCGCCAGTTACGTTTCTTTCTGTGACAATATCTTCACCAAATGAGCCTGCAATACACAGTGTGACCCAGATCCGTTAGCACTGCCCGTGTGAAAATCCTGATTTCAATGCTATCTCATGGCGTGTTGCTGTGTTACGATCGTTGAAGTTTCAGCAACAGCCATGTAGAAGTCCAAAGCGCTACCATCGCTGCAGCAGGCGTCCTGACCATGAATATAACAGTACGTAATTTTTTGGATGTGAAGTCCGCCAATTATGCAAAACACCGTTTTTCTCAGTACCCAAACATGTTTCGGCACCACTGTGCCATCATCAGTGGGTTTTCGTTTTTTTTTTATTTATTCTGCAATGTGAATAATTTGTTAAATGACTATAAAGTTATCAGCATTTTTACTTCAAACAACAGATCATTTCTTTTTGTAAATACCTTTACATTTGGTGTGCATGAACTTCCTGGATCACTTTTGTGTTAATTACTACAGGTAGCTTGTCATCTGCAACCAAACGATGTCGATGAGATAGTTTTTGGCTGGGAGTTAACCTATCTTCTAGAATGTAATTTAGTTTTTCGCGATGTTTTCGCGCCTATTTTCGTATTTACTTACGTTTTCGTGTGGCAAGAACTTCCATTCTCCACTTCATGCTAAGATGTTGTGATGCATACGTAACTATAACAAGTATTTTCCACAAATAACGTAGTAATATACTTTTTCACTACACCAGAACACAGTGTGATTGTGGTTTGTTATGTGTCCCAGCCCAGTCAGTGTTCATTTGTTCACCAGACAGTTCGGCGCCAAATTTGAATTTTGTTCGCATTTTAGCTTTGTGTGTGTGTGTGTGTGTGTGTGTGTGTGTGTGTGTGTGTGTGTGTGTTGCAGTTACGTATGCATGACAACATCTCAGCATGATGTGGAGAATGGAAGCGCTTGCCACATGAAAACGTAAGTAAATACGAAAATAGGCGCGAAAACATCGCGAAAAACTAAATTACATTCTAGAAGAAGGTTAACTCCCAGCAAAAAACTCATCTCATCAACATCGTCTGGTTGCTGATGACAAGCTACCTGTAGTAATTTACAAAAAGAAATGATCTGTTGTTTGAAGTAAAAATGCCCATAATTTTATAATCATTTAACAAAATGTTCACATTGCAGGATAAATAAAAAAAGGAAAACCCACTGATGATGACACAGTGGTGCCGAAACATGTTTGGGTACTGAGAAAACCGGTGTTTTGCATAAATGGCCGACCGCACATCCAAAAATTTTTAACTGCAAACACGGCCAATACAAGGAGCTGCATATCGAAAGATGGATATAACAGTACGTGTCTGACACTCGTGGAAAAATGGCGGTGGAGCAGCGAGGCAACGTCGAGTTTTGTGTTAGTTTTTTTGTCTGTGGCCGAGAATATGTAGAATTCGATCCGAATACCGAGAGGGAAGTACCTGGTCGATTCTCCAAAACAACGCCGCCGTCCACAAAGGGGACATAGTGGTAGAGATTTGGCCAGCAAACGGATCATAAACAGTGCTGGATCACTAGCCGTATTCGCTGGATCTCGTCCTGCTGACTTCTGATTGTGCCCCAGATTGAAGTTGGACACCGTTACGATGCAGTTAAGGACACCCAAGAAAATTCTACTGCAGCACTAAACGCAGTTCCGAAAAAGAACTACAGCGACTATTTGAAAACACTTTCAAAACTATTTTGCTGGTTACTGATGCAAGTGGAGATTATTGTGAAGAATTACAGTGGTTCTGCGAACATGATTCATGAGTTTTGTTTTTCATAGGCGCAGTCCTAACAGAACTAGGATGCACTGTGTACACAAATACTAAATCGTACAGTGGACAGCTAAGAGTAATGAAACAACCATGAGATGCAACACGAACACATTCGTCACAGTGTATTCAATCTGTGCTATAATTGTACAGCACAACATGCATCACTTGCACAACTGTCCACTAGTGCATAGGGACTTCGGAAAGAAAGATAAACAAACATGTTCAGGATTTCCTGTAGACATAGTTCTTTTTACAGTTTTGCTGCAGTACCAATAACACGTGCATCACAGTGTTTGAGTGAAATTGGGCATTAGAAGGCAACGTACTCTAGAGTTAAAGTACTTGGAACAGTGTGACTCTTGTGTGCAAAACGTCTACGCTGCACACATATTCATCGTGAAATCCTGGCGGCATATGCACCAAATACAATGTCGCGTCCAACTCCGGTTTCCGCGATTACTGTCATCTGCACCATGCGGTTTCCCTCTTCTCGGCAAGATGAGAGAACATATCGGAAGAAGGGGATTTGTCACCGGTGTCACGTTCATACTGCGCTTCTCGAATGACTCCGTGACCAAAGAGCGCTTTTCTACCGCCGACGAACTGAACACCTTTGAGAACGTTCTGATCGCCGTTTATAGAGACTGGGTGACTATGTTTAAAAATAGAGTCATGTATCCATCTATCTCTCTGAAGAGTAGTGCAGTATTCAAGAAAAGTTACTTGGTCTGCCGTAATAAGATGTAACTAACTTTTTGAAGCCCCTCGTATGCATTCTTCAAAACATCGACCGACTGTAGGAGGACAGTTACTGTTTGTGTAACACGATTACAAGAACAAACACGACACAGAACTCGTCAACACTAAACGCAAGTTTGTGGGCGAAAAGTAGCGTGTACATTACCGGTGTTAGCTGCAGGTATCCAGAGGTGAGTTTGTTTCCAAACAAGACACACGATGCATACTATGGACACCTGCCCCTTTTGGTAGATGTTTTCTGTGCATTCCTCATACGTAGATAAAAGGAGGGTAATAAATCAAAAGAAAGACGATTACCTTGTAACGGGCCATGGAATAGCACGTGTCGTTTGTACCAAAATACTCAGAAAATATTTCTGAACAACCTCCAGAATATTTTCGATGGCGCTGCAGATCATTCTATACACATATTCTTCTGGGCATTGTATCACCTATTATTCTGACAACAGCACATACGTCTTACATGACAGTTTAAGTATACAGTCAGGTTTAGAGGCCATAGGTGAAATAAAATACCCGAGACTGGTTAGGTTCCTCTACTTTCATTTTATCGGTGTCTGTCGTCTCGATTCCGCTTGCGTTTGAGGAGCTGGTGCGGAGGTGGAACGCAGATTTTGAGAGACCTCCCCACCACGCCACAACCCGTGACGTCATCGCCGTGGCGCCCACGCGATTAGCGGGGATTAGTTTCACGCTCAGATTATCCGCTGCTCATCATATTATGGGGCGCGAATTACTCGCTACATTAAGCATGCCAGTCTGGTGGGAGCATTGTCCCGCCGTGGGCGAGTCTGGGTTGTGGCAACTACACTCTTTTTTTGTGTTGGCTAATGGTCTTTCAATAGGTAACAATATTACACACAAAGCTCATTTTCATAAAAATGCTTCAAACATAGCGATTAATTAGAAATTAAATATGGTTTAAGAAACAGTTGTTAATAGTATGTTATGGACAGTAGCAAATAGTTTATAACTCATACATTGTTGTAAACATTAATAAACTCACTGTTTTTTGATCAGAATGTGCAAGACTTTCCCACCCAACATGCGTATAAAATATGAGGATATGCACATAGAAGGATTTTCACAGTGTTGAATTCTCGGATATACGAGAGTCCAGTTGGGGTGCTAAATGGAAACCACAGTGAAAATACGATGAAGCTTTGCACAGATGTGTTGGGCAGTGTCTCTAGTACGCCCGTGGATCGCGTCACGTCGCTCTTTTCAGTTCTGAGCACACAGTGAGCACGTAAAGGTGTGTAGAGCACTATTGTGGGTAGAGCAAACCAAAGACTGCGATTCACTGGCAGAACAATTAGAAGCTAGGACAGGTCTACTAGAGAGACTGCTTGCACCACGCTTGTCCGCGCTATTCTGGACTATTGCTGTACGGTGTGGGATTGGCAAATCAGATGGGACTGACGGATGACATCGAAAAAGAACAAAGGAGGGCAGCTCGTTTTGTATTATCGCGAAATAGGGGAGACAGTGTCACAGACATGATACTTGAATTGCAGTGGCAATCATTTAAAGAAAGGCGTTTTTCGTTGCGACGGGATCTTCTCATGAAACTTCAATTACCAATTTTCTCCTCTGATTGCGAAAATATTGTGTTGCCACCCACCTTCATAGGGAGAAATGATCATCACGATAAAATAAGGGAAATCAGGGCTCACACAGGAAAATTTAAGTGCTCGTTTTTCCCGCGTGCCGTTCGGGAGTGGAACCGTAGACAGACTGTTTGAAGTTGATTCATTGAACCCTCTGCCAGGCACTTTATTGTGAATAGCAGAGTAATCACGTAGATGTAGATGTAGTGTCTCCCACCAAGTATGAGGGCCTGGTGTGAGATTTCGCCCGATGTCATGCAGCCCACATAACATAGCTGTCATGCGTTTCCTTCTGCATGACAGTTTGTAACGAAGCAGGGTTGCCCACTGCTATCCTGTTTTGGTTTTACACTTCTTCAGTAACTTAGTTAAGCAATAAACTTTTATTTATTTATTTTTTTTTCATTTTCACTACTCAGATTCCGACTACAGATTCTGTGGCCTTCAGCCTCATAGTACAGAATTCAGAAATAGTTTAAATAAAATTCCCCTTGTAAAATCTATTATTTCAGTACATTCTAATGTCCATTCGGAAAGTAATGAGCTAATTAGTTTTATTGGAAATGCATCATATTAACAGTTATGAACAATGACGTATATTTTGCAATACATATTAAGTAAAAATCGAGTGAGCTAATAGATCGAATTCAGCTAGAAGACTGCATCCAAAAGAGAGCCTTAATTTTACTGATTCCAGCTAAATGTTTAAATTAACCTAAAGTCTATTAGGTAAATAGATATTAAGACTTGAAATCTGTAGCCTGTATGACTTTCAGTGCCAATTGTGACCAAACTACTAAATAATTCCGAGATCCGTTTCGATACTTTTGCTACCTTTATTTTTCTACGTAAAATGACTCCAGTCTCAACTTTGTAAGTGCATTAATTAAGAATTAAGTAAATTTGAAAAAGTGAAAATTATTTTTCAAGAGGGCTGCCATGGTTATAAGTCGGTAATTCCCATTGCGGATGCATAAGTTAGTTCCGCGTATTTAAATTGATACAGCTCACTCATGTTATTTAAGTAATAAAACCCTATAGTTAACTTCAAAACCAATTAGAAAGGATCATTTTAACCCTGGGAAATTATAAACTATAATATATCAACAGAAATAGTCAAATATTCAAGCGCTGGTGCAGTTCTCGAGTAGTTCTCGGTCAGATTCTCTTGGAGCAAAAGTGCGGCAAGTTGGTTAATTTTTCGGTAATTGTAATTGTGAACATTGTTAAAGACTGGAACTTTTTGACCTACCTAATGTGACGATTAAGTGTAAAAGGCCTGGTCACATGAATATTGTGCGTGTGAGTGATAACAAATAAATCGCACTGTGGTTGACATAAATGTTCAACAATGAATACGGTCTTGACTTTTGATTTGGAAAACTTAATCTAGGATCATGGCTTCTTAATTTCAGTGTGATTTAGGTGAGACGGACGCAGCTACCGGGAAGACAATATTGAATAAACAAAGCTAGGTAGGTCGAGAACACTGCGCACTATCTACTGGGTGAGAAAATGTTTCAATACCGGTACATTCGGTTGTGACGTGAACTTCAAGTGGCACTAATGAACAAGGACATGTCCCGGCACGTTAAAAGTTCTCGGCCGCACTCTGAAGGGGCAATGAAGACGCTCTTGCAGCGTTTTCGTTGGTAAGTGTTTCATCACCCACAACATAGCCATTAATTGACCCACCCTGAGTTTCATCTCTGCTCACATGAACCACTGGCTATGAAGACAGTGTTCTAGCATAGACAACCAGCTATAGACGAGCGCAGAGAATTGGCAGGATGCACAGGCGGCTGCCTTCTACGACGAGCGTATTGGTGCAACGCTACGAAAAGTGCCAAAATCGGAGCGGTGACTAAGTAGAGTACTAGCTGGAAGGTGTAACTAACTGTTGATAACAAAACATTATTGATTCTCACAGTGCTTTCCATTTTGCGACCGACCGAACCTTACTTTCCGAGTAGACCTTCATAATAAATTAGGCTGGGACAAACATACGACACAAATGCTGAAACTGAAGGGTCTCTATGCGAGCCTCTTCCTGATTTTACAACCAAAATAACTTCATTTCTGTATCTCTGGCACCTTAATTCTCGAAGCAGTTGCTCAATTCTCTCCGATACAAAAAAGACTGAGCAGCTAAATGTGTTTGTGAATTCAATACAGGCTGTTGAGGAAAAGGGTAAGGCTGATATTATAAGCAGTGCAGATGAAATTATTGTTGATGGAAAGGTGTTTTGTGGTTCTGATGCAGAAGGGTCTGGTAGCAATTTCGCACGGTTATCTGAAACTGATAGTAAAGGAAACAGTGAAATGATGGTTATCGATGTATATGACGATTATATTAAGTATGAAGTTAACGCTGAAATCATTCAGAGTGATCCAACAGAAGTGCCTGCGTGTACAAACGATGTGAAATGAGTACAAAATAATTCAAAAAACAAAGTAGCTGAAACATCTAGTGATAATCTGCTCCACTGTCTAAAAGTTGCTTTCCTGCTAGAATCTGATGACGAAAATGAAATCAGTGATAGTTCAGATGATGAAGGGTATATGAATACAGATAATAACGAATATACTAACTTTCCCTATTGTTCAAAAGTCGCGTATTTAAGTGAATCTGGTGGTGAGGAAGAGAGTAGTGATGACTCCAGTGAAGATGAATTTTCAGGTGTAAAAGGAAGTGAATATACTTTTACTGAAAGAGGGTGCGAAAAAATTAATGACTTTTACCAAAGCAAGATACAGAAAGTAGAACTGGGCAAAAACCGAAGGAATTATTCAGTAATGTAACACAGGGGCATATTTTGCAGGAACCTCCAGATGATACTATACTGGGGCAAGCCTTAACAAATGTTTTGAAGGAGTGTGAATTACAGGAACAAAAAGTGCCACCTGATGAAACAAAACGTTGGCAAGATCTGAATAGGTTAGTGAAAGATGTAGAAAATAGGAGGCCTAAAAAGCCACCAGATTTAAGTCACTGTTTATGAACCATAAAAGACTGCTTTGTTAATAAAGAGACTGGGGGCAGGACGTTGTATGTATATATACTGTTAACATAATGCATGACTTTAGTATTATTGTATCTTAGTGTTACCTGAAAGTGAATTATTTTTTTGTTGATCTTGAGGCCTGTGGCAGCTTGTTGCCTATTTACTGTAGTGTACTGTTTGACTTCGCTTAGGAACTGGTTATTTTCAATTGAATACTTATTGTACCAGTGAAGTTACGAAGAGAGGGCCATGTAGTATGAGAAACCAGAAAGTTTTGTGAATAATGATGCTTATGGTAACTTTATGAATGTGCTGTCATAGTATTTGTAATAGTATTTAGAGAAATAATTAGATAGAAAGTTTCAGGAGAAGAAATATGATTAATGATAAACTTTATTGATATTACCCATTTTTCTACTTGGCAAGTGCCCGTTGAGAATATCGTAGCTGGTCGGTATTCTTATCGTATAAGTTAGTCCATGCAAATTTAATTTTCAGTTTACTATTTATGTATTAGTAATGATATTTGGTAACTGGTGTAATAGGAAGCTACAAAGGGTGGAAAGTGATTTGAAATAAGTTTTAAAAATATTACATGTATTGGAGTGTGAATAGAAATGCTATGGATTATTTGGACAGCAGTTATGTTTATTTTGGAGCCTATGAGTTAAAAAGCAAAATGGGAAAATGCAAATTAAAGTAAGAAAACACTTGCTTGAACGTAGAGTAATAGCGTATCAGTGAACAGCAGCAATAATATTGTGAGGTTATAAAATAACATGAGAAATATAATGCAATTGTTTTTGCAAATATAATTAGAAGGAATATTGGTTATAGTATCAAGTGATGAAACAGAGTTGCCTATATGGAGTACTGACAGAATGAAGTAGACGTCTTTAGGCGTGATAATAGCTTGAGGCTTCAGGCATGAATAATCAGTAATATGATGAGTATTGAAGTATATAAAGTGTGCAATAATGAAGTGCTGTATATAAAGTAAGTCAAAGATAAGAATGAAAAAGTGTGACTGTGAAGTGTCTTTCTTGTTATTAGAGGTTGAGTGAAGGCAGAGCAGGGGGTTAGTTAATTAATTATTTAATGATGATAATGAGAATTAGGAATCTGAAGTCAACGAGTATGAAATAGTAAAATGAAATAATGGTTAGGGAATAGTTAGGGAACCCTATGTCTGCTGTAATTAATGTTATAATAGGGATACACTTCACATATTTGCAGTTAAGAGAGGAAAAAATAGAGTATGACACAACTGAAATATAGATAAGCATTATAATCAGGAGTTAAGAACTAGAATACAAATAGGTATTATGACACCTGGGTAAAGAAGGCAACAAATTGGTTCTGTGCTATAATCAATATGGCACTCCTAAGGAATTAATTATTAAAATGGCACCCGTTGAATCCAAATTACAAAAATATTTAGCATTTGACAAAGTATGTGTACTGCTGGTTAGACTCCATCATATCTTACCTACCTGGCAAAAAAAAAAAAAAAAAAAAATTGGGAAACAATAAGGGGAGAACTTACATTACAAACAGTTTCCATAAAGAGAAATGTTTGTTCATATGCAATATTTATACAATACTATTATATATATATATATATATATATATATATATATATATATATATATATATATATAAAATCAGTAATGTGGGGTTGAAAGAAGCGACAAAGCACCCTAGTGGTGAAAGGACAAGACTTCTCGGTAATAGGTAAATAATGGACATTACAGCAGTGATCTCAAATGGAAAGAGTTAGCTCAAGTGTGAGGAATGACTCACCAGTAGGCTACGAATTGTTATATGATCAATATAACTGACAAGCTGTCAGATAACTGTCATATGTGTGAAATAAGAATGTTTTCATGTTATGTAAATATTATTATATCAATTTTTGTAATGTTTTCTTTTGTTTTGTAACTATTCTTTTATTGAGATAGGGAGATTTCAATATGTCATTGAAAATTCAAATTTATCGGCCACAATTTACATAACTTCCATTTCTCGTATTATATTCGTCTACTAATGGTCAGATCTAGATGAATTAGTGACAATTTCGTGAAGCTATTGCTGATTCTCGGAGGCCCACAAAAATGTTTAAGGTGTTTCCGTACTATATCTCACCGTATCTGTCGTTTCCTTTTCTTATCTGAAGAATTTAACGGGCGAGTGAGGGTCAGTAAGTAAGATTTCGATGTGTACACTGAGCGGCCAAAACATTATGGCCACTGCCCGCCACACTGTAGGGTGTCGCCTGGTAGCGTTCAGGGAACTTGACGTGGTAACAAATGTATGTAAGAGGAGCAGAAACGACTGGGATATCATTCTAGCGGAGATACGGTTCGGAAATGGCGAAATTCAATGACATGGGCAACTTTGACAAAGGACAGATTATTATTACCCAGAGCCCGTGAACGAGTATACAGGCTTTCAAATTACTGCGCACCCTCCGACTCAGAGTTGAAATATTAAAGTCTTGACTGGTTTCGTTGTCTAGGGGCTGGGATACGTAGTTGCCGCATTACAGGCCAAATACTGCTGAGTCTACAGTATACGATAAGAATACACACATGAATCTAATGGTCGATGGCTTCTATCACTGGGCAATTGCGAATTATGAAAGGAACATATAAATTTATCACTGAAAGACTACAATTAAATACAATCTGCAGGTACTAACTTAACGACTTTAAATGATGAGTACGATAGTAGAAGTACTTTTGAGAATGTGGTATATTTCTGCAAAACACTTATTGGTGTCGATGGTCCACCAATTAAATACAATATAAGTTGAATAACAGGGAAACAATGGATTCCTACAGCACGTAATTAGTTATGAACAACAATACAGCTCACGAGATATTCACTTCTAAACGCACACTACGTCTTCACTGTAGAAGCCACGGAAATCTCACAAGTGCACAATTCGGCACTCCGAAGTATTCCTATCTGCCGCGACCACGCGCAAACCGCTCCACACTCTCCAAGTCTGTGACGCGACCCAGCGTCCCTCGCACCAATACGTCCAGCACTCCCGTGTCCTGTGCCGTACCCCTAGCACTCTTCACCTGGACTCGCTTCCATCCAGTCTCCCCATTCACGAGCGCTGTGATTGGCTAGAGCGCTCGCGCCATGTCTTCATGCCAACGCACCCACACAAGCATAATGAAACACATTCGAAATACTGGATTTACATTTAAATGAACCATGGACCTTGCCGTTGGTGGGGAGGCTTGCGTGCCTCAGCGATACAGATAGCCGTACCGTAGGTACAACCACAACGGAGGGGTATCTGTTGAGAGGCCAGACAAACGTGTGGTTCCTGAAGAGGGGCAGCAGCCTTTTCAGTAGTTGCAAGGGCAACAGTCTGGATGATTGACTGATCTGGCCTTGTAACAATAACCAAAACGGCCTTGCTGTGCTGGTACTGCGAACGGCTGAAAGCAAGGGGAAACTACGGCCGTAAATTTTCCCGAGGGCGTGCAGCTTTACTCTATGATTAAATGATGATGGCGTCCTCTTGGGTAAAATATTCCGGAGGTAAAATAGTCCCCCATTCGGATCTCCGGGCGGGGACTACTCAAGAGGATGTCGTTATCAGGAGAAAGAAAATTGGCATTCTACGGATCGGAGCGTGGAATGTCAGGTCCCTTAATCAGGCAGGTAGGTTAGAAAATTTGAAAAGGGAAATGGATAGGTTAAAGTTAGATATAGTGGGAATTAGTGAAGTTCGGTGGCAGGAGGAACAAGATTTCTGGTCAGGTGACTACAGGGTTATAAACACAAAGTCAAATAGGGGTAATGCAGGAGTAGGTTTAATAATGAATAGGAAAATAGGAACGCGGGTAAGCTACTACAAACAGCTTAGTGAACGCATTATTGTGGCCAAGATAGATACGAAGCCCACACCTACTACAGTAGTACAAGTTTATATGCCAACTAGCTCTGCAGATGACGAAGAAATTGAAGAAAGGTATGATGAAATAAAAGAAATTATTCAGATAGTGAAGGGAGACGAAAATTTAATAGTCATGGGTGACTGGAATTCGAGTGTAGGAAAATGGAGAGAAGGAAACATAGTAGGTGAATATGGATTGGGGCTAAGAAATGAAAGAGGAAGCCGCCTGGTAGAATTTTGCACAGAGCACAACTTAATCATAGCTAACACTTGGTTTAAGAATCATGATAGAAGGTTGTATACATGGAAGAACCCTGGAGATACTAAAAGGTATCAGATAGATTATATAATGGTAAGACAGAGATTTAGGAACCAGGTTTTAAATTGTAAGAAATTTCCAGGGGCAGATCTGAACTCTGATCACAATCTATTGCTTATGACCTGTAGATTAAAACTGAAGAAACTGCAAAAAGCTGGGAATTTGAAGAGATGGGACCTGGATAAACTGAAAGAACCAGAGGTTGTACAGAGTTTCAGGGAGAGCATAAGGGAACAATTGACAGGAATGGGGGAAAGAAATACAGTAGAAGAAGAATGGGTAGCTTTGAGGGATGAAGTAGTGAAGGCAGCAGAGAATCAAGTAGGTAAAAAGACGAGGGCTAGTAGAAATCCTTGGGTAACAGAAGAAATATTGAATTTAATTGATGAAAGGAGAAAATATAAAAATGCAGTAAATGAAGCAGGCAAAAAGGAATACAAACGTCTCAAAAATGAGATCGACAGGAAGTGCAAAATGGCTAAGCAGGGATGGCTAGAGGACAAATGTAAGGATGCAGAGGCTTATCTCACTAGGGGTAAGATAGATACTGCCTACAGGAAAATTAAAGAGACCATTGGGGTAAGAGAACCACTTGTATGAACATCAAGAGCTCAGATGGAAACCCAGTTCTAAACAAAGAAGGGAAAGCAGAAAGGTGGAAGTAGTATACAGAGGGTCTATACAAGGGCGATGTACTTGAGGACAATATTATGGAAATGGAAGAGGATGTAGATGAAGATGAAATGGGAGATACGATACTGCGTGAAGAGTTTGACAGAGCACTGAAAGACCTGAGTCGAAACACGGCCCCCGGAGTAGACAACATTCCGTTGGAACTACTGACGGCCTTGGGAGAGCCAGTCCTGACAAAACTCTACCATCTGGTGAGCAAGATGTATGAAACAGGCGAAATACCCTCAGACTTCAAAAAGAATATAATAATTCCAATCCCAAAGAAAGCAGGTGTTGACAGATGTGAGAATTACCGAACAATCAGTTTAATAAGCCACAGCTGCAAAATACTAACACGAATTCTTTACAGTCGAATGGAAAAAATAGTAGAAGCCGACCTCGGGGAAGATCAGTTTGGATTCCTTAGAAATACTGGAACACGTGAGGCAATACTGACCTTACGACTTATCTTAGAAGAAAGATTAAAGAAAGGCAAACCTACGTTTCTAGCATTTGTAGATTTAGAGAAAGCTTTTGACAATGTTGACTGGAATACTCTCTTTCAAATTCTAAAGGTGGCTGGGGTAAAATACAGGGAGCGAAAGGCTATTTACAATTTGTACAGAAACCAGATAGCAGTTATAAGAGTCGATGGACATGAAAGGGAAGCAGTGGTTGGGAAGGGACTAAGACAGGGTTGTAGCCTCTCCCCGATGTTATTCAATCTGTATATTGAGCAAGCAGTAAAGGAAACAAAAGAAAAATTCGGAATAGGTATCAAAATCCAGGGAGAAGAAATAAAAACCTTGAGGTTCGCCGATGACATTGTAATTCTGTCAGAGACGGCAAAGGACTTGGAAAAGCAGTTGAACGGAATGGATGGTGTCTTGAAGGGAGGATATAAGATGAACATCAACAAAAGCAAAACGAGGATAATGGAATGTAGTCGAATTAAGTCGGGTGATGTTGAGGGTATTAGACTAGGAAATGAGACACTTAAAGTAGTAAAGGAGTTTTGCTATTTGGGGAGCAAAATAACTGATGATGGTAGAAGTAGAGAGGATATAAAATTTAGACTGGCAATGGCAAGGAAAGCGTTTCTGAAGAAGAGAAATTTGTTAACATCGAATATAGTTTTAAGTGTCAGGAAGTCATTTCTGAAAGTATTTGTATGGAGTGTAGCCATGTATGGAAGTGAAACATGGACGGTAAATAGTTTGGACAAGAAGAGAATAGAAGCTTTCGAAATGTGGTGCTACAGAAGAATGCTGAAGATTAGATGGGTAGATCACATAACTAATGAGGAGGTACTGAATAGGATTGGGGAGAAGAGGAGTTTGTGACACGACTTGACCAGAAGAAGGGATCGGTTGGTAGGACATGTTCTGAGGCATCAAGGGATCACCAATTTAGTATTGGAGGGCAGCGTGGAGGGTAAAAATCGTAGGGGGGAGACCAAGAGATGAATACACTAAGCAGATTCAGAAGGATGTAGGTTGCAGTAGGTACTGGGAGATGAAGAAGCTTGCACAGGATAGAGTAGCATGGAGAGCTGCATCAAACCAGTCTCAGGACCGAAGGCCACAACAACAACAACTTGAAATTAAATAATTATTCCTACGGCTAGACCATAAAAACGCTCAAACACACAATGTTAAATACATAAACAAATTAAGTAAACATATACCAAAGGAATAGCAACAAAAGGTAGGCCAGTAGCCTAGTGTCCCTGTGCTTTCTAAAACACAGTAAATATTTAACCAATTTCTTCATGAATAATATACATCGGATATAAACAAAGACATAGATGAATAAATATATTTGTAAACATGCTGCTACCGTTTTTTTCGTGTAACTGTGGAGTACTTACGGCCTGGAGCGATCGGTAGTAATCGGCTACTTCGATCTCCAATAACTCATGTATTATTCAAGTTACATGCCTGTAATTCATACCAATTTAGGTTTACACTAATTACTTTCTAAAGACACGCCGATCGATAAAATCGGATGAAGAGTTTATATTTTGGAAATTCGTTGCTAGGTGTTACTTGTATAATTTACCGTCAGATACTAAACTTTAAACTAATAAAGATATTGAAAATCTGATTACTCCATCAGAATCGTCGTGCAAGTAATAGTAATGTACGTGTTTCTTTTTGAGGTGTCATGGTTCATCTGGCTGCTATTAATTTCTATACGAACTGTGAAATGTCTGCCATTAAGGTTTCACAAAGTCCGCCATATTTGGCCCTCCTGGCGCACAGCGTCACCAAGGGATTCCCAGCCACGTGCTCGATGGACCACACACTGGGGCTACCCTTTTCGTCCGGCTAACATTCCGCACCACGTGTTTGCTGCCGGGCCCCGGCTGGCCGAGCGGCCCGTGCGGCCACTGCTTCCGCCGAACTTATATTTTCAAGGCGCGACGACTCGGCCGTTACCTCACAAGTATCTAGAGAACAGCTAAGGTGATCGAATGTTCACGTGCTACTGTTGTGAGCATCTACGGAAAGTGGTAGAAGGACAGTGAAACTACCACTAGACGCTAAATGGTTGGACGTCCACGACACTTCACAGAACGTGGGGTTCGGAGGCTTGTCTGCTCTGTAAAGTAGGATAGATGGTGATCTGTGGCACCTCTGACAAAGAGCACAATGCTGGTGCACGCATAAGTGTTTCTGAACACACCATTCAGCGGACATTGTTGAGCATTGCGCTCCGCAGCAAACAGCCCCTACGTATTACAATGTAGACCCGACGACATTGTCAATTACTATTTCAGTGAGCTCAGGATCAGCGGGATTGGACCTTGGAGCAATAGAAACGCATCACCTGGGTGCATGAATCACGTTCCAGGCTGCACGAGGTCGATGGTCGTCTCCAAAAACGCCGTCATCCAGGCGAACGGTGGTTCGTAACGTGCAGCGCGCCACGGAAACAGACTGGCGGGAGCAGTATCATGCCATGCTAGATAGAGATTCTCTTGCGCTTGCGTGGGACCTGTGGTAGTAATCGAAGACAATGTGCCACCTGCGGACCACCTCCATCCCTTCATGTTTGATGGCTTCCCTGACGGCGATGTCATCAAATGGCTCTGAGCACTATGGAACTTAAGGGGCTCCGGAACGCCCTATACTTGCAATGTTAAAATAACACTTATAAATTACATCTTTCCTCACAAAGTATTTGAGGTAGGAAGTTGAACTTTTTACAGATTATTTATTGGAATATGGGCTACAACTTAACACAGGGATTTTACAAAATTTTAGTTCAGTTATTAAAGATGATTTTTTTTCAATTGTAATGAAAATTCACAAAATTTTTTTGCAATTTTTTATTTATATATTCAAAAATATACAGTTTTTTGGAAAAAGGCTGTGTTAAATTATGCAGAAGGTACTGTGTAACATTTACTGAAAGTTTGAAACAAATATGTTTGGAAGATCCTTAGAAAACATGTAATTAGTATGAGAAAATAAAAGTTTTGGGAATCGAGCGACAAAGATTGGATTAACTTTTTAGTGCATTCCAGGTCCATAGGATGGATTATCTTCATCCTCTGCAAACTCCTCCTCCAGCTTCCTCTTGTTCCTCCTCCTGTTTACTCTTGCTTGTATTTCTAGACTCTTTACAGCCCTGTCTGCAGCCCGAAGGCGTTCCTTGTCTAAAGCAAGCATCGCTCGTACCATGTTAGAACCTATCTTCATTCCCATATTTCTAAATACCTTGCACCTTACAATGTTGCCATCATTGAAAGTCGCAACAGCATCATACACACCAAAGTGAAGTTTTTCTATTCCAACAAATACAGTCTTGGGGATTCTCGACCATATAACACTATTTACACTTTCATTGGGGTTTTGAGTTTTTCCGTGAATACACTTTTTCAACAGTTCAGGTGCTGCTAAGTCTCTGAAAATAGGTTTTATCACCTCCATTATTGCATGAGGCAGACTATGCTTATGAGTGTACACTTCACCAGTTAGCAGTCCTTTGTTATATTTACACCAACTGTCTTCTTCTTTGGGACACAAGCTATGTTGGGGATTTTCATCGTCTTTATTGTTTACAGTAATAACACATACCTTTGGCTTTCCAACATTTCTCCTTCTCTTAAAAGCCTTCAGAGGATTTCTAATAACTTTACTTTTACTCATTATTATACTTCAACAAAACAGAGACTCAAGAAACAGAATTAATTACGTATACTTTCGAGATAACGACAGAGTAAATAAACATGAAACAATCGACAATCACACCAGCGATATATATTGAACCATCACAGGTTAGCCACAACACATACTTTATCTCACATCACTAAAATGTACCTGATGAACACGGACGTTAATAATAACACCATTTGACAGCAGTTTAACAGTGCCACACTGGGTCACGCCCATGTAGAACACATTTCAAAAAAAATTTAAAAATAGTTGTAGTCTTCGGAGAATAAATTATATATCTATTAAAAGGTAATAGTCTGCAGATTCAGAAAACGCAAAAAAGTAAAAATTGAACTTTTCATGATTTTGAGCCTTTCCGGAGCCGCTTAACTTCTGAGGTCATCAGTGCCCTATAATTTAGAACTACTTAAACCTAACTAACCTAAGGACGTGACACACATCCATGCCCGAGGCAGTATTCGAACCTGCGACCGTAGCAGTTGCGCGGTTCCAGACTGTAGCGCCTAGAACCGCTCGGCGATCTCATCTCTCAGTAATATAACTGTCCGTGTCTCAGAGTCTGAACCGTGCTATAGTGGTTTGAACAGCATTATAGTGAACTCACGTTGATGTCTTGGCCACCAAATTCGCCTGATGTGAATCCGTTAGAACCCATTTGGTTCGCTATCGGGTGCCATCATCGATTACGCAAATCACTGGCCCGTTATTTACGCGAATTACATGACCTGTGCGTGGACATCTAATATCACTTACCTCGACAAACGTACGAACAAACAGTCTGATCCTTCATGCGCAAAATTAGTGACGTATTTCGCTCCAAAGATGGACAAACTAGCTATGAAGGAGGTGGTCCTAATGTTTTGGCTCATCAGCTGCTAATGTGACAGTACAGCCAACTTCAGGAGAGACGTAGTACGTAGCGAAGAGGTTTCTCTTTACCTTGGTCAAACCTTTCATGTAGTTTGGCACAATACAAAAGGATGGTTCTCTGGTCACTTCCATTGGAAGACAAATCCCGTTTTTTGGTGCGTTATCTCGCCACTTCGTATAAGAGTTCCTCTTCAATACTAAATTAATTTTGGATTTTGTCTAAGTTTTCAAATATAGCCAAAATCAGTGTTTGGTTTCATCGTCCACAGTTTATTGCCCATGTGTAAGAAATTATAAACCTTATGGGACTTAACTGCTAAGGTCATCAGTCCCTAAGCTTACACATTACTTAACCTAAATTATCCTATGGACAAACACACACACCCATGCCCAAGGGAGGACTCGAACCTCCGCCATGATCAACCGCACAGCCCATGACTGCAGCGCCCCAGACCGCTCGGCTAATCCCGCGTGGCTATATTTTAGTTCGCGAGTGTTAAATGCATTACAATCCATGGACTGTGTAGGCTATTGTTCAGTTCAACCGTTTTACTCAAACACGTTGAGCCGTGTTAACCGTATTTGTGATACAGTTCATTTAGTTTATTGTTGCTTTCGCGAGCGCATCTACACTCCTGGAAATTGAAATAAGAACACCGTGAATTCATTGTCCCAGGAAGGGGAAACTTTATTGACACATTCCTGGGGTCAGATACATCACATGATCTCACTGACAGAACCACAGGCACATAGACACAGGCAACAGAGCATGCACAATGTCGGCACTAGTACAGTGTATATCCACCTTTCGCAGCAATGCAGGCTGCTATTCTCCCATGGAGACGATCGTAGAGATGCTGGATGTAGTCCTGTGGAACGGCTTGCCATGCCATTTCCACCTGGCGCCTCAGTTGGACCAGCGTTCGTGCTGGACGTGCAGACCGCGTGAGACGACGCTTCATCCAGTCCCAAACATGCTCAATGGGGGACAGATCCGGAGCTCTTGCTGGCCAGGGTAGTTGACTTACACCTTCTAGAGCACGTTGGGTGGCACGGGATACATGCGGACGTGCATTGTCCTGTTGGAACAGCAAGTTCCCTTGCCGGTCTAGGAATGGTAGAACGATGGGTTCGATGACGGTTTGGATGTACCGTGCACTATTCAGTGTCCCCTCGACGATCACCAGTGGTGTACGGCCAGTGTAGGAGATCGCTCCCCACACCATGATGCCGGATGTTGGCCCTGTGTGCCTCGGTCGTATGCAGTCCTGATTGTGGCGCTCACCTGCACGGCGCCAAACACGCATACGACCATCATTGACACCAAGGCAGAAGCGACTCTCATCGCTGAAGACGACACGTCTCCATTCGTCCCTCCATTCACGCCTGTCGCGACACCACTGGAGGCGGGCTCCACGATGTTGGGGCGTGAGCGGAAGACGGCCTAACGGTGTGCGGGACTGTAGCCCAGCTTCATGGAGACGGTTGCGAATGGTCCTCGCCGATACCCCAGGAGCAACAGTGTCCCTAATTTGCTGGGAAGTGGCGGTGCGGTCCCCTACGGCACTGCGTAGGATCCTACGGCCTTGGCGTGCATCCGTGCGTCGCTGCGGTCCGGTCCCAGGTCGACGGGCACGTGCACCTTCCGCCGACCACTGGCGACAACATCGATGTACTGTGGAGACCTCACGCCCCACGTGTTGAGCAATTCGGCGGTACGTCCACCCGGCCTCCCGCATGCCCACTATACGCCCTCGCTCAAAGTCCGTCAACTGCACATACGGTTCACGTCCACGCTGTCGCGGCATGCTACCAGTGTTAAAGACTGCGATGGAGCTCCGTATGCCACGGCAAACTGGCTGACACTGACGGCGGCGGTGCACAAATGCTGCGCAGCTAGCGCCATTCGACGGCCAACACCGCGTTTCCTGGTGTGTCCGCTGTGCCGTGCGTGTGATCATTGCTTGTACAGCCCTCTCGCAGTGTCCGGAGCAAGTATGGTGGGTCTGACACACCGGTGTCAATGTGTTCTTTTTCCATTTCCAGGAGTGTATATTGCGTTTGAATCCCGTGATTTTATTACTGAATTTGCCGCAATTCGTCCCACATTGCTAAATTTCTTATTCGGTATTTGCTTGTCCTTGTTGTCATGTGTCAGCGTTTAGATCTGAGAGACTTAAGCTTGTAGATCTTGCTTCCTTATAGTAAATTCTGTGCAAACTAATTCCTTCATTTAAAATTCCATACTTATATTTTGCATGGTTTTGCTTGTGAGGACCATGTGGTCGTGTTCTATTGAAAAAGTCTCCAATGCCTAAGTGTCTGTGATCTTCCCCCATAGAGTACTGAATTAATTGTGATTTTTATATATGCTTCATTTTTTTAGCAATTCATGCTAATACTATTTTTGTTCTTTTATCACGCTTGTTAAAATCAAGGGAACGGCACCTCTTGCTAGCCACGTGGGCTGTGGTGAAGGTTTTTAGTTCTTTCCCTTCCTGTTACTGTCTCAAGTGCGTGTGAATGTAACAGTTTGTGATTAAACCATCCTTTGATCATTCCTCTCCTATAGATTATAAACTTTACGGGGACTCCGAAGTAACGTTCAAGGCTTCATTAAGATGCAGCGTAGTAGATCTCAAGGAACAGTTTACTTACTGTTCATACTCACATGTGGAATTAAATTTACCAAATCAAATAAATGTTCTTTTGCCAGAAATTATGTTTAAGCTCTTCTGCTAAAATTCCAGTCCATGATTCATTCGGGTGTGATCTATGGTACACCCTGTTGCATTCCTTTTGATTGACAGTTCTATAGATGCAATAGTTTACCATTCATAATTAATTGTAAAGATACCTCTCATAATAATTTACGCTTCATATTTGAGATTTCAAAATGTCCAAACAATTCGTTGTGTGCAATGCGAAAGTTGTCGGACACATTTCATGCCAACATAAAAATAAGCTTTGGCCACTTTGAAACGGGGTAGGAAGAGGGAAGGGAAGTTAAGAAATGGAACATGGCATGTGCTCACACTGTTAGAGGCTGGCAAGCTGTTAAATGCAAACAGAAAATGATGAAGAACAGACAGGATGTAATATGAATGCTGTCCAGTGGCTGACATCGCCACAGCTTCAATAAAGCAATGTGGTCTGTGTCAGTCTATGTTGCAAACTGCATTTGTTTTTGACAATGGCTTCCTACACTGTATAGGCCTAGTGCTGTTAAATCATTCAGGTGTTTAGGGTAAGCTTTTCGTTGACTGTTTCCACATCTTTGAGAACAATGTCATTTAGGATGTGCGGAATAAACATTAGCATGTCTTTGTTTTTGGGATGAATTCCGCGGCCTTGAGCAAAAATTTTATTTCCTTTTTACCCAGACATATTTCTCTGAAGTTACAGCATGTTCAGGATTTTTTTTATTTGCTTTATTCCTAACATTTTTTGTTGTTTCTTTGGCTGTCTGTTCTTTACAATATAACTGTTATCCTTCTACAGTTTGCCATATTTTCAGGTTTCTACATTGTTTGCCATCATGTTTTCGTGTCTTGTAAACAGGGAGACAATGCAAGTTAAAAATGACTTTTCGTAGTCAAGAGAATACGCAAACCTGTAAAAATGACGAACTGTAAAAGAATAACAGGTACACTGAAAATTACAGAAAGCTCCAGAAACCACAGAATTCCTTAGGAATAAATAAGTGTCGTAGTGCCCAGGTTTTTCAGCATTCAGTTCAGAAGAGAGTAGCTTTAAAATAAAACGACACACAGAGCAAAAACTGTTGCTGACCAGAGGCACTTGGATTCCGAAACTAATCATCTGAAGTTTGTGTTCCGAAAGAACGGATAAGTATCACCTGATATGAAGTCAGTGTTCTCCAAGAAAACGAAACGCGAAAATATTGAACATCTGTGTGATGAGTCACAGACTGCATTCCTTCTCTTTTATGGCACTACATCTAGGAAACTAGACATAATCATGGGAAGAAGAGGTACCAGATCTATTCTCCGATTTCCTAAGAAAATAAATGGATGCTATTCCCTGTTAAGGACAGTCTGGGCCTGAAGATGCCTAGGATTTACATCTCTTGTGAGTGCGGAAGCAGTTACATCGGTAAGTCCATCCGCATCGTTTCCGACAGCAGTGCAGAACATTAACGGCACATTAAAAATGAGAACTAGATAATTCTGCATTTGCTGAGGACAGCCTGGCTCCTAAATATTGGGACTACTTAATTGAAGAGGCTGTAGAAATAAGGTTGTGTTAGAAAATCTTTAACCGTGACAGCAGATATAATCTTAGCGTTGCATGGAAGCAAGCTCTCCATGCAGAGAAGAGCCAGAGACATTTGTCGCAGTGTTTTCGCTGCGGTGGGAGCGGTGGCGCCATCAGCACAGACGTTGACACCACCTGCTACAGCTGACGTAACCACCGACCAAGCACAAGCCGCCTTTGGGCTACATAAGACCACCACAGCAGCAGTTTGCTAGTTAGCTGCTCCTGACGAAGACGGTGGTGATAATCGTTGAAAGCTCGTGGTTTCATACTGAATCGACGCGGCAGAAGTCCGGCAGTGTTTATGTAAATAAAAATGATCCTGAAGATGTTGCAACTTCAGTGAAACATTTCTGGTTAAAACAGAAGAAAAACTGATTTTCTTAAGGCGGATTATATCCAAAATCAAACTTATTTATAACAAAAAACGGACAGAAGCTGCAGCTTCCATCTCAAGGATATGTAAATATACGATGGAAACCCAGTTCTAAGCAAAGAAGGGAAAGCAGAAAGGTGGAAGGAGTATATAGAGGGTCTATATAAGGGTGATGTTCTTGAGGACAATATTATGGAAATGGAAGAGGACGGAGATGAAGATGAAATGGGAGGTATGATACTGAGTGAAGAGTCTGACAGAGCACTGAAAGACCTAAGCCGAAACAAGGCCCCAGGAGTAGACAGCATTCCATTAGAACTACTGATAGCCTTGGGAGAGGTAGCCCTGATAAAATTCTACCATCTGGTGAGCAAGATGTATGAGACAGGCGAAATACCCTCAGACTTCAAGAGGAATTTTATAATTCCAGACGAATGGAAAAACTGGTAGAAACCGACCTCGGGGAAGATCAGTTTGGATTCCGTAGTAATGTTGGAACACGTGAGGCAATACTGTCCCTACGACTTATCTTAGAAAATAGATTAAGGAAAGGCAAACCTACGCTTCTAGCATTTGTAGACTTAGAGAAAGCTTTTGAAAATGTTGACTGGAATACTCTCTTTCAAATTCTGAAGGTGGCAGGGGTAAAATACAGGGAGCGAAAGGCTATTTACAATTTGTACAGAAACCAGATGGCAGTTATAAGAGTCGAAGGGCATGAAAGGGAAGCAGTGGTTGGGAAGGGAGTGAGACCGGGTTGCAACCTCTCCTAAACGTTATTCAATCTGTATATTGAGCAAGCAGAAAAGGAAACAAAAGAAAAATTCGGAGTAGGTATTAAAATCCATGGAGAAGAAATTAAAACTTTGAGGTTCGCCGATGACATTGTAATTCTGTCAGACACAGCAAAGGACCTGGAAGAGCAGCTGAACGGAATGAACAGTGTCTTGAAGGAAGATATAAGATGAACATAAACAAAAGTAAAACGAGGATAATGGAATGTAGTCGAATTCAATCGGGTGATGCTGAGGGAATTCCATTAGGAAATGAGACGCTTAAAGTAGTAAATGAGTTTTGGTATTTGGGGAGCAAAATAACTGATGATGGTCGAAGTAGAGAGGATGTAAAATGTAGACTGTTAATGGCAAGGCAAGCGTTTTTGAAGAAGAGAAATTTGTTAACATCGAGTACAGATTTAAGTGTCAGGAAGTCGTTCCTGAAAGTATTTGTATGGATTGTAGCCATGTATGGAAGTGAAACGTGGACGATAAATAGTTTAGACAAAAAGAGAATAAAAGCTTTCGAAATGTGGTGCTACAGAAGAATGCTGAAGGTTAGATGGGTAGATCACATATCTAACGAGGAGGTATTGAATAGGAGTGGGGAGAAGAGGAGTTGGTGGCAGAACTTGACTAGAAGACGGGATCGGTTGGTAGGACATCAAGGCATCAAGGGATTACCAATTTAGTACTGGAGGGCAGAGTGGAGGGTAAAAAGTCGTAGAGGGAGACCAAGAGATGAATACACTAAGCAGATTCAGAAGGATGTAGTCTGCAGTACGTACTGGGACATGAAGAAGCTTGCACAGGATAGAGTAGCATGGAGAGCTGCATCAAACCAGTCTCAGGACTGAAGACTACAACAAAAACAAGATCAGACTAGTAAGCGCACTAGGATGCCTAAAGATCCAAATACCAGAGCGCAGGGAAGACCATTCGTCAATGAATGGAAGATAAACACGTCAAAAAGTGACTATGGACGGCAGAATGTAGGCAGAGGTCTTACTCAAAGGACTGAGTCGATGACAGGTTAACATGGCTGCAGAAAGCAAACTCACTGTCTCTTTGGATTCTACCGACTGCCTGCACACCGTCTCATCCCGTCCATTCACTGTCTACTCACTGTCTGTCAAGCTGACCAGCTGATTACCTCGCTGAGTGGCTGCCTTCCTCTCTTCGCTATCTCATGCGGTCTGTTTGACTTCCTGACTCCCCTATCTGATACTTTGGCCTTTCTGCTGGGCAGTTTCGCTACTCCTCTCCCTCACTCTCACCCAGGGTGTAGAAATTATTGTCGTATTATCTCTGTCCCTGGCGAGCTCATTTTACTATCCCAACTGTGCTAATAGGCACTGCATAACCGCTCCACGCAGTCTTATTGCAGGGTGAAAATATCCGATCTTACGGTGGCTGGCGTGTAACGCAGGAAGTCACACCTCGTTCTCACGCAGGTCCTGCCTGTGGCATTTCCCACCACTGGTTGCAGTCTCCCCCGTGAACTGCACTTTGCTAGGTATTGTTAAAGTGTTTCTTTGAGTTGTCAAGGAACCAGTCACCCACGAAAAAAGTACCTACTTGTTGCAATGGGAATGCCAATGCTTCACTCAATTGTCCCCAGATGTTCACGACTTAACGTTATGCCTTTTGCTGCCCTTGAGACTTCACACAGTGTAGGGAAGCAGCCTACTCTCGCCGTATAAAATTCACATCAGTCTTTCCATTGTGTGCCAGCCTAGTCCGCTGTAACTAGCTCTGACGTCATAAATGTTGCGCAATACTTTAAAAATCAAGCAAATAACCTGAAACGTTTCTAGCATGTCAGGAGTAATACTAAATCAATACGTGTTGAATATCAGTTCAATAACTTTAACCGTTTTCGAAATTTGGACGTTTTTCTGTAAAAATCATTGGCGCAACAGAAAAGAGCTAGAAACTTAAGAATTTATATTTAGATTCCTTTTTCATAATAATTTAGTAGAAACAGTATTCTGGATCTCACAAATTAAATTTTTAGTTGAAATTCATGATTTTCTGGTTTTTGTCTTAGAAATTAAGGAAGCAAGATAGATTAAGTAGGCGAATAAATAAGGCTAGGATGTTTAAATTTAAGTAGAAGGGAGATCCGCTATAATCATAAAGATATGAGATGTTTCAACTGAATAACTATAAAACTATAGCGATAGCGTATCTCCAAAGGGGAAGTTCAGAGCTCGTCTACTGTGTGTAGTGTAGTTAAATTAATTCTCTCGCCCAAAATATTTGACTTAGCCACGTCAGACTTTTATTATGATTACTTACCTGTGTGCTGATTGCACATTTAAATTGAGAGCTTCATCTGCCATCAGCAAAGGAAGCAATGATTTATTCGATAACTTGAAGTGGTGCATTACTAGCCCAGCGGCTAGTCGGGAGAGCGGATTTGATCAGGCGTTCCCTTAGCCGTCCGCACCGCGGCTTTATATATAAGAACGCTGCGTGAGAGAGAAAGGCCCCAGTTCTCTCCAGACACTGATTAGTGGACCACCTGTGCCGGGAGTCGCGTCGCGTCGGTATCATTGCTATAAACAGCCTCGGATGCAGTAATAAGTTACTCGGGATACACGTAACCATGAAATCGTTTTCGAGTGAAGTGTTAATTCAGGGATGACTTTAATGATGTATCTTCAGTTTGCGTATGTCGTATTTTCACGTGCCGCCGCGGGACAGACATTCTACCATTATTTAGCGTGGCGTTTGATGAACATTAACATCAAATTATGGCAAGCATTCACTTAAACATTTAATTTGAACAGTTATAGTTGCATCAGCGCATTAGACTCTGAACTGCTCTGGTAGTTAGATTGTTTGGATTCTTTTTGGTCTGTGACTTTCAGAATATAGTGAACATTTTAGAGAGAATCGTTTTTGATTATGAATCCCAGACAATCTCCTAATTCCTCAGAGCTATAAACTGTAGCTATAAATGTATTTCTCAGATGAAGTGGGCACTAGGAATTCTAAGTACAGGCTTCACGTTTTGCTAATCACTTTCTGGTTGCCAATATGTGTAGTTAGAGAGCCAGTGTTGAGAACGGCGAACAACAGCATTAAATAAATAAATAGTAGGAACATTTAATTAACAAATAATTCCACCCGCCGCCCCACAACAGGGCCGTCCTACCTGAGTGAGGACAACACTTCAGCTAAGCTGTTCCTGTGTGGCGTTTGGGAAAGTCTCATATAATGGTTGCAGCTTAAGTGTCCCTCTGATCCTGAGCACACAGTGGTGAAATATTAGTTTAGTTATTTCTAGTTAATACTTCCTCTGCACTACAGAAGGAATTTGTAAGAAAAAACAACTCTAAGCTACATTTTTAAAAAAGTTTTGCTGCCTGTCAGGCATTTTATTTCTATGTGCAAAGGTCAAATACTTTTAAACTTGAACAATCCTCACTTGACTGAGAGAAACTTACGTTCACTAGACGTAAGTCGAGATAATGTTTTTTTCTGTCAGTGTACTTTTGAACGGCTTTACCATTCTTGCACCGCACTAGATGGCTGATACATGTCTTTAAGATATAAGTAAGTAAGCTGTACACATAATTCTTATCACTTTCTTCTGTGACATGAATACATCAACTATTATGACTGACTATTTCTACAAAGATCATCAGTGAATGAAACTAAATAATATGCTAACTTTCCGATTTCTATTTCCGCTAAACTGATAGAGTGATGTCACAAGTAACTGAACCCAAAGGCTTTTTCAGGTCGACTATTTGATTTTCAGATGTCGGCGATTTCTGGTAGTACTAAACTGGATCACCTGCATTTCTTTCAAATGTGAAATCTTGCAAATTTGAACAAAACCGGTTAATAATTTCAGCAGCAACAGTATTTACTATTTTAGCGGCAAATCTTTCTTTGCTAGTCTTGAGAATGGTCATCTAAGGCAAGGTTGTGCGTTCGAGAGCAGTTCATCACACAGTTTTAATCTGCCATAACCTTTCAAAACGGTGAACACTCCGCTGCAGCGTGAAACATTCCTTTTGGAAAGCCCGGACTGCGTATTCACTGTTAGTTACTTTGCCACCAGTAATCTTAACAGCATTCATGCAAAATGCACGAAAAATTATTTCTTGCTGACCTGTATACAAGAAAAACTAGAGAGATATTCGTGTGACGAGTCCACGACATGAAAAAGTCTCGTTTGAAGCCCTTATTCTTCCAGTTCCACCTCTCCACTGAAATCCTCCTGTACTGCAAACTTTTATCCAGTATATCGGTCTGTAAAAAGTAGTAGCCCGGGAGTACGACCTGAGCTAGAGGGCAGCTAGAGAGAAAGAAATATACCTCCGGTGGGAGTAGAAGAAAAGGCGGGAGAGGAGAAAAGGAGAGGAGTTTGGTCGGGAATAACAGAGTTGTTATCCCCGCGGGTGGGGGGGAGGGAGGCAGCAAGTGGCCGTTTTGTTCGGCCCACCGCATTGTCTGGCAGAAGTGGGCCACCGGCCGACCTTTGCAGGCGCTGAATAATGCAATGCCCGACTGCGTGCTGTCTCAATAATACAGGCCGGACAGTGGAACGCCACACAGCAGCGGGCACCTCACCAGAGGCCATCTGCGTAGCCGCCACTGCCTCGCTAACCGCCCAGTAAGCTACAAAGTAGCGTCTCCGTGACCACAAGGGTCTCTGGAAACGAGGTACACGTGTGACTGGAATGATCTTCCTACTACAGGACGTTTTGGACATTTGTATGTGACGGGACCCAAAGTCCAGGACAGACAGTTACTCGACAATATCGTTCCAGCAGGGCCGGCAAGTGCAATTCTGTGGCTGGGCAGACTAAGTGGGCACCAGTATTACATGCATACTCTGCAAACCAATGTGAGGTGCATGGCAGAGGCCACGTGCCACTTTAGCAGTTATTAGGGCTCATTCCCTTTCCTTTCGTGTATGGAGCTCGAGATAAATGCCTGTTTAATTGCCTCTGTGCATGCTGTAATTAATCTAAACTTGTCATCGAGTTTTGTATGGGGATTCATAGGTGTTTACGTATATTCACAGAGTCATCACTTAAAGCCGGTTCATCAAACTTTCTAAGTAGCCTTTCCCGAAATAGTTTATGTCTATCTTCAAGAGTCTGTCAGTTCAGTTCTTTCAACATCTCTCTGATACTCTCCCGTGGGTTAAACAAACCTGTGGCCATTCGTGCTGCCCTTGTCTTTATGTCCCCTATTAGTTCTGTTTGGTACGGCTCCCACACACTTGAACAATACTCTAGATGGCAATACACGGGTGAGACTGTAGACTGAATGCATTTCCCTTATGTCGTACCAATAAACCGAAGACTGCTGCCTGCTTTACCGACATGAGAGCCTATGTTTTCGTTCCATTTCGTGTCCCTAAAAATTGTTACACCCAGATATTTATACGAAATAATCGATTCCACCTGTGACTGACTGATACTGTCATGGGATACCACGTTTTCTTCAGTTTTGTGCAGTGCAGATTTTTACATTTGTAAACATCTAAAGCAAGTTGACAATCATTGTACCACTTTGAAACATTTTCAAGATCTGATAGAATATTAGGCGGCTTCTTTCAACGGTACTTCATTATAGTAACTGCATCATCTGCGGAAAGTCTGAGGCCACTGTTCATATTGTCCGCAAGGTCATAAATATACAACATGAATAGCGAGGGTCCCAGCACACTTCCCTGCGGTACACTCGTAGTTACTTCCATATCTGTCGATGACTCTCCATCCAAGATAACTTCCTGCGTTCTTCCTACCAAAATGTCCTCAGTCCAGTCAGAAATTTCCCTTTACTTGCCATACGACTGTATTTTTGATAAGAAGCGTAGGTGTAGTACTGAGTCAGACGCTTCTCTGGAATTGAGAAATATTGCCTCCAATTGACTGCCTTGATCCATCGCTTTCAGTATGTCATTTGAGAATAATGCGAGTTGTGTTTCACATGATCGATGTTTTCGAAATCCGTGCTGGTCGGCATGGATGAGGTCATTCTGTGCGAGACATCTCCCTATGTTTGTGCGGCTCCCCCCTTCGGAGGTTCGAGTCGACACATGGGTGTGTGTGTTGTTCATAGTGTAAGTTTGTTTTTAAGTTAGATTAAGTAGTGTGTAGGCTTGGGGACCAATGACCTCGGCAGTTTGGTCCCATAAGACCTTACCACAAATTTCCAATTCTCCCTATGTTTGAGCTGCAAATATGTTCTAAAATTCTAGAACAAATGTGTGTTTTCAACAGTAGACAGAGGTGGGTAAAGGGACCTGACAATACTCAGAAGCCATCACGACAAGAGGTTTTGGAGGTATCTAAATATTAACTTCACAATCCATTGAGAAGTTTGTGGCGGAGAGTACTTCGCGCCAGTTTTAACTATTTCCTGTCCTCTTTATTGAGGAAGGAAGAAATAACTGTCTGTTTGCCTCTGCACGTGACCTAATCTCTCTTGTTTCATACTCGAGATCCCTACGGCAAAGTACGGTGGTGCCAGCATATTTGTCGCACACTCTTCGATGAACACAAGTTCTGCTTTCCTTCCAAGAATTCCCGTTTAAGATCCCCAAACACTTTGTTATCTACACTGATCACAGCTATGCGTCTATGAATTCTTTCGATGGCTGCCGTCACACCTACCTGACGAGGACTCGAAACACTGGACGAGTACTCTAGAACTGGCCGCACTAGCTTATTGTATGCAGTCTTTTCTCCATAGATGCATTGAAATCTACTAGAGCCTTTCCAACAAATGTAATTCTCTCATGCTCTTTCCCTAATACTGATTTTGCGTGACTTTCCCATTTCATATCGATTCTTAGTCTTGCTCCTAACTTGTTATACGATGTTAGGCGTGCTCAAGATGTTGAGCTACTAATCTTGTAATCGGGTACTGTTGAATTCGTTCTCTTTCGTGAGGCTGTCACCTAGCATCTACCGAATTTAAAGAGAGATGACGCTAGTTGCATCAAGTGGAATTTTTTCCGAGTATTTGTAGAACAACTTACAACTGCCGAATGATGAAATCCCTGAAGGCATATTATACTTCTGCTTAACGTATGGGAGAAATACTTTATGTATACTCAAAACATTAGAGATTCTGTTACGGTATCTTGGGGTGTAAGAGGTGTTAGTTTTGTTTGAGATGAACATCCATTGTTCAGTATAATGTACTGAATTCTGTCACTGAATTGAACTTCATAGATTATATGGGAGAGCTTTCGTAGAGGCACATTCTTACCGAGTTTGTGTCTTTCAGTGTGGGGAAAAATAGGGTACGACGCAACAGCAACAAAGTTACTAAAATATTGGTTTGTTTCTTATGTTCCTAGCGTTTTCCCGTAAATTTAATAATCACTACAGATACACATAATAGATAATTCACTCGTCTATAGTGTGTTCTACATCGCTATTTACAACAGGCTGCCGACGTTGGGGTAAATTTTCGATTCCGTAACTGTAGAAATGACGTGGCTTTGAGGCGAAGAACTCGTCGAGCCGTGTTTGGAGCACATTTTCATTCGAAAAGGATGTGCCTTGAAGGTTGTTCGCTAGAGAGCGGAAAAGATGAAAATCTGAGGGCACAATATACATAAATGACCTTGTGGATGACATCGGAAGTTCACTGAGGCTTTTTGCGGATAATGCTGTGGTGTATCGTTAGGTTGTAACAATGGAAAATTGTACTGAAATGCAGGAGGATCTGCAGCGAATTGACGCATTGTGCAGGGAATCGCAATTCAATCTCAATGTAGACAAGTGTAATGTGCTGCGAATACATAGAAAGAAAGATCCCTTATCATTTAGCTACAATATAGCAGGTCAGCAACTGGAAGCAGTTAATGACATAAATTATCTGGGAGTACGCATTAGGAGTGATTTAAAATGGAATGATCATATAAAGTTGATCGTCGGTAAAGCAGATGCCAGACTGAGATTCATTGGAAGAATCCTAAGGAAATGCAATCCGAAATCAAAGGAAGTAGGTTAACAGTACGCTTGTTCGCCCGCTGCTTGAATACTGCTCAGCAGTGTGGGATCCGTACCAGATAGGGTTGATAGAAGAGATAGAGAAGATCTAACGGAGAGCAGCGCGCTTCGTTACAGGATCATTTAGTAATCGCGAAAGCGTTACGGAGCTGATAGATAAACTCCAGTGGAAGACTCTGCAGGAGAGACGCTCAGTAGCTCGGTACGGGCTTTTGTTGAAGTTTCGAGAACATACCTTCACCGAAGAGTCAAGCAGTATATTGCTCCCTCCTACGTATATCTCGCGAAGAGACCATGAGGATAAAATCAGAGAGATTAGAGCCCACACAGAGGCATACCGACAATCCTTCTTTCCACGAACAATACGAGACTGGAATAGAAGGGAGAACCGATAGGGGTACTCAAGGTACCCTCCGCCACACACCGTCAGGTGGCTTGCGGAGTATGGATGTAGATGTAGACAAGATAAGATAAATAGGGTGGGTGCGCGATGACTTTCCAACCCAACTCCTGTATAGTGCTTTTCGTCAGTCCAGTAGCATGAGGGCGGACGTTACCGTGAAGTAGCATCACTACACGCAGTCTTCCTGGTCGTTGTTCTTGGACTGCGTCTGTAAGATCTCTCAGTTTTTGACAGTAAATGTCAGCAGTGATGGTTACACCTCTGGGAAGCAATTCGTATAACACCACACCGTCGCTGTTTAACCAGATGCATAACGTTATCTTCTGTGGATGCGCGCACGACCTTATAAGGGGAGTTTCTGTTTTGTTTGGGCTTATCCATTCCCTTCTTTTCCTTATGTTGTGATAAAGTCACTATTTCTCGTCACCAGTAGTGACACAAAATAGGAACGGTCGGTGTTGTTCAAGAGCCGATTGATGACGAGCAAGTGGAGATGCATATAAGGCTAAGCGCAGATTTTTTGTGATTTTGGTTTTGAGCGTGCTGCACCCAAACATCCACTTTTTGGACCTTCTCTATTCTATGCAAATGTCGCACGATGGTACAGTGATTTACGTTCATACATCTGCTAGTTCTGAAGTACACTGATAGCGGCCATTGTGGATTAAGGCGTTTAAACGACCTTCATTAAGCCGCAAAGGTCTTCCTGAACATCGAGAATCAATAGTGTCAAAACTATTCTCTATCAAAAGAAGCCATTTTCTTGCCGTGCACTGTCCAATGGCATTATAGCCGTACACAGCACGAATGTTTCTGTCTGGCCCCGCTGCTGTCACCTCTCTACTGAACTCAGACCCAAATATATGTCGGAAACGATTTCATTTCTGCACTTGGCACTCTATTTCCTAGCGTCTGCAGCTCCAGTCACTATCTCCAAATGGCAAAACACAATACCAGTATGTAAACTCAAAAGGACAGTGAGATACAAATAAAAAATGACAATCGATAAATTAATCCATAGCAAGAGGAATACGAACCTGCAATACCAAAACGCCACAAATGTATGCAGCAACGTAATAACTTCATTTGCGACATGAAAAAACTGAACACGCCAATCGTGCATATGAACGCGCCCCTAGCAGATTCTCCACAATGACAGGTAAGACGTCTTCGTGGTGTGAAACTGTTTAGTTGCAGATCTGGTTTGGGACACCCCGCTTAACTGGTGGAGGCTGCTCAGTACTTCAGCTGTTCACGCAGCCAGTGACGTCACCTGAGAGGCGCTGCGTCACAAACGTCACGTGTCCTCCTCGCCAGCACGACGGTAATGGCGGGAACAGCAGCTCTTTCCTAAAAGTCGGCTGCCGAAAAGTTCCGTCTGTATGAAAGTAGTAAATGACATTCAGGAAACCTTGAGGTGGTTAGTGACAGAATGCCTAAATTACTTTTCTCTCTTCTATCTAGTTGTTATCGATGGTGACATACTACTTGCGTCACAATAAGTTTTGTTAACTGTAACTTCAGTCGATCTAGCCATATTCCAAGAAGAACAGCGACGAACCAAAACGTAATAATGACCTACTTAATAGTATACTGGTCCACCCTTGGAATGCAATATATCAGATTGTGCGTGGCATAGATTAGTGAGGTATGCAGCACCAGATGTCCATACACAGACCACGCAGTTCCCGTAAATTACGGACCAGTGCATCGTGAAGCAGTGCTGGCACCCCATGAATCACCCAGACTGCATCACGATATCGCTCCAGTCCTTACATCGAATCAGATGATGAACCTTGTATGTATTGTATTGTATGTTAACCGGGGACCTAGAAACGACGGAGAGGCTCCTTCCCCGCCGCAGCCGCAGTGGTCCACAACCCCACGACGACTACCGCAGTCCACTTCACCCCTCCGCCGCCCCACACCGAACCCAGGGTTATTGTGCGGTTCGGCCCCCGGTGGACCCCCAGGGAACGTCTCACACCAGACAAGTATAAGCCCTATGTTTGCGTGGTAGAGTAATGGTGATGTCCGCGTACGTCGAGAACTTGTTTGCGCAGCAATCGCCGACGTAGTGTAACTGAGGCGGAATAAGGGGAACCAGCCCGCATTCGCCGAGGTAGATGGAAAACCACCTAAAAACCATCCACAGACTGGCCGTTTCACCGGACCTCGACACAAATCCGCCATGCAGATCCGTGCCGGGGACCAGGCGCTCCTTCCCAACCGGAAATGACGAACCTTACTCATGCTTCGTTTTGGAATTATAAATACAAGAGTGAAAGTAGTGTACTGAAGTTAAAAGTCCATTGCCTTGGTAGCATTACATACCCCGATGGAAGTTACTTCGTGCAGCGCCCTGGTATATGATATTACAACACGACGTGGTCTACAGCTCACGAGTATTTTATGGCACTATTGTAATACAAGGTGTGTTCAGTAACTAATGCAACAGATTTTTCTCTGGAGGCAGGTTAGTTTTATTCATGATTCAAATAACCACATTATTCCCCACTCTTTTGGCTATGAAACCCTATTTTTCAACTTAATCTCCTTCCAATGCGTCGGCCTTACGCCACCTTTCTGAGACAACCTGTAAGCCCGCGTGCTACCACTCTAGTGGTCGACGTCGGAGCTAACGTCTTGCTGCATCTGTAACCTCCCCCTCAGCCACGTAAAGCTTTCCGTGGTGAGCCTCCTTCATTAGGCTGAACAAATGGAACTCGGAAGATGCGAGACCCGAGCTGCAGGGTGGATGGGGAAGAACAGTTCACTTCCAAGATGCTACTGCAGGCGGGTGTAAAAATGAATGTGCGCAACGGAAAATAATAAACGTTAAAATGATGATTTGGCAACGGCCTTGCCGTAGTGGATACACCGGTTCCCGTGAGATCACCGTAGTTAAGCACTGTCGGGCGTGTTCGGCACTTGGATGGGTGACCATCCAGGCCGCCATGCGCTGTTGCTATTTTTTCGGGGTGCACTCAGCCTCGTGATGCCAATTGAGGAGCTACTCGACCGAATAGTAGCGGCTTCGGTCCAGAATACCATCATTACGACCGGGAGAGCGGTGTGCTGACCCCACGCTCCTCCTATCCGCATCCTCCACTGAGGATGACACGGCGGTCGGATGGTCCCGATGGGCCACTTGTGGCCTGTAGGCAGAGTGGTGTGGAAAATGATGATTTAGCCCTGTCTGACTACCACATGAAGCAGGTCTTAGGATCTCTTAATGCTCTTTTTTAACATATAAATTACAATCTAAACATAAATGAATGATGAAGGCAACTAATACTACTAAACGATAAACGTTGTCGTTCAATATGTATTTATTACAGATTAAAATCAACCCTTTAAGTACAATTGTCTATATTTCCTGACTAAAATTATTAATCAGTTGCCCAACTCTGCCCTTATGACTGCGCGGTCTAATATCACTAACGCGAAATGACTGACATCATCTACGTACCAAACACTAGAAGGCACTACTATCAAATATGATCTACGGTGTTGTGGAACCTCAGTGGAAATAAACTAACGTGATCACAGCTGTTTAGCTTTATAGCCCTAATAAGCCGAAACAATTTGCAATATCACCGTATGTACGGCGCCCGATGCGTCTAAGTGATAGTTCTTGTACTCGTCTGCGACGATGGAAGAACTCCAGCCACAAATAAACGCTTTCAAACACTAGGGCGGCAGAAGTCGGTCCTCTGACTAATACATTCTAATGCTGTCTTCTCCTCTCTGTGTTCTACAGACGAGAAACGCGAACTCCCAGCCGCAATGATTGGGTTCAGGTAACGTCTCAACGTAAGTATAGGCAGAAGAAGTGCGCTCAATTACTGAATGCTGTGTACTCGACGACGACTTTCAACCCGGAGGTGAAGTCCAGAATCGTATAGGTTCGCAACAGCACAGTGCCTAACTGTTCTAACTATAAACTCACCTGAGAGCAAAGACTGTAAGTCCGTCTCTATCAACAAAGCTGATACCGAGCGACCGTCACACCTGGGCGCTCACTACGGAAAGACCTCGTCTCTCCACCGCTGGCTTCCCAGCAAGGCTCGGCTCCCCACCCTCGTAGTTCCGAAAACGAATCATATTCCCAAAACAACGGAATATGCTCCCTCTCTACAGATTCTTCCGAACGCCGACCAACCATATTTTAGTCTTTTGTCGTCCAGTGCGGAAAGTTTGCGAGGAAATACCTATACTGAGTAAAAAGTCTTGGAAATAACCCAGCCTGCGTGGTTTACGAGGTGGCACTTCTTCGTTCCTCTCAGCTGCGTCCAAGCTTTCCAGAGTTCGGAAGTATTATCCGGTTATCCTTCCGGCCCTACTACAACAGCGGCCAGTCGCCCCTGTATTGTGTCTTCGCTCTCAGGTGTCCAGACTGTCCGTCTTGACACTTCCTGTGTGGAGCTGGACCGCCACACCTCTGTGGGCCTTCCACCCAGGGCTTGAGTTCCGCTGGCCATTTCATTTCCACTGTCGTTCCAACCTCTACTAGTATAGGCAATCATTCATTACGCCGTTCTGATAATAAAGACACCGCGTTACCTTTCATGCAATAAGCGTTAACAATTACTTACAAGGCGTACATGACAATGTCAGTCTCATTTATATTCGTGGCAACGAACAAGTTGAAGTCGTTTCTTCAGTTTCCTGAGGGTAGCGCCATACACTCCATAGTTGATCGTTGCGTCATGAGGGACGATATCAAACAGAGCAACCCCTGCAGAGTTCCAAAGACTACCGCCATCACTTTACTGGCTGAGTGTGCGGCTTTAAACTTCTTCTTCGCAGAACAGGTGGTGTGACGCCACTCCATGGATAACCGTTTTGTTTCTGAATCGAAGTGGTAAACCTACGTTTCAACGCCTGTGACGATGTTCGACAAAAGTTGTCACGATCAGCTTCGTAACGCGGAAGTAATTCCGTACAGACGGGCCTTCCTTGTTCTTTATGGCTTTCCGTTAGGGGCTGGTTAATTCAGCGGGCACACACTTTTGAATACTACAACTGCTCGACGAGTGTGCACTACCAACAGAGACGTCGAGTTGAGCAGCGAGCTCTTTGATTGTCTTCCGTCGATCACCTCGAATGAGAGTGTCCGCACGTTCCAACAATACAGGAGTCACAGCTGTGTGCGGACGGTCTGCCCGCGGGATATCGGACAGGTTTGTGCGACCGTGTTGCGGTGATGATAGACTCTTTGCCCAACGACTTTCAGTGCTTTTATTCCCTGCTAGGTGTGCGTAGACATTTTCAAAGCGCCTGTAAATGTGTTCCATGTTCTGATTTTCTGCTAACAGAAGCTCAGTGACAGGTCTCTGCTTGGAACGCACCTCCGTTACAGACGCCATTTTGTGTGCGTAGACATTTTCAAAGCGCCTGTAAATGTGTTCCATGTTCTGATTTTCTGCTAACAGAAGCTCAGTGACAGGTCTCTGCTTGGAACGCACCTCCGTTACAGACGCCATTTTGAATGCTACATATAGCGACACCACCTATCGGAACTTCATGAGGCGGGAATATTCCATGACGTCTCACAACACATTCCACATTTTTTCTGCTGAAATTGGCTAAGAGAAAAAAATTCTTCCTTTACTTATTGAACGCCCCTCGTATATTCAATTTACATTCCTAGAGTCTGTAAACATCATCTTTTGAGTTATTATTAATTACTGCACCCATGGGGAAACTGTTTGTACTTAAAAATAAAATTCAACTAAATTAATTTTTGACTGTGAGCATAAAATTTGCCCATTAAGCGGTAGCACCGGAAAAATATGTATAACGTAATGTCTTAAGGTAAAAGTGATAAGTTGCATGCAAATGTGTGATTCAGTGATAAATTTGAAACTGCTTTCAATAAAGGAATAGAAATTGGTACAAAGGACGACGAAACAGGTGGATGTAAAGTTGTCTGTCCGTTAGCTCTAAAGAAGATCTATATTCACAAGATGTACCCTGGACTGTCATAACAGGAAACTAGCTAACGAGGAAAAAAAGCGCAAAACCAACAAGGAGTTCTGCGATATAAAGTAAACTTGGTAGGCGTGTTTATACATCTGAAAGATTTTATTTATTTACTCGTGTCCAGAACATAACATACATATACAGCCGATAGACAGCAATTTACAAACGATATAAGTATATTATAAAATTCCATATGACATCAATTTACAGACAATATAAGTACATGATTAAGTTCCATACGACATCCAAAATTCCGCCGTTTGAATTGCTGTATCCATGGCGATAACCAGATCGTCCATCGGTCCTGGGGCTGGGAGCAGGTGTGATTGAGCTTGCTGGTCTCCACATTCGCATAGTTCATCTCCTGAAGAGAAACCCCATTTCTTCAAATTTATCTTGCATCGGGATACACCAGTTATCTGAAAGATGATGTCTCTTTAGATTTCGCGCCAGTCTCTTGAGAGTCGCGCTAGTAGCGCCACTATTAGGAAACAAATCAGGTTTAATTTAAACGCGCGTTGTAATGGTTGTGAGCTTTAGTTACCTTTGAGATTGAGCGTGTTGAGTTCATCATAATCAAGAATGCATTTAAGGTGACAAAGACGCCATTATCAATAACTCACTCAGTTTGAACGAGGGCCTAAAAAATCTGGACGTTTCTTCTGCAATATTGCAGAAAGACTTGCCAAGAGTGTAGTCACTGTACATGATTGATCTGTCGTCAGAAGACCAGGTTCCGGACGCTCAGAGAGGGAAAACCGTCGTGTTCAGCATCTGACTCTGGCGCATCGTGCTGCACCTGCAGCACCAATTTGAGCACCAGTTGGCACCACAGTGACATAACGAACTGTTATAAATCGGTTACTTCAAGGATAGGCCTGAGCCAGACACCCTGTACCGTGCATTCCACTGACTCCAGACCACCACCATTTGCGACTTCAGCGGTGTCAAGCGACACCTCAGTGGAGATCAGGATGGGGGGTCCGTTGTGTTTCCTGATGAAATCTGATTCTGCCTCGGTGCAAGTGATGGCCGTATGTTGGGTAGAGGGAGGTCAGTTGAGGGCCTGCACCAGAGCTGTCTTCGTTCTAGACACAGTGGACGTACAACTGGAGCTATCGTCTGGGGTGCGATTTCGTATGACAGTTGGAGCACACTAGTGGTTATGCCATGCACCCTGACCAGTCTGGTGAATAGAGCTGTTGTCCTGTCATTCATGAACAGCATTCCAGGGTGTGTTTTCAAACAGGATAACGCTCGCCCAGGTACTGCTGTTGTAACTCACCGTGCTCAACAGGGCGTCGAGATGTTGCCTCGGTCTGCTCGGTTACCGGATCTGACTCCAATCGAGAATATACGGGACATCATCGGGCGACATCTCGAGCGTCATCCACAAACAGCTTTAACCGTTCGTGTATTGACCGACCAAGTGCAACAGTCGTGAAACTGTGTCCCAGAAACTTGACATCCGCCGTCTGCATGCTTGCCGTCAACATTCTGGCGGTTACGCCGGTTATTAAAGTACCAGAACTTCACATTTGCAATGGCTTATCTCGCGCTTACTTAATCTGTGATCTTGAAATGGTATTCACTTAAATATGTTACCTAGACAAATGTATTCCCGAAATTTCATTACCCTACAGTAATTACTTCTTTCGTGTTGCGATTTTTTTGTGTCAGTGCATATGTCACACACCATTAAAACACTTGTGAGACATCAATTGTGTTTCCATTGTTATGTTGTACACATTTCCAGAATATGCTCCATCGACGTTAACTTTTACAACTCAGATTATTTTCAGATTCTGATACTGATACGAGCATTCGAGATTACTGTTTGTTTTAGAAACGGAACCTTGAATAGGCTAGAGAAACGGCTCCAGCACACTGGCAGTGGAAGCAAACTCGGAACTCTTCACAGACTTGTCTCACGTTTCTCACGGTTGTTGCGCCTATTTAGGTGCAACAAACGCTTTCCCAGTACGGTGTAGTTCTCAAGCGTTTTTGAGAAATCGAGGTACAAAGTCTGCGAGGCTGTAGAATACCGTATGGAAGCACCAACTGGCGAGCGCTGCTTTAGCGCAAGCGGCCAAGGAGGCATTTTTCAACTCTCAGCACACTGCGCTCCACGCTTCCAGTTTCACCATTTTCTTTTCTTTTCTGCTCTTCCATCAAAGTCTTGTATCGCTACAACGAATAATGTTTCTTATGAAAGTAACAATAACAGTAATGAAACTTCCTGGCAGATTAAAGCTGTGTGCCCGACCGAGACTCGAACTCGGGACCTTTGCCTTTCGCGGGCAAGTGCTCTACCATCTGAGCTATCGAAGCGCGACTCACGCCCGGTACTCACAGCTTTACTTCTGCCAGTATCTCGTCTCCTACCTTCCAAACTTTACAGAAGCTCTCCTGCGAACCTTATAATCACCGATGAACTTAGCGATTTTCAGCAAACCTTACGCACAGTCTCGAACCTTTCCGAATTTTTTTCTCGATTGCAGCCCCAGCAAAATAATGTAAGGAAAAAGCTTTATCTCTCACTACATTTTTGCTGTTCATTTAGTAAAACTACTGCAACAGACGTGACATTCTAATTCATTACTTACTCACTATAGACTCTATTCGCAACACATTTTCCGGACAGTATCCGCATATAAAAGTGAGTATACCTGCTAAATTATGCTACTGCACGACGTGATATCAGGAGATATGACGCAATAAACATTGATACGCGTAAAAAGGACTGGCTTCTCTTAAAGCGGAACTCAAAGGACCCAGACTATACTCATCCATTGTTTGGTGACTTCCAAATGCAAACAAAAATCCAAACTTTTCCAGTAATCCATGCGTGAACAGGACGAAACTAATAAAACCAGTCATAAAGCTATTACATATTTAACGTCAATATTAGACATTGATTCAATTTTAAAGTACTCACTCAGACTTTTGAAATAGTTTCGCACATGGTAGTTGGGCTCTTTAAGGACCGCGGGTGCGGGTTTGCTGCTTTTCTCCTAATAAGGTAGAGCTTGGTGAAACTTGACCGCAATGTAGGCATGAGTTTTTATCTCGAGAAAATTTGCCTATGTACGTACCGCTGTTCGTTGCTTCATTGTTAGAGGTCTTTTATTTATCGTTGAACAAAGCACCTTCCTGGATGGCAAGCTCCCTCAAAATTCTCTTTGATTTCTGTAAACTGTTGGTAGTTCTTACCAGTCAGAAGACTAGTTTAATGCGCTGTTCATGTCTCTTCATCTCTGCTTAACTTCTGCAGCCTGCATCAGTTTGAACTTGCTTCCTGTAGAATTTTTACCCTTCCCCTACGTTTCCCTCCATTACCAACTTCGCAGTTCCTTGAAGCCTCGGAATGTGTCCTATAAACTCATCCCCTCTTTCGGCGTAGTTGGTGCCATAAATCCCAGCCACCCCCCTCCCATCAATTAGATTAAGTATCTCTACAAGTTACCCGATCTTTCCATCGTATCTTTCACATTCTGTTCTAGCACCTAGTTTCAAAAGCTTCCAGTGTCTTCTTGCCTTTATCGTCCACATGCCACTTGTATACAAGGCTACACATCAGTAAAATACGTTGAGAAAAGACTGTACAATACTTAAATTTATATTTCATATTAACAAATGACTCCTTTCTTGCTAAAAGCAGTTTGCATTTTACATGCTTCAGCTGTCATTAGTTATTTTGTTGCTCAAATAGTAAAATTTATCTACTACTTTTTGTACCTCATTTCCTAATATAATTATGTCAGCATAACCTCATCTAATTCGACTACATTCCATTATCCACTTTTTACTTTCGTTAATGTTCATCTTATAAATTCTTTTCAAAACACCGTCCATTTCATTAAGCAGCTCTACCAAATCAAAGTTTTTTTTCTTTAATTCTCTTTCCAAAGTTATCTTTGCTTTACTATAGTCCTTGTTCCATCTATAGACTGAATTACATCTGGTATATGCCAAAAATTCCTCCCACTCCCTTTGCAACTACTTCTTCCCTTTCATGTCTTCTGACTCATATAACTACCGTCTGGTTTCTGTTCAAATTTCAGATAACCTGTCACTTCACGTATTTAATCTCTGCTACTTTCAGAATTTCAAAGACTGTATTTCAATAAATGAAAAGCACCAGTTTGCTTTTGTTATACAATATTACTTTTATTGTTAACCGGTTTTCGGCTTACAAGGCCATCTTCAGACAAATGTCTGAATATGGCCTTGTAAGCCGAAAACCGGTTAACAATAAAAGTAATATTATAGAACAAAAGCAAACTGGTGCTTTTCATTTATTGTAATGTTGTTCTGAAACTTCCTGGCAGAATAAAATAATGTTGTTCTACCAAGAACCGACGGAAGATTCTGTTAACACGACTGTATTGTAATTAATATTGTAAAAAGTCTTACCTATATTTACAAACAACTTAGTTTTTCCATTGTTAAGACTATCATATAAGATAAAGCGTTAAGTGGGTACTGCCACACGTGTTTCTAAATTTATCAGGAATCAAAATTCGTCATCCGTGAAGTCGGCTTCAACAAGTTTTTTTTCCATTCTTGAGGAAATCATTCGTGTCACCATATTGCAGCCGTTACTTATTAAACTGACGGTCCGCCAATATTAATACCTGTGAACACCTGCCTTCTTTGTTGTTGGAGTTATCGTGTTTTTCTGGAAATCTGGGGGATTTCGCCTGTTTCATATATCTTGCATACCAGGTGGATCAGGTTCTTCATAAGACGCTCCCCCAAGAATCTCAATAATTCTGCAGGAACGTCGTTTGCTCAAGGGGCCTTATTTCCCCTTAGGCCTTTCAGTGCTCTCTCAAATTCTTCTCGCAGTATCATACCTCTCATCTCCTCTTCATATGGTTCCCCTTCTTTTTCTAGCAAACTGACTTGAAGATCATACTCCTTGGATATTGTTCTACATATTCCTTCAACATTTCAGCCTTCGTCTTTTTGTTGGTACTGGCTAGCCATCTGACCTTTTAATAGTCTTGCAGCTGCTTCTACTTTTGCGAAAGGTTTCTTTAATATCTCTATAGATGGTATCTATCTTTCCCCTAGTCATACATGCTTCCATAGCCTTGCATTTCTCCTCAAAATTTCTCTCTTTTTATCATTTTGCTCTTCCTGTCTATAGCATTTCTTAGATATCTGTATCCTATTTTACCTTTTACACTTGCTTTATACACTACTGGCCATTAAAATTGCTACACCACGAAGATGACGTGCTACAGACGTGAAATTTAACAGACAGGAAGAAGATGCTGTGATATGCAAGTAATTATCTTTTCAGAGCATTCACACAAGGTTGGCGCCAGTAGCGACACCTACAACGTGCTGACATGAGAAAAGTTTCCAATCGATTTCTCATACGCAAACAGCAGTTGACCTGAGTTGTCTGGTGAAACGTTATTGTGATGCCTCGTGTAAAGAGGAGAAATGCGTACCATTACGCTTCCGACTTCGATAAAGGTCGGATTGTAGTCTATCGCGATTGCGATTTATGTGTCGTGACATTTCTGCTCGCGTTGGGCGAGATCCAATGACTGTTAGCAGAATATGGAATCGGTGGGTTCAGGAGGGTAACACGGAACGCCGTGCTGGATTCCAACGGCCTCGTATCACTAGCAGTCGAGATGACAGGCATCTTATCCGCATGGCTGTAGCGGATCGTGCAGCCACGTCTCGATCCCTGAGTCAACACATGGGGACGTTTGCAAGACAACAACCATCTGCATGAATAGTTCGACGACTCTAGCAGCAGCATGGACTATCAGCTCGGAGACCATGGCTACGGTTACCTTTGACGCTGCATCACATACAGGAGCGCCTGCGATGGTGTCTTCAACGACGAACCTGCGTGCACGAATGGCAAAACGTCATTTTTCGGATGAATCCAGGTTCTGTTTACAGCATCATGATGGTCGCATCCGTGTTTGGCGACATCGCGGTGGACGCACATTGGAAGCGTGTATTCGTCATCGCCATACGAGCGTATCACTCGACGTGATGGTATGGGGTGCCATTGGTTACACGTCTCTGTCACCTCTTGCTCGCATTTACGGCACTTTGAACAGTGGACGTTACAGTTCAGATGTGTTACGACCGTGGCTTTACCCTTCATTCGATCCCTGCGAAACCCTACATTTCAGCAGGATAATGCACGACCGCACGTTTCAGATCATGTACGGGCCTTTCTCGATACAGAAAATGTTCGACTGCTGCCCTGGCCAGCACATTCTCCAGATCTCTCACCAACTGAACACGTCTGGTCAATGGTGGCCGAGCAACTGGCTCGTCACAATACGCCAGTTAGTACTCTTGATGAACTGTGGTATCGTGTCGAAGCTGCATGGGCAGTTGTACCTGTACACGCCATTCAAGAATGTTTCGACTCAATGCCCAGGCGTATCAAAGCCGTTATTATGGCTCGAGGTGGTTGTTCTGGATACTGATTTCTCAGGTTCTATGCACCCAAACTGCGTGAAAATGTAATCACACGTCAGTTCTAGTATAATTATTTGTCCAATGAATACCCGTTTATCATCTGCATTTCTTCTTGGTGTAGCAGTTTTAATGGCCAGTAGTGTATTTGTATTGTCAACTTTCCATAATTGAATTCAAAATCTCATATGTGACCCAAAGATTTTACTGAAGTTCCTGTTTTTGCCTATTTCATTGTCTACTGCCTTTGCGCTTTCATTTCTCAAAGCTACCCATTCGTCTTCTCTTCTGTTCCTATACCTATGCCAATCAAACCTTTCCTAATGCTCCCTTTAAAACACTCAGAAACTTTTATTTCTTTCAGTTTAGCCAGTCTTGTGTCCTCAATCTTCCACTTATCTGTATTTCCTTCAATTCTAAGCTACACTTCGTCATTAATAAGTAACTCCACATCTATCGCTATAGTTGAGAATCTGCTTTTGAATTCTTTGTCATACCACTATATAATCTGTCTGAGATTTTCCGGTGTTTCCGTATCTCTTCCATGTACGTAACCTTCTTTCATGATTCTTAATACAGTTATCAGCGCTGATTAAATCGTGCACTGTGCAAGCTGACTTCGCCTTTATTACTTTGTCCTAGTGCGAATCCACTTGCTATTTTCGTTTGTCTTCTTTTCTACTATCGAATTTCAAGCCACCGTCAAAATGAATTTTTCGTCTCCTTTAACAACCCGAATAACATGATACCTTTCAGTTCACCATACCTCCGTCTGCCCCGGGTCGCTGAATGGTCAGCGTGATGGATTGTCAATTCTCTGGGCCCAGGTTCGATTCCCGGCTGGGACGTGGAATTTTCTCCCCCGGGGACTGGGTGTTGTGCTGTCCTCATCATCGTCCTATCATCCTCATCGACTGCAGGTCGCCGAAGTGGCGTCAAATTGAAAGACTGGCACCCGGCGGACGGCCTGCCCGACAGGGGGCCGTAGCCATACTATTAAATAAATCATACCTTATTCAATATTCAAGATATTCATCATCTTCGGAGCTAGTAGCCAGATAAACTTGTACTACGAGAGACGTCCAATAAGTAATGCAACACTTTTCTTTCTGAAACCAAGTAGATTTTATTCAGGATTCCAGTACACCATATTATTTCGTGCTCTTTTGACTGCAAAACCAATTTTTCAACGTAATCTCAGTTCAATGGGACGGGCTTATGCCAAATTACTGGGAGGGCCTGAATGACCGCACGGTACCACTCTACTGGTCGACGTCGCAGACAACGTCTTACTGCATCAACAGCTTCCCCACCGTCCACGTACTGCGACGTAGCTTGTGCATCCTTCATTAGGACAAACAGATGAAAGTCGGGAGGTGCGAGTTCCGGCCTGTGGTGTTGAAAGAGCGGCCCAATGAAGTTTTGTGGGCTCCTGTCGGCTGCCCAGAGCTATGTGAGGTCTTTCCCTGTCGTGGAGAAGGAGAAGTTGGTTGCACTTTCGTGGCGCGCACGTTGAAGTCGTTTCTTCAGTTTCCTGAAGTTAACACAGTACACTTCAGAGTGTCTGAAGTGGCCTTCTGTCAGATGGCGAGAAGCGCAGCGGGCACACACCTTTGAGTACTGCAACTGATGGACGAGTGTGTCAGCACTACCAGGCACAGACGTCAAGTTGCGCAGCGAGGTGTGCGATTGTGATCCGTCGATCACCTCGAATGAGAGTGTCCGCACGTTCCGACACTGCAGCAGTTGCAGCTGTGTGCGGTCGGCCCACACGACGGGGATCGGATAGGTTTGCGTGACCTTGCCGCAATAATGATGGACGCCTCATCAAACAATTGCCTGTGGTTTTGTTCACAGCCAGGTCGCCGTTGACATTCTAAAAGCATCTTATGAATATCTGCGCTCCTTTGATTTTCCTCCAAAAGAACCTCAGTAGCAGCTCTCTGTTTGGAACGAACATCTGCTACAGCCGCCGTTTTGAAGGTTACGTATAGTGACACCACCCAACGGAACTTCATGAAACTGTAGGGGCTGAAGCGAGAATATTCTACGATACTCCACAAAAATTTCTGTAATTTTCCAACCGGAACTGGCTGAGAAAAATATTGTGTTGCGTTACTTATTGGACACCCCTCATACTTTGTTTTGTGTTGGTTTTATATCTGTCTTTGCTACGGTATGGCGTTCGGTATGTTGTTACTACTACTGTACTTTACTTCCATTCTTATTTTCTTATTGATTATTAAACCCACTCCTGCATTTCCTGTGTTTCGACCCTTTACCATACAATCCTACACGCTCATTTCTATCCATATACTTGGAAAACCTTTCAAATGTTCCTCTTCTTCAGACCTAATAAACCTGCCACTGACACCTCCCTCTACCATCACATCAGCCTCACCTCCATGTTTAGCAATGTCTTTGAGTCCTTCCTACCCTGACGTATCCATAAACACCTGCAAGTACAACTACCCGTTCCTGACCATAAATGTTGATTTTGTCCCAATTTTTCCTCCGATGACCAACTCCTCTACCTTACTCATCTCCTGTTCTACTAAATCAACAACTGCAAATCCGCCATTTTTGTCTCCCTAGATATTGAGAAAACTTATGACCTTGTATGGCATTCCTGGATGCTCTTTAAGCTCCAGGCCTATGAATTTCCCATAAATTATGTCCATCACACCGATTCGTTTTTCTCTAACCGCCTTTCTTATGTCACCATCAAGAACACTAAGCCCCACACCTTCCATCCCACTGCACGTGTTTCCCGAGATTCTGTCCTCTCACCTCTCCTGTATGTCCTAGACACTGTTGATATGCCCTCCTCCTTTTCATCTCCTACAGTATTGCGATTACACCGCGTTTCTTTCCCTCTATCCTACCCTCCAGAAATCTTAACGATTCCTCCAGCTCCATCTCCATCAGTTCACCTCCTGGTGCATTCTTCCAAAACCCAGGCAATAACTGCAGGTCGAACCACCCGCAGCTTCCGGCCCCACGACTTTTACCTTACATTTACGACAGTCCTATTCAGTTAACTAACACACTAAAATACTTTGGACTAACACTTGATCGCAACTTCATACAACCGTCCATCCGTTTTTATGTACTCGTGTGCCACATGTCTGTGTCTATATTTTAATTACTTAATTAGTCACCGAATCAACCTTGAATATTTTAACTTCTGCAACTGACGATCTATCTTTCTATTGTACAAAACGATTATTTTTTGTCAGCTATAATGTCTTTTTTTTATTTTCCTCTCATGTTTAAGCTCCAGGCCTATGAATTTCCCATAAATTATGTCCATCACACCGATTCGTTTTTCTCTAACCGCCTTTCTTATGTCACCATCAAGAACACTAAGCCCCACACCTTCCATCCCACTGCACGTGTTTCCCGAGATTCTGTCCTCTCACCTCTCCTGTATGTCCTAGACACTGTTGATATGCCCTCCTCCTTTTCATCTCCTACAGTATTGCGATTACACCGCGTTTCTTTCCCTCTATCCTACCCTCCAGAAATCTTAACGATTCCTCCAGCTCCATCTCCATCAGTTCACCTCCTGGTGCATTCTCCCAAAACCCAGGCAATAACTGCAGGTCGAACCACCCGCAGCTTCCGGCCCCACGACTTTTACCTTACATTTACGACAGTCCTATTCAGTTAACTAACACACTAAAATACTTTGGACTAACACTTGATCGCAACTTCATACAACCGTCCATCCGTTTTTATGTACTCGTGTGCCACATGTCTGTGTCTATATTTTAATTACTTAATTAGTCACCGAATCAACCTTGAATATTTTAACTTCTGCAACTGACGATCTATCTTTCTATTGTACAAAACGATTATTTTTTGTCAGCTATAATGTCTTTTTTTTATTTTCCTCTCATGTTGCCTGGAAAATTTGGAAATTTGTGGTAAGGTCTCATGGGACCAAACTGCTGAGGTCATCGGTCCCTAAGCCTACACACTACTTAATCTAACTTAAACTAACTTATGCTAGGGACAACACGCACACCCATGACGGAGGGACGGAGGGAGGACTCGAACCTCCGACGGGGGCAGCCGCACAGACCGCGTGGCTACCCCGCGTGGCCTCATGTTGCTGAAGAGCCGCAAATTGTATCCCCTGACATTCCTCCTCCTGCCCGTGTGAGTTAGGGGAGAATTGTGGGTGTGGGAAGGATATGAAATAACAGTAAAGAAATAAAAACTCTGTTCGATCTTGTGTTGATAGCCTTATATTCTCCTGACCAGAAGTCCTGTTCTTCCTGACACCGAGTTTCACTAATTACTACAACATCTAACTTCACTATTTACATTTTTTTTTCTTTTTGAATTTGTCCACAGCTCGTGGTATAGTGCTGGCACGGTAGCTCAGTATGTTTAATTAGAGAGCTGGTTGCCCTCTGTAAAAAAAAAAAAAAAAAAAAAAAAAAAACTGAGTGGAGGGATAAACAACAAACTTCAACGGATGCCATGTGACGTTAACTACGACCAGACGCAACGAACAATAACGAACAAAGTGGGGAAAAAAGTGGTGTCCTGGGTTCGATTCCCGGACGGGTTGGAAATTTTCTCCGCCCGGGAACTGGGTGTTTGTTTTCTCCTCGTCATTTCGTCATCAATCGTGCAGGTGGCGGGACTGGACTGGGCAAAGATTGGGTACTACCCCACAAACTAAACAACATCATCATCATCTTTTTGAATTTCCTAACCTACCTAGTTGATTAAGGGAACGAATGCTCCACTCTCCGTCCTGTAGGACGATAGTTTCCTTTTTCCTGATGACAACGTCCTCCGGAGTAGTCCTGAATGGGAAACTTTTGTTCCTCCAGAATATTCTACCCAAGAGCCATACGGTAGAGCTGTATCCCATCGGAGGAAAAATAACGGCTGTAGTTTCCCCTTGCTTTCAGCCGTTCGCAGCAGAGCCATGTTGGCTAATCCAGATCAGTCTGTCATCCAGGCTGCTGTCCCGGCAACTTCTGAAAAGGTTGCTGTCCCTCTTTAAGAACCACGGGTTAGTCTGGACCCGCCACACACACCACATCGATGTGGTTGTGCATATGCTACAGCTACCTGTATCATTGAGACACGAAAACCACCGTACCTTGGCAAGATCCGTAGGTCATGGAGATGATATTCGTTTTACGAGTAACTATCTATATAATGTTATTTGACATGTGTATATGAAAGACGAGAATAAATTTTTAGAACATCTTAGCTCCTAAGGGAAACACCCATGGCCATCGAAGATATATGAATAATGTAAACAAGTTGAGAAACCTCTGTCTTACTCTCTAAGGCTACTGTTTGGTACTAGAGTAACAAACTGCGTGGGCAAAGTCGTTCGGCAGAAAAGAGTAAATTTTCAGTTTTTAGTCAGCGTAACTAAAAGACGTTTTACAACCTACAACGACGAGCCATATCGCCTCGACATTGTGCGAGAATATGAACTGAAGAACCGTTACATCAAATTATGTACAGGCGATATTGGGCGGACAATGAAAGAACACATTAAAAGGCAATAAGGCAACACTTATTTGAAGACTCGTGCGAAATTTCCCGTAGCGGAACACCAGGACAAAGGCTAGGACAGAGATTTTAACAACATACGAGTGCTAGCCAGTAAAAGTAATATTTGAGACGTTCAGAAGCCAACTCCAGCAAATGGAAATCCTCGGTACAAACAGTTAAAGTTATTGTTCTAGAAAAAGAAACTCTGTAACTTTTTCAGCATATTTAGAATAAACTCATTTAATTTCTTACAATTAGGCTTACTTTTTCAACACTTTATAAATATATAAAGAAATTTCAGTGTCTATCTCCCCTACAAGAAAAGAAACTTTGTATTGAGTTGATCACATCTCTAACTGAAAGGTGTTGACGAAGTATTCGGAGTGGCTTCTATACAAGTAAGTTTGTGAAATAAATATGCTCAGACAAAACCCTTTTACGTGAGGAAGTCACAAGCATTAATGTAAGTAATTAAATACTGCTTAAAGTACAAATACAAAATGCCTAAAATTCAAATGAAAAATTGTCTAAAATAGAAATTACAATTTGGTACGAAGCCTTTACTCTGCATAAGAGACGAGGGTTCGTCTTTCGGGATACGTCTTGCAGTCTTCAGGTTTTTAGAGTAGTGATATAAAGTTCAAGTGGTCCATCACGTCCTTCTTTTTTGCCATGGAGATAGGTAGTGTTGTGTTTTAAAGAAAATCATCTGGAACATTAGCTAGGATTTCGACGAAACGGGAATGAGGAGTTGTCAGAATTTACATCAAAATCCGAACGTAATACGGAATCTGGCCTGAGTCTGAATTGTCACCAGAAATGTCACTTCCGCTGCTGTGTTCACTCGTTGGAGGCTTTCTCTTGATCGAAATAAATAAGAAACGTAAGAAATACCACAGTCAGAAACACCGTAAATCTTGAAAATACAAAACAGTTGCGAAATTGTAGACTGCAGTCAGTTCAATATCGTCTCCCATGCAACCATGGAGTTAGTCCTTCTGACCACTGAAACGACTGGTAAAATTTTCCGCTGCCAGAGCAGATAGCACATTCTAGCTGCAGAACATTTAACTGTGGGGTTAGTCGTTCTGGCCAGCAATAAGCATTGAGTGATGCAAACAAACCATTTTATTTCTCACACGTTTTAAAAAACTGGAGTTAGCAGGTTTGGCGTCTGAACGCCTCATTTATAGCAAGAAAATCCGAGAAGTACAGGCTGCGGTACGTAAAACCAGCCCGTTGTACGCAACGCGCACGAACTAACCATTTCCTCTGATGCACCAAAGCTGCGCGAAATTTTGTTGTTATGTAACGCAACTGCAGCCGCAGCCAGTGAAACTCGTCAAAACCAATTCAGAAAAAGGCATCGTTGTGTGAAGCCGTGTTACTGTGAGTGTGTGATAATGCCGTATTCGTTACCCAAGCGTTTTTCCATTGTTGAAGCGTTCATTCGCACTGGGTATTTTTGTGGAAACGCAGAATTTGTTTCAGAAGAAATTTCCAGGACGTTAGGTGCCAGCAAAAAGCACCACACGGGAAATGAATGAAAAAGGGAGGTGTACAGAACCGGTTCAAAATGCTCCCAGGAGCAGACCACCACCTGTCTGCGCTCCTGAATTAAACACAGATGTGCAGGAGATAATGACAAGAAGCATAAACATAGAAAGAAAGATCCTTTATCATTTAGCTACAATATAGCAGGTCAGCAACTGGAAACAGTTGATTTCATAAATTATCTGGGAGTAAGCATTAGGAGTGATTTAAAATGGAATGACCGTATAAAATTAATCGTCGGTAAATGAGATGCCAGACTGAGATTCATTGGAAGAATCCTAAGAAAATGCAATTAAAAAACAAAGGAAGTAGGTTACAGTACACTTGTTCGCCCACTGCTTGAATACTGCTCACCGGTGTGGGATCCGTACCAGATAGGGTTGATAGAAGAGATAGAGAAGACACAACTGAGAGCAGCGCGCTTCGTTACAGGATCATTTAGTAATCGCGAAAGCGTTACGGAGATGAGAGATAAACTCCAGTGGAAGACTCTGCAAGAGAGACGCTCAGTAGCTCGGTACGGGCTTTTGTTGAAGTTTCGAGAACATACCTTCACCGATGAGTCAAGCAGTATATTGCTCCCTCCTACGTATATCTCGCGAAGAGACCATGAGGATAAAATTAGAGAGATTAGAGCCCACACAGAGGCATACCGACAATCTTTCTTTCACGAATAATACGAGACTGGAATAGAAGGGAGAACCGATAGAGGTACTCAAAGTACTCTCCGCCACACACCGTCAGGTGGCTTGCGGAGTATGGATGTAGATGTAGATGTAGAAGCAGAAGACTGAGTCAACAAATCCATGTGAGTGAGAGAAGTTACAGACATGCTTTAAGGGGACTGAAGTTAAAAGCGTACCAGATAAGCGTTGTGCAAGAACTGAAGGAGCATGACCTGCAGAAAAGAGTGCATTTCTGTTCACGGCTGTTGAGAAACGTTTCAGTGGTGCCTTGGACCCACTAAGGCTCATCATGAATGACGAGGCGTGTCTGGCTACATAAATTCCCAAAACAGCAGGTATCTGTCGACAGCAAATCCACATGCGATCCGCCAGTTACCTTTGCATGACGGGAAGATTGGTGTTTGGTGCCTCAATTCGCCCACACGTGTTATGGGGCCCATATTCTTTTAGATGACAGTAAGCAGTGACGTGTATTTGTGAATCGTGGAGGAGTTTTATTAAAACTTCACGGAAAAGGAGCGTGAGTTATGTTAGTGCATGTGTTGACTTTACTGGTCGGCTTTATGTGCCGCACCCTGTAGTTGAAATCTCTCACTATTAGTGCATAGGGTATCGAAACGTCAAGTTTTGGAGAAGTTTGAAAAGGAATACGTCGCGGCCTGTCAACTCAGAATAGTGTGCCTTCATTCAAAATTATAGTGTCTCCGGCAAAATTAGGCATTTTTCGTTAGCGTGTCCCAAATATAGCGGATATCGAAGATAGATAGTGCTTATAGAACCATTGTGACGCTGGTGATGTACTGAAGAGTAGCGAAGCGCCAGCAATCGCGCACTAAGAACAGGTAGGCGCGTAGATGAACCCGGGGCCCGCTTGCTTTCGCCTGCCGTCACTAAGCGGCCCCTGAACTTTGCAGTTGGGGTCCGCCGACCCGGCCCGGCATAAGACTCTGAAGGGATCAGCGATGCGGATGCGGAGGCGGGCCTGCGGCCTCGCGCCGCGCGGAGCCGAGCAGAGCGGCTTATAGGAAATCAATAGGCAGGCGGGCTGGCAGGCTAGCAGGGAGCCAGCAGGCGCCCGCCAGCTCTGTAGCAGCTAGCGTCCCGCGCGCGTGCTCTGCTATGCCCTGTCCCACTGGCTGCAGCCTCGGCGGGTAGCGGCCCCCGGCTTCCCGGCAACACTCATTACCTGCCACTGCGGCGGGCTGCCTACGCGGAGCCGTGCAGGCGTCAGGGCGAGCTGCCGGCGCGGCGGCTTTAGGGCTGCCGGGTCGGTCAGAGGAATCTCGTTAAGCCTCTGCAAGCACCACGCGGAACGCCGCTTTGTCGGGTTCGGTCTGAGCTAACATCCTCTTCACGGTCACTGCTCTTTATGGGTCCTGTTAATGGCTGTATGGCCTTGTCAAGTGTGTAACTAGGTTCACAGGAGTTATCCTGATAGAGACTCATTTAGGAGTCTCAAATTGTAGCTTAGAATTATTTGTTGGGTTCACACACGTTCAAATTCTCAGTATCTATGTAAGACACTGGGAACATTAGTCACAGCCTCATTGTACTATCAAACACTGACGAAATTTTCAATACCAACTTGTCATGGTCAGGGTTCACAGGCATGTAGAACATTTTAAAAGACATCACATTCCCCGTTGACTGTAGAACTTATTTATATCATGGCTACATTGTCACCTAGAAAGTTGTATGTTGTCAACAGATGTAAAAATGCCACAGAGAGCACCTCGCTTCATACCTTTTGACAGTTACTAGAATGTCTCCTGCAGTGATCTTTTCTCTCACCCCTGTGTCGGGGCTGCGACTGGGCGGTCGTGGATCAGCGTGGATCCCCAGAGCGGTCGGCATATTAGGGAGTCAGCACCACGACAAGTCGCCACTTTCGTAGTGGCGGAAGAGTTGACGGGGAATTCTCAGACCGGACTATTCCTTCTATACAGAACTTCACTCCATTCTGGTCAACTCCAATGGAAGCTGCAGGATCGACACGTGCAAGGGCAGTCATGAGGTATTAATTATCTCCTCACTCACTGCCAAGTGCAGGCAGGCTTCGACGTTTTGTTTGGTCACCCGTAGTGGCACAATACGGTAATAAACGTGCCTAAAGGTGATAATTAAAATTACTACTGGTGATACTTTTATTACTACTGATAATACTTTTTGCCAAGTAGATATATTATTAGCATAGCTTTGTAAACAATAAGAAAGCATACTCTGAGAAACAGCGCCTTTATTAAATAGTGTTTCGCAAAATAATTTATTATATCCAAATATAGTCTGAGTAGGTACAAAAGGATGAAGCAGTCTCGTGAAGGATTATTGTTAAACTTTCATAACTGAATTAATTAAAATTTCGCATATTACTGTGAAAACTTACTTTTGGCCTTTGTAATGGATACTGGATGAGGTCATTTTTCTGAATTTCGATTGTTGTTTATAGTTTTATAATTATTTTAAGTGTGACGTTTATGTCCCACTTATCTTGAGGAGGAATAAATAGTTCGCTAAATTCGTTCCTCCTCGAGCCCGGCGACGTATATACATCCCATTTACATTTTTTTTTTTTTACTGGAGATTAGGATCTGTGAAAAGAGAATACAGTTTCCGCTATTATGCCAAACACATTCCACGAAAAAATACACATGGTACAATCTCAGCTATATATTGCCCTGCATCCACAGCACAGTGCACAGCGGTAATGGGAGCTGTAGACTGGTTAGACAACACAAAGCTATTGGTAGTGGGTCACTCAGGTAACGGAATCGTCTTTTTTATTTGTTTTTGGACGGCCGGCCGTTGTGGCCGCGCGGTTCTAGGCCCTTCAGTCCTGAGCCGAGCGGCTGCTACGGTCGCAGGTTCGAATCCTGCCTCGGGCATCGATGTGTGTGATGTCCTTAGGTTAGTTAGGTTTAAGTAGTTCTAAGTCTAGAGGACTGATGACATCAGATGTTAAGTCCCATAATGCTCAGAGACTTTTTTTTTTTTTTTGGACCTTTTCGACTTCGACGTTGCATCTTGTTAGGACTATAATAATGGAGAAAAATGTGACTAACTTTCTTTTTATATGGCTTTTATAAGGCACCTTTCAACTGGGAGAAATATAAAGAGAAGGGGAAAGCAATGATTCATCACAAAAAGAAAAACAAGTTTGTGGAATTTTCCGTTTCATATCAAATCAACGGAAACAAAATGAGAGTGCATGAGCAAATGAAATATGTAAATGTAAAAATTTAGACACAAATATGAAAAAAGATAAAAATATAAGTTGTCTGCGCACAATGGCCACAAGGCAAAAGAACTAAACGAATTAAAAGTGTTTTATGAACAAATATGTGCACAAATCTGTACATTTCCAGCAAACAGTGTAAAAAAGGATGGTAAATATCTTTACTAAGCTTATCTATTGCAGTGTCATTTCTGCATATTGCAGAAAACAAAACAAAAAACATAAAACCGCCAAAACACAAGGCCAAGGGATTTCCACATCCCTGGGAACTCAGGAAAATAAAGTTTTATGTGGCATGAAGAGACTGATGTAGGTTACAGAATTGTAACATGCGGCTCTCTTTGTTAATGTATGACTTCAGCCTAGGTGCATCCTTAATGATCATCTTTCGTAACGCAGTACACACGACATGATGAATGTGTGAATGTAATAATGTCTGCCAGACATTAAAAATATCCCTGTCTGATCCTTTATACTGCCGGGCTTCTCCGAGAAAGAGACATCTGAATCCTCAATACGCAATTATTTCGCATTCGATATACTGGGTGTTTCAGTAAGAGCGTACAAAAATGTGGAAGGACAGAGAGCATGCTCCACTGAACAAATTTAGAAGGGAATCTTGAGACGGAGAAGCCAGCTTAAGGCTCTTTGTCTAGCATTACTGTTTACAAATAACATGCGTTTACACGTACTGAGCTGTTTATTTACATGTAAATTCTCTATTTCCTGCAAGGAAACAAGGAGGAAGAGCCTGATTACTAGGAATTCATGATGTAGGTTTTTTTTTACTTTACTTGTCCATAAGCTTGCTCTGTTTACATTGTCCCATGACAGAACGTGCTATTAGTCAATGACAGACCAATTCATTACTCAGCGCTATTCAGAGACGTACAGTACAGTACAATGGAGCAGTACCGATACAATATTTCCTGGGCGCTGGATTGTAACGAGGGTTCTATGGTCTGCGAGGTCACCTGACCTGAAATTCCTTGATTATTTCTTATGGGGAAAACTAAAGTTACTTGTGTTTGAGACCCCAGTGGACGCGGAGATGGAATTAATTGCCAGGATTGTAGCTGCTGTGATGTGATTCGAAAAACACCAGGGTTATTTGTCAAGGTGCATCAGAAACTATCGATGTCATGCTTGCACTGAGGTTGATGGCCGTCAGTTTCAGCTTATTTTGCAAGATGCAGTGCATCTGGTACGTTCATTGTGTAAATGATTCAATATGCAGTTAACTAATGTAAATAAGAAGGTACAGAGTAATGTGGTTTTATTCCTATTGTCCCCTTAAGCTGGCTTCTCCGACCCCAGGTTCCCTACGTCAAATAGTTCAGTGGAGCGTCCTCTATGTCCTTTTTGCACGCTCTTAGGGAAATACACTGTATATAGTGGAGTGTGAAACTTACGGGCCAGTGTAACGTTCTCATGATATTGTACATGGATGATGTCAGTTCTTCCGGACAACCGTGTCCGAAAGAACAGACCCCATTGCTCCGATGAGCAGCAGTAGTTAGTACATGACGAAAAAATATCCGACATTCACCTGCAGTGGGGAACTGGGTAGTTGGCGCAACTTTGTAGCGTGTGGCATAGCATACGGTGATTTACGGTGACTTGAATCGGACGAGGGGGGTGCTCGGGTAGCCAAGCTGATTATGGCCACTGCTCGCATAAAGCGGGAAATCCGGGTTCGACTCCTGCTCCGACCAAGATTTTCACCAGTCGCCGGTGGATTCGCTCAGCTGCAGCTGAATGTCAAATATTTCTTTCGTTTTGAATGATGTTTCACTCCCAGGTAACATGTTGTTGTTGTTGTGGTCTTCAGTCCTGAGACTGGTTTGATGCAGCTCTCCATGCTACTCTATCCTGTGCAAGCTTCTTCATCTCCCAGTACCAACTGCAACCTACATCCTTCTGAATCTGCTTAGTGTATTGATCTCTTGGCCTCCCTCTACGATTTTTACCCTCCACGCTGCCCTCCAATGCTAAATTTGTGATCCCTTGACGCCTCGAAACATGTCCTACCAACCGATCCCTTCTTCTTGTCAAGTTGTGCCACAAACTCCTCTTCTCCCCAAATCTATTAAATACCGCCTCATTAGTTATGTCATCTACCCATCTAATCTTCAGCATTCTTCTGTAGCACCACATTTCGAAAGCTTCTATTCTCTTCTTGTCCAAACTATTTATCGTCCATGTTTCACTTCCATACATGGCTACACTCCATACAAATACTTTCGGAAACGACTTCCTGACACTTAAATCTATACTCGAGTTAACAAATTTCTCATCTTCAGAAACGCTTTCCTTGCCATTGCCAGTCTACATTTTATGTCCTCTCTACTTCAACCATCATCAGTAACTTTGCTCCCCAAATAGCAAAACTCCTTTACTACTTTAAGTGTCCCATTTCCTAATCTAATTAACTCGATGAAATGTTAATCATACATGGAAAGAACTGCTGCAGAATAGCGCAGAAGGTAACTGATAGAAATACGCGATGAGATGAACATTGATGATACTTTCTTTCAAAAACAACAATTCTACTAAAGTCGCCACGATTTATGATGTTCCCCTGTACATTACAAACTGCGGTATATGGTTCTTAATAGGGTGTGTCATCACTAGAGAGGGCCGTGCATGTTCTGCAATGTCCGCTTATGCTGGTCACGAGTTTCGTAAGGATTTGTTGTGGTACAGCGATTTATTCCTCCATCGTCGCGATTGACAGCTGCTGGGTGGATGTTGGTGCCTTTGGATGTTTTGCAATACGTGTCCACAATGCATCCCATAGCCGGCCGGTGTGGCCGTGTGGTTCTAGGCGCTTCAGTCTGGAACCGCGTGACCGCTACGGTCGCAGGTTCGAATCCTGTCTCGGACATGGATGTGTGTAATGTCTTTAGGTTAGTTAGGTTTAAGTAGTTCTATGTTCTAGGGGACTGATGACCACAGATGTTAAGTCCCATAGTGTTCAGAGCTGTTTGAACCATTTTTTTGCATCCCATACGTGCCCGAGAGCGTTTAGGTCTGGATTACGAGCAGACCAGTCCTTTCGGCAAATACCCTCCCATTCCAAAAGTCCCAGACCTGCGCTCTTCAATGCGGTCAGGAACAAGGGCATGCCGGCCGGAGTGGCCAAGCGGTTAAAGGCGCTACAGTCTGGAACCGCGCGACTGCTACGGTCGCAGGTTCGAACCCTGCCTCGGGCATGGATGTGTGTGATGTCCTTAGGTTAGTTAGGTTTAAGTAGTTCTAAGTTCTAGGGGACTAATGACCTTAGAAGTTAAGTCCCATAGTGCTCAGAGCCAACAAGTGCATGCCTGAAAACACCCATATTGGGAAGTAGCACAATATCACAACGTAGTTGACGCCTGAGTGTACCATCTTCACAGATCTGGAGAACTGCAACATTATGCCTACGCACACCATAACAATTGGACCACCAAAGCGATCGTATTCGGGAATGCTCGATGTGGCCTTATGTGACGAGAGGTGGGAATACGTAATGTAGACAGGGACACTGTCAGACATTGTAGTTCTGGTGGTCCAGGTGTTAGATATGTGCAGGTATAATGTTGCATGGGCGTACTGACTTCCAGGTCTCTAAATTCGGTACAGTGACCAGTCACCGTTCGTGTGGCACTGTACTCCGTCACATGTGTGCCTTTTCATCCGGCCCTGACTTCATTTTGATGGCTGACAACATGCGACCGCATCGAACGTAGCAGGTGCTGGAGCTCTTGTAACGAGAGGATGTTCGGCCAATGGACTGGTCTGCACGTTCCTCCAAACTAAATCCCATCTATCACTTGGGGGAATGGAACGCCGTACCTCAAGAACCCCTTGTACTGTATTGTATTGTATGTCAACCGGGAGCCTATAAACGACGGAGAGGCTCTGTCCCTGCCGCAGCCACAGTGGTCCACAACCCCACGACGACTACCGCAGTCCACTTCACCCTTCCGGCACCCCACACCAAACGACTCTTTCAGTGTTACTGGGTTATTATGCGGTTCGGCCCCCGGTGCCCCCCCCCCCCCCCAGGGAACGTCTCACACCAGACGAGTGTGACCCCTATGTTTGCGTGGTGGAGTAAATGATGGTGTACGCGTACATTGAAAACTTGTTTGTGCAGCAATTGCCGACATAGTGTAGCTGAGGCGGAATAAGGGGAACCAGCCAGCATTCGCCGAGGCAGATGGAAAACCGCCTAAAAACCATCCACAGACTGGTCGGCTCACCGGACCTCGACACAAGTCCGCCAGACGGATTCGTGCCAGGGACCAGGCGCTCCTTCCCAATCCGGAAAGCCGTGCGTTAGACCGCACGGGCCGGCCGGAGTGGCAGAGTGGTTCTAGGCACTACAGTCTGGAACCGCGCGACCGCTACGGTCGCAGTTTCAAATCCTGCCTCGGGTATGGATGTGTGTGATGTCCTTCTCAGTCAGCTTCTGCTCTGTGCCATAGTACTTCTTTCTGTGTGTCGTTCAAGTTTCATCGAGCTATGTTACTTGGCAGGCACACATCATGTGAAAGCCACGTTCGTCCTTACGTTTTGCTCACCTGTGTATATACTCAGCATGTCGATTTACAGTTCGTGGCTGAGTGTATGTCGTATTAGTATTATCGATCTCACTTCCGCCGCTTTCGTATCCTGAACAACGGAAAAATGACTGTCTAAATGTCCCTCTGTGTCCCTAACCTCTCTTATCGTACCTATTCGACATGTGCGAGTTTGGCATCATAATGGTCCCACAATCTATCACTAGTTGCACTGCTTTAAATTTACTCAAGAGGATCACGACGATAGCTGGGAGTGTCTGTATTGATTTCAGCAGCCATGCTTATTTGATCAGGAGCAGTACTCTACAATTTGTCACATCGTCATGGAACAATCTTATTGTGCTGCTGATCCTGTGTGATAAATCGTTTTGTATATTGACAACATTACAAGTGCTATTACGCATCATTCAGACATTAGCATGTTAATATCACTCGCGTGCAAAATTCTCCGTTGAGTGCAGCTTAGTAAAAAACACTCGTCGAGCCAACACATTAGCTGCGCTGAGTCAGAGCAGAGCTGATGTGTGGAACTCTGCAGCGAGAGAAATTTCCGGAGACGCAGTGTGTCGGCGGCTGACACAAAGTCGATATGTGTGTCTGTGTGTGTGTGTGTGTGTATGTATGTGTGTGTGTGTGCGTATGTGTGTGTGTGTAGCGCAGCGTCGCGCTGACAATGACGTGACGGTCTCATTCCGGACCCGGCAGCACCGAAGCCAAGCCAGGAATCCACCCGCTAGTCACCGCACACAAGCGGTATGACCCGGTAAAACGGGAAACCAGACCTCCCATTTGATACACAGTACGTGCTACGAAACTATGACGGTAAGTTATAGCCCCGGATACAGCCTTTTTATGAAAAAAAATAACAAAGAAAGAACCTAATTGAGAAACCGCGCATTGCCCGGATCAGAATGTGGGAGAAGCTACGAGTACAATTGTAGATATGACAGTCACACAGACGTATACCTCATTAAGGATATCATGACTCCAGTTATCCTGTTAATAAGGTAGTTTGGTCGCGGTGTGTGGCAGTGGGTGATCATGTTGGACAAAAGTCCACGAAATGTAGAGCAATAAATACTCTTAGATAAAGGTAGATAACATACGACTTTACGGTATGTGTGAAAATGTGTTTATTATTTCATTCACGATTCAATGTAATGGCGATAGAGTGCTCAACATGTCTCTCAACATTGTGTTGGGTGGAAGAGTGTGATTGTGGTTGGCAGATATCTCAACATAATGAGCGATGTGGAACACTTAGTTCTCATAGAAAAAGCTATATTCTCTATGACTTTTGAACTCTACCGTATTAGTGAATATACTCGCTTATACAATCTCACCCCGTTCCATCCGTACTGGCATTAATATTAAGTTACGAAGACATTTTTAACCGCTCGAAACACCATGGGACCAATAGTAGTCTAGTAATATTGTAATTGTAAATTGACGAAAACGTGCTTCATTATGAAAAGGATTATACTCACGAAGAATAACCGAAATGTTTATGCAAGATCACTGTAGTGCACCTTTCGATAATTCACGTCTTAGTTTCGAGTAGTTTCGCAATTCATTAGCAAAAGAATTATACTCACGAAGAATAACCGAAATGTTTATCCGAAAGCACTGCAGTGTACCGTTAGATTAATAATTTGTGAGTTAAGGGTAGTTTTTTCTTTGTGTCTCTGTTGGTCATCGGTAAAGTATGATTGACGAAAACGCGTTGAGAGGTTGAAAAGTGACCTGTTTGATGTTACACGTCGTTATTTAAGTCTGAATAACGAAACCGCTTAATCGTCCTATTATGTCGTGCGAATGACACAGTAAATGCATTTTCATATGTACAGTAAAGTTCGTAAGTCACAGAGTACACAGCTTTTCCTAAGAGTATTTATTGCTTCATATTTCGCGAATTATATAACGCCACACTCACCCACAGCCACGCACTGCGAACGAACTCCCTTAGTAAAGGTTATCTACTAACACTATCACGAATGGGTGGCAGTGGTTGGTCTTGGAGAAAAGTTCTTTGGTAACTTAGTTTTGCCCAACCGTACTTGCAAGTTGTTGTTGTTGCTGCTGCTGTTGATACTGAATTTTTGTATTAGATATTAACAAATTTATCCTCTAGGAAAGGTTAAATTCATTATTACCTATGAGCACTTCACATTCTCTCCACTCCAGAACCGTCACTTATTATGCTGACTAAATAGAAAAACACATCTATTTCTTTTAGGCACTCATTTCCTAATCAAAATTTTTAATCGTCGCGGCAGGTACACCAGCGGAACCGGTGCACACCTACACTACTGGACATTAAAACTGCTACACCAAGAAGAAATGCAGATGATAAACGGGTATTCATTGGACAAATATATTATACTACAACTGACATGTGATTACATTTTCACGCAATTTGGGTGCATAGATCCTGAGAAATCACTACCCAGAACCACCTCTGGATGTAATAACGGCCTTGATACGCCTGGGCATTGAGTCAAACAGAGCTTGGGTGGCGTGTACAGGTACAGCTGCCCATGCAGCTTCAACACAGTACTACAGTTCATCAAGAGTAGTGATTGGCGTATTGTGACGAGCCAGTTGCTCGGCCACCATTGACCAGACGTTTTCAGTTGGTGAGAGATCTCGAGAATGTGCTGGCAAGGGCAGCAGTCGAACATTTTCTGTATCCAGAAAGGCCCGTACAGGACCTGCAACATGCGGTCGTGCATTGTCATACTGAAATGAAGGGTTTCGCAGGGATCGAATGAAGGGTAGAGCCACGGGTCGTATCACACCTGAAATGCAACGTCCACTGTTCAAAGTGCCGTCAATGCAAACAAGAGGTGACCGACACGTGTAACCAATGGCACCCCCTACCATCACGCCGGGTGATCCGCCAGTATGACGACGACGAATACACGCTTGCAATGTGCGTTCACCGCGATGTCGCCAAACACGAATGCGACCATCATGATTCTGTAAAAAGATCCTGGATTCATCCGAAAAAATGACGTTTTGCCATTAGTGCATCCAGGTTCGTCATTGAGTACACTATCGCAGGCGCTCCTGTCTGTGATGCAGCGTCAAGGGTAACCGCAGCCATGGTCTCCGAGCTGATAGTCCATGCTGCTGCAAACGTCGTCGAATTGTTCGTGCAGATGGTTGTTGTCTTGCAAACGTCCCCATCTGTTGATTCAGGGATCGAGACGTGGCTGCACGATCCGTTACAGCCATGGGGATAAGATACCTGTCATGTCGACTGCTAGTGATACGAGGCCGTTGGGATCCAGCACGGCGTTCCGTATTACCCTCCTGAACCCACCGATTCCATATTCTGCTAACAGTCATTGGATCTCGACCAACGCAAGCAGCAATGTCGCGATACGATAAACCGCAATCGCGATAGGCTACAATCCGACTTTATCAAAGTCGGAAATTGATGGTACGCATTTCTCCTCCTTACCCGAGGCCTCACAACAACGTTTCACCAGGCAACGCCGGTCAACTGCTGTTTGTGTATGAGAAATCGGTTGGAAACTTTCCTCACGTCAGCACGTTGTAGGTGTCGCCACCGGCGCCAACCATATGTGAATGCTCTTAAAAGCTTATCATTTGCGTATCGCAGCATCTTCTTCCTGTCGGTTGAATTTCGCGTCTGTAGCACGTCATCTTCGTGGTGTAGCAATTTTAATGGCCAGTAGTGTATATGAGTCATTGTGCGTCGTGGCTGGAACGCTAGAACTCACACCGGCTCATCGGTTCCCTGCCCTTGCAGACGTCACCCAGCCACACCTTAGACCGTAACACGCCACGGTTACAGAATGGAACAGACTTCATGCTCCCACAATCCTAAGAGTACTTCCGACCACAGTGACCAGATAACGCTTCGCGCTCCCGCGTCGGGTCTCGCACTCCTGTGTGGGAAGATGATGCCATGTCGCTGCCTCAACCATTTCTCCTATTGGAAGCATGGAAAGAGAGATGGAAGTCTAACAGAGGTTTCCTTCGCAACCACTGCCAATATCGCGCTTAAGAAATCGTTCACGCAAGACTCGAACAAACATACCGCCGTTTCATCATCAAAAAGATTGCCTCATGGATGACGTGGTAATAAGCATCCCTGTTGTAGAGAAACACCTGAAAGAGTTGAAAACAAAGAAGTCTCCAGGACCAGATAGAACCCCAATTCCTATGTCCATAGAGTACGCTACAGCATTGGCCCCTTAATTAGCCTGGATTTATCGTGAACCTCTCGCCTAGCACAAAGTCCCAGGAGACTGGAAGAAAGAGCAGATGACTCCTGCTTACATCAAGGGTATAAGAACGTACCCGCAAAAGTACAGACCAATATCTTTGACATCGGTTTGCTGCAGAATACTTGAACATATCCTCAGTTCGAATGTAATAAACTTACGCCCACAAACTACGAGGGCAGTTCAATAAGTAATGCAACACATTTTTTTTCTAGGCCAATTTTGGTTGAAAAAACCGGAAATTTCTTGTGGAATATTTTCAGACATTCCCGCTTCGTCTCGTATAGTTTCATTGACTTCCGACAGGTGGCAGCGCTGTACGGAGCTGTTAAAATGGCGTCTGTAACGGATGTGCGTTGCAAACAACGGGCAGTGATCGAGTTTCTTTTGGCGGAAAACCAGGGCATCTCAGATATTCATAGGTGCTTGCAGAATGTCTACGGTGATCTGGCAGTGGACAAAAGCACGGTGAGTCGTTGGGCAAAGCGTGTGTCATCATCGCTGCAAGGTCAAGCAAGACTGTCTGATCTCCCGCGTGCGGGCCGGCCATGCACAGCTGTGACTCCTGCAATGGCGGAGCGTGCGAACACACTCGTTCGAGGCCGGCCGCGGGGGTCTCGCGGTTCTAGGCGCGCAGTCCGGAGCCGTGCGACTGCTACGGTCGCAGGTTCGAATCCTGCCTCGGGCATGGATGTGTGTGATGTCCTTAGGTTAGTTAGGTTTAAGTAGTTCTAAGTTCTAGGGGACTAATGACCACAGCAGTTGAGTCCCATAGTGCTCAGAGCCATTTGAACCATTTGAACACTCGTTCGAGATGATCGACGGATCACCATCAAACAACTCAGTGCTCAACTTGACATCTCTGTTGGTAGTGCTGTCACAATTGTTCACCAGTTGGGATATTCAAAGGTGTGTTCCCACTGGGTCCCTCATTGTCTAACCGAACACCATAAAGAGCAAAGGAGAACCATCTGTGTGGAATTGCTTGCTCGTCATGTGGCTGAGGGTGACAATTTCTTGTCAAAGATTGTTACAGGCGATGAAACATGGGTTCATCACTTCGAACCTGAAACAAAACGGCAATCAATGGAGTGGCGCCACACCCACTCCCCTACCAAGAAAAAGTTTAAAGCCATACCCTCAGCCGGTAAAGTCTGGGACGCTGAAGGGGTTATTCTGTTCGATGTCCTTCCCCATGGTCAAACGATCAACTCTGAAGTGTATTGTGCTACTCTTCAGAAACTGAAGAAACGACTTCAGCGTGTTCGTAGGCACAAAAATGTGAACGAACTTCTCCTTCTTCATGACAACGCAAAACCTCACACAAGTCATCGCACCCTAGAGGAGCTCACAAAACTTCAGTGGACTGTTCTTCCTCATGCACCCTACAGCCCCGATCTCGAACCGTCGGATTTCCATATGTTTGGCCCAATGAAGGACGCAATCCGTGGGACGCACTACGCGGATGATGAAGAAGTTATTGATGCAGTACGACGTTGGCTCCGACATCGACCAGTGGAATGGTACCGTGCAGGCATACAGGCCCTCATTTGAAGGTGGCGTAAGGCCATAGCATTGAATGGAGATTACGTTGAAAAATATTGTTGTGTAGCTAAAAGATTGGGGAATAACCTGGTGTATTTCAATGCTGAATAAAACAACCCCTGTTTCAGAAAAAAAATGTGTTGCATTACTTATTGAACTGCCCTCGTAGCACGGTTTTAAAAAACACTGCTCGTGCGAAACTCAGCTTGCTCTTTTCTCAAATGATGTACTGCGAACTATAGATGAAGGGCAACAACCAGATTCCATATTTCTAGATTTTCGGAAAGCATATGACACGGTGCCCCATTGCAAGCTGTTAACGAAGGTACGAGCGTATGGAATAAGTTCACAGACGTGTGAATGGCTCGAAGACATCTTAAGTAATAGAACCAAATATGTTGTCTTCGACGGCAAATGTTCATCAGAGACAAGGGTATCGTCAGAAGTGCCCCAGGGAAATGTGACAGGACCGCTGTTGTTCTCTGTATACATAAATGATTTGGCGGACAGGGTGGGCAGCAGTCTGCCGTTGTTTGCTGATGATGCTGTGATGTACGGTAAGGTGTTGAAGTTGAGTGGCTGTAGGAAGATACAGGGCGACTTAGATAAAGTTTCCAGTTGGTATGATGAATGGCAGCTAGCTCTAAATGTGGAAAAATGTAATTTAATTCGGATGAGTAGGAAAAACAAATCCGTCATCTTCGCACAAAGCATTAGCAGTGTCCTGTTTGACACGGTCACGTCGTTTAAATATCTGGGCGTAATGTTGCTCATCGATATGAAATGGAAGGAAGAAAAAATGTTCCAATGTGTGTGAAATCTTATGGGACTTGACTGCAAAGGTCATCAGTACCTAAGCTTGCACACTACTTAACCTAAATTATCCTAAAGACAAACACACACACCCATGCCCGAGGGAGGACTGGAACCTCCGCCGGGACCAGCCACACAGTCCAAATGGAAGGAAGATGTGACGGTTGTGGTAAGGAAGGTGGATGGTCAAATTTCGTTTATTGAGAGAATTTTAGGATAGTGTGGTTCATCTCTACCGGAGACCGCGTATGGGACGCTAGTGTGAGCCATTGTTGACTAATGCTCGAGTGACATCTGCGCGAGGTCGAATCAGAGAAGAAGTTCAGAAACGGGCTGCTACATTTGTTACGGGAAGGGTACAATGTCTCTGGAGATCAAATAGGAATTACAGCAGGGAAAGTGACGGACTTATCAAGGAACACAATTAAGAAAATTAAGAGGTCCGGAATGTGTAGCTGACTTCACAACAATCTTAGTGTAGCCAAAATACATACCACGTGAGGATCACGAAGATAAGGCACGAGGGATTATGGCGCATACGGAGGCATATAGGCAGTTCTTTCTCCCTAGTTCTATTTGCGAATGCAACAGGAAAGGAAATGACTTTTAGTGGTGCAGGGTACCCTCCGCCACCCACCGTATAGTGGCTTGCAGAGTGCTTATGTAGACGGGTAGATAGAGATGTAGATACACTACTGGCTATTGAAATTTCTACACCACTAAGATGACGTGCTACAGACGGGCAATTTAACCGACAGGAAGAAGATGCTGTGATATGAAAATGATTAGCTTTTCGAAGCTTTCACACAAGGTTGGCGCCGGTGGCAACACCTACAACGTGCTGACGTGAGGAAAGTTTCCAACCAATTTCTCATACACAAACAGCAGTTGACCGGCGTTGCCTGGTGAAACGTTGTTCTGATGCCTCGTGTTGGAGGAGAAGTACATACCATCACGTTTACGACTTTGATAAAGTTCGGATTGTAGCCTATCGCGATTGCGGTTTATCGTATCGCGACATTGCTGCTCGCGTTGATCGAGATCTGATGACTGTTAGCAGAATATGGAATCGGTGGGTTCAGGAGGGTAACACGGAACGCCGTGCTGGATCCCAACGGCCTCGTATCACTAGCAGTCGAGATGACAGGTATCTTGTCAGTATGGTTGTAACGGATCGTGCAGCCACGTCTCGATCCCTGAATCGACAGATGGGGACGTTTGCAAGACAACAACCATCTGCACGAACAATTCGACGACGTTTGCAGCAGCATGGACTATCAGCTCGGAGACCATGGCTGCGGTTACCCTTGACGCTGCATCACAGATAGGAGCGCCTGTGATGGTATACTCAACGACGAACCTGGGTGCACGAATGGCAAAACGTCATTTTTTCGGATGAATCCAGGTTCTGTTTACAGCATCATGATGGTCGCATCCGTGACTGGCGACGTCGCGGTGAACGCACATTGGAAGCGTGTATTCGTCGTCGTCATACTGGCGTATCACCCGGCGTGATGGTAGGGGGTGCCATTGGTTACACGTGTCAAAAAAAAAAAAAAAAAAATGGTTCAAACGGCTCTGAGCACTATGGGAATTAACATCTGAGGTCATCAGTCCCCTAACTAACCTAAGGACATCACACATATCCACGCCCGAGACAGGATTCGAACCTGCGACCTTAGCCTACAACCGCTCGTCCACACCGACCGGCACTGTCGTATCACCCGGCGTGATCGCGCGATGGTATGGGGTGCCATTTGTTACACGTTCGGTCACCTCTTGTTCGCATTGACGGTACTTTGAACAGTGGACGTTACATTTCAGATGTGTTACGACACGTGGCTCTACCCTTCATTCGATCCCTGCGAAACCCTACATTTCAGCAGGATAATGAACGACCGCATGTTGCAGGTCCTATACGGGGCTTTCTGGATACAGAAAATGTTCGACTGCTGCCCTGGCCAGCACATTCTCCAGATCTCTCACCAATTGAAAACGTCTAGTCAATGGTGGCCGAGCAACTGGCTCGTCACAATACGCCAGTCACTACCCTTGATGAACTGTGGTATCGTGTTGAAGCTGCATGGGCAGCTGTACCTGTACACGCCATCCAAGCTCTGTTCGACGCAATTGCCAGGCGTATCAAGGCCGTTATTACGACCAGAGGTGGTTGTTCTGGGTACTGATTTCTCAGGATCTATGCACCCAAATTGCGTGAAAATGTAATCACATGTCAGTTGTAGTATAATATATTTGGCCAATGAATACCCGTTTATCATCTGCATTTCTTCTTGGTGTAGCAATTTTAATGGCCAGTAGTGTAATGTCAAACACTATTCAGAGACGAATCGAATGTTTGTCGAATCTTGTTTTATTTCTTACTTCTAGACAAATCATTTCGCAAAGCATTTGACCCTTGATTTTGTTCCTACAACTTTTAATCTTATTCTTTCGTACGGCAAGACAAAATAATAATAATTATAGAATGGAACAGAAACAGGGAAATGAAAATTGTTCCAGAAGTTCGACCTGCCACATATCGTAAGGTGGCTTGCGGAGTAAAGTTGATAGAACTGACGTCTATACGTTCGATGAACGTAAATATGGAGTGGCAGAGACAGAGAATCCACTAGCACTGTAGCTGACGAGAGTACAGTATGAGCCACTTAACGCGGCACCGTACCAGACGTGGTGAGTGCGCTGCACTTGGAAACCGCAGTGGCGCCGGCCACTTGCTGTGTACCTGGGGCTGACGGCGCGAGGTGTTTGTGCGTGGGTGTGTGGGAAGGGGGCTGCGCTTGTGTGTGTGTGTGTGTGTGTGTGTCTGGCGCCGGCGTCTGTTCTGTTCCGGACCAGCGCACTCCTCAGCCCTGCGGTCGCTGCGGCGCACGCACGCACGCACACACACACACACACACACACACACACACACACTGACCTGTGCGTTACCAGCTGGCTTCTGCTGCTACCGACGAGCACAGTAAGTCAGGCCGCCCCGTTTTAAGTGAAGGTTCCGACGTACTGATACCAAACTAATGTTCTATGTAAAGTACTCACAATTACAAGCAAAATAACCATAACTCTACAGCGACGTTAGCATCGCTGCCACTTAGTAAAAACGGGCCGGACAAACAGGTTGTTTTCTCGGTGTAACGCTACGTTACGTATCTGAGGATTTACGTCGTCATATCAAAAGTGTTTTCTGTTAGAACGGTTCAAATGGTTCAATTGGCTCCGAGCAAAATGGGACTTAACATCTGAGGTCATCAGTCCCCTAGAACTTAGAACTGCTTGAACCTAACTAACCTAAGGACATCACACACATCCATGTCCGAGGCAGAATTCGAAACTGCGACCGTAGCAGTCGCGCGGTTCCGGACTGAAGTGCCTAGAACCGTTCGGTTACTACAGCCGGCCGTTAGAACGGGAGAACGAAAAGCAAGAATAAAATCCTTTTCAGTGTTACGCCCGTTCATTAAAAAACACTAAAACAAAGACAGGGTGTGCCAAATGAAAGTGGTCCAGACGAGTGGCTACAACTGGACGTGAATGTATGCATATAACCACACACCGTGACCCGCACACTACAGATACATCCGCCACGTGATCCACACCGATACCGAGCGAAGTGCGGGCTGTGTCAGTGTGAGTTGAATAGTGCTATCGAAATGGATTAATAATTGCTTGAATAATTGAAAAAAGGATTAGAAAGAATAGTTGAGAAAATTTCGAAGGTAATTTATGCATCTGTGCACAATCTTGTGTGGACTTTAACTGATACCAATATCAACAGACCTTGAATATCATTACATTCAAGGTGAATACACATAATTTGCATTAACTACTGCTAATTATGTGTATTCACCTTGAATGAATTAACTACTGCTAGATCAAATGGGAGATAAGATACTGCGTGAAGAGTTTGACAGAGCACTGAAAGACCTGAGTCGAAACAAGGCCCCGGGAGTAGACAACATTCCATTAGAACTACTGATGGTCTTGGGAGAGCCAGTCATGACAAAACTCTACCATCTGGTGAGCAAGATGTATGAGACAGGCGAAATACCCACAGACTTCAAGAAGAATATAATAATTCCAATCCCAAAGAAAGCAGGTGTTGACAGATGTGAAAATTACCGAACTATCAGTTTAATAAGTCACAGCTGCAAAATACTAACGCGAATTCTTTACAGACGAATGAAAAAACTGGTAGAAGCGGACCTCGGTGAAGATCAGTTTGGATTCCGTAGAAATGTTGGAACACGTGAGGCAATACTAACCTTACGACTTATCTTAGAAGAAAGATTAAGAAAAGGCAAACCTACGTTTCTAGCATTTGTAGACTTAGAGAAAGCTTTTGACAACGTTAACTGGAATACTCTCTTTCAAATTCTGAAAGTGGCAGGGGTAAAATACAGGGAGCGAAAGGCTATTTACAATTTGTACAGAAACCAGATGGCAGTTATAAGAGTTGAGGGACATGAAAGGGAAGCAGTGGTTGGGAAGGGAGTGAGACAGTGTTGTAGCCTCTCCCCGATGTTATTCAATCCGTATATTGAGCAAGCAGTAAAGGAAATAAAAGAAAAATTCGGAGTAGTTATTAAAATTCATGGAGAAGAAGTAAAAACTTTGAGGTTCGCCGATGACATTGTAATTCTGTCAGAGACAGCAAAGGACTAGGAAGAGCAGTTGAACGGAATGGACAGTGTCTTGAAAGGAGGATATAAGATGAACATCAATAAAAGCAAAACGAGGATAATGGAATGTAGTCAAATTAAATCGGGTGATGCTGAGGGGATTATATTAAGAAATGAGACACTTAATGTAGTAAAGGAGTTTTGCTATTTAGGGAGTAAAATAACTGATGATGGTCGAAGTAGAGAGGATATAAAATGTAGACTAGCAATGGCAAGGAAATCGTTTCTGAAGAAGAGAAATTTGTTAACATCGAGTATAGATTTAAGTGTCAGGAAGTCATTTCTGAAAGTATTTGTATGGAGTGTAGCCATGTATGGAAGTGAAACATGGACGATAAATAGTTTGGACAAGAAGAGAATAGAAGCTTTCGAAATGTGGTGCTACAGAAGAATGCTTAAGATAAGGTGGGTAGATCACGTAACTAATGAGGAGGTATTGAATAGGATTGGGGAGAAGAGAAGTTTGTGGCACAACTTGACCAGAAGAAGGGATCGGTTGGTAGGACATGTTTTGAGGCATCAAGGGATCACAAATTTAGCATTGGAGGGCAGCGTGGAGGGTAAAAATCGTAGAGGGAGACCAAGAGATGAATACACTAAGCAGATTCAGAAGGATGTAGGTTGCAGTAGGTACTGGGAGATGAAGAAGCTTGCACAGGATAGAGTAGCATGGAGAGCTACATCAAACTAGTCTGAGGACTGAAGACCACAACAACAACAACAACTACTGCTACTTCGAAATAATCACCGCAACTATTGAAATTGTCGATCAGTCTATAAGTTCTCAAACACACGAAGCACAATGTTTTTAGTATAAACAAACCAAGTTCAATAGGTACCTATCAAGTCAGAGTCAGTACCTTCACATTAATTCCATTGTGTTTAGTCTTGAGTGTGACAATGGTGGTGTGTTAATTATTCTTGTCCACACTGAACCTCTAGATGGAGCATGTCGGCGGCGAGTGAAATGATGAGCAGATAGGAGTTGAACTTAAAAACGTGCGAATAAATATTCCTTTTCTAATAAAGTTTGATAATACTCTTAATAAACGGTTAAAATACACATTTTTATCAATGCTGGTATGACGGATCCAAGCATACGTCCGTACGCTACCCCTTCCCGAAACAAAAGGGGTGAAGATATATGAATTAATAAATTGAAGAGCGTATTTCTTACTTTGTTTCATACAGATATTTAACGAGGTATCAAAACCTTATCCTTGCCACAAAACAACTCGTTAGTTTATTTTTGGCGGTGCCCTTCCTCATTCATTTTACATATAGCTTATATATATATATATAAGAAAAGAAAAGAAAGAAAAATAATATGATTCAGAACAGAGTGGAGCAGTGCAAAGGGGACGATGGTACTCACAGAGGAGCAGCTGCTGTTCGTTGTGGAAAGCTACGTGACAAAAAAAGTCGTGGAATCCGTGTAGGCGGTTGTATGCTGACAAGTTCAATAATATCAAAGAGCCAGCAAAGAGCGCCATGAAACGCTTATTCCGAAACTCAGACAGGATCTGTTTTGAACAAGTCTAAAAACATTCATAACGTGCCCGCACACCAGAACATGTGGCTGCAGTTCACCAAAAAATGCTTCAGAGCCGTCCCAAATCAATCCGATGCCTGTCGCTAAAGACCGGCATATCACGTCGATAAAGTCACAGAGTTGCTAACAGAGGTCAGTCTTGTCGCGGCCCCAGCTGGCTACCCAGGTCACCTGATCTGTCAGCGTGCGATTACTTTGTGTGGGGAGCCCTAAAGTCTAAGGCGTATAGCAACATCCCTAATAGTCTTCAAGAAAAGCAGGAGAACATTTCGTATGAGACTGCAGCAGTGCCAGCATTCTAGCCTCGATCCGCCTTCGGAAACTTACGGACTTGCAGACAATAGTGCCAGGAGATGATTAGCGGTTACTTTCAACCTCTGCCATAGTCGGGTTAGTTACTCTATTTCCTTCACTGATGCCGGCCGTGGTGGCCGAGCGGTTCTAGGCGCTTCAGTCCGGAACCGCGCGACTGCTACGGTCGCAGGTTCGAACTCTGCCTCGGGCATGGATGTGTGTGATGTCCTTAGGTTAGTTAGGTTTAAGTAGTTCTAAGTTCTAGCGGACCGATGACCTCAGATGTTAAGTCCCATAGAGCTCAGAGCCATTTTTGAACCTTCACTGAGCTTGTAACGTCCCCTTAGAAAAATTATACATGATAGTGCTTAAACTGACACACAATATTTTTTAGCGCAACGCAATCTGACTTTCAAAAATCTCTACAAATATGGCCCTGACTAACATTAACCTATACCTTTCACAAATCACTTATCTCACCAAAATCTTCGTTACTCGAACTACTGCAATACAGCGAGCGCCACTACTGCCAGCTAAATAAAAGATTCAAACTACTGAAGGCACTAACTACTGATAGGCATAGTTAGCAAATGAAAGATTTTGATAGAGAACAAACAATGTATTTACCTTAATAGTCATAATATATATAGCAGTTCATGACATCCAGTCTTACAAATTTCAAAACTCCGCCATCTCTCTCCCCACATCCACCACTGCTGGCGGCTCACCTCCAACTGCGCAACGCTACGCGCTGTTCACATCCAGCTGCCGCTGCCCAACACTACAATGGCAGACAACAATGCAAACTAGCCACAGACTGCACACAGCACAGCCAGTGATTTTCATACAGAGCGCTACGTGGCGTTACCAATAAGATAACCTAAACAGCCTACTTACAAGCTGTGTGTCTTTGTACTCTGGAACTCTGTTCTCTGGGCCTCTTATACGCCCCACCCTGTATGAAGCTTAAGGGGAGTTTTACTATATTTTATTTACTATCAAAAACAGTCGTGATCACAATTTATTTATTATGGTGACGGGTTTCAACCCCTACTGTGGTCATCTTCAGACCAATGGGTAAGGACCTAGTGCTGGAGAATCACTACTAGTAGCTTTTTAATGCCAAGGGCGTAGTTCATTCAGAGTTTGTTCCCCCAGATCAGACCGTCAATCATACCTTTTATTTGGAAGTTTGAGGAAGACTGCGCAACAGTGAATGTTAAAAAGAACCCGATTTCTGACAGACAGGAGACACTGTGTTCCAACACGACAACGCGCTTGCACACACAGCCAGCTCCGTTAGACAGTTTATGGCTAAAAATGGCATGGTTCCGGTGCCCCATGCGCCTTACTCGCCTCACTGGCTCCGTGCGACGTTTTCTTCTTTCCACACATGAAAAGGGGCATGAAAGGACACCGATTTGACAACAATGAAGAAGTCAAAAAAGAAACGAGGGAGAAGCTGTCAGCCATCTCTAAAGATAACTACAAAAATGCTTCGAACAGTGAAAGCAGCGGTGGGGCAAATGTATTAGTTGCAATGGAGGGTATTTTGCAAGGGATAAGGTTGTTTCGTAAACAGTTTGAAAATATATAGCTTTTATAAAAAACTTTCGGTTTCTTTGGGTACCCCCTCGTACGGTAAAAACCTACGTCACATACTGGTACGTCAATGGACAGTTCAAATTCAAGATAATGTGCACTGTTGGCTGTAAAGGAAGGAAGATTAATGTTTATCGTCCTGGCAACGATAAGATGAAGTGATTTACGGAAATCACTAAAAACGTAAATCCAGATGGTCGAATGCTGTGTTTGAACACCAGTTCCCAGAATACGACTCCAGTCTCTTTCTACTGCGATGCGTCGCATTGTTTATTACTGTTACCTGTGATATCGTAGCAGGTGATTTGCAGTGTTAACAGTGCATCGGCAGCTGGTATCAGGGGGCAGTGTTTTCCTGCAGCGAGACGCTGCACCCTCGCGCCATTTCTACTGTTGTAGCTCGTTTCTGTTCTTGAACGAGGGTCTTGTGGGGCTCATGGCCGGCGTTTACACGTGGCTAATTGGCCTGGGATTCCTGACGGCCAGGCTGTAGGCAGCTTGTAATGTAGTCCCGGTTCATGCTGTTGGGACGTTTAGCTACGAATTTCAGTCGCAGTTTTCCACTGCTGCATCTGTGCCTTCCTGGAAATTACACGGGCTCCTTGAAAACTGAAAGATCGGGCTGCTCATTTGGTGTACTGCCCCAGCTACACTTACCATTCCTGCTCCGACACACGAATGCTAATAGGTGTTCCAGTTTCGCCATCGTAGGCGTCGTTGCATTTTGAATGAAGGTCGTAAATGCCTGCGACTAGAAGAGTGTCACTGAAATCCTGCATGGCCGTCAACAGGTGTGGCATCTTGGATTCGCTGTGGAATGTCAGATTGCAGAGATTCAAGAAAAAGTATTTAATGAGAAAATGTCATGTATATATACTCATGACCCATTTCTTGCATTTGATACTTTTTGGAATTTAAAAATTTTATTTTCTAAAAATTGTACATCACTGCTTCCTCTGATTTCCGCTGTTGAGAGAGGATGGGTTGCCATTCCTCCAGAGACGTTGAGGCAGTTCATTGAAAGTGTCCCTAGCAGAATGCGAAACGTCATAAACGTGATGGGTGGACACAGAACATATTAATGCCTTCTAGTTGGTGTTGGGATGTTTTTGATCAGATAGTGTACAAGAGGACCGTGCCAGCAAAACTGTGCAGGCGTACCACAGCGCACAGTTCACCAGAGGAGAACCACACTACGCTTGTCTTCTAGAAGCTTGCGTCACTCGACACCGAACAATAAGTACGCATCCTTCACGTCTAGAGTCTGCTATTTTTCTCTCGTAGGGCGTGAAGTTCAAAGTTACCCCTGTTGTTGTTTGGTTGAGCTAATTCGTAGTGCAGTACCTGGTGTTATTTGTTTTAGAGGCAGTGTCTTCGTTCGTAAACACTGAAATTTGTAACAGAAGAACGAAACTGACTAATTCACTAAACTTTATGAATCTAAACCTATTTCATCGAAATTAAAAGCGAAGCGTACTACATGCGAGGAACATACACATCTATATCTACATCCGCACTCTGCAAACAACAGTGCAGTATATGGAAGAAGGTACCTCCCATTGCACAAGTTATTACTGTTTCTTGTCGGTCCAATAGCATATGGAGAGCGGAATCAGTGACTGCTTATATATATATATATATATATATATATATATATATATATATATATATATATATATATATATATAAGAACCGCATCATAAGTTCCGTAGAAATCTCTTGAATAGAGAAGATTAGGCTACTTACAACGCGCTTGTAGGCATTTAAGCAGTCACTGATTCCGCTCCCCACATGCTATTGGACCGACAAGAAACAGTAATAACTCGTGCAATGGGAGGTACCTTCTTCCACACACTGCGCTGTGGTTTGCAGAGTGTGGATGTAGATATAGATGTCTATGTTTCTCGCATGTAGTACGCTTCGCTTTTAAATTCGATGAAGTAGGTTTAGATTCATAAAGTTTAGTGAATTCGTCAGTTTCGTTGTTCCGTTCTTCTGTTACACCTCCCCCCCCCATATATATATATATATATATATATATATATATATATATATATATATATATATATATATATATATATAAAATTAGGATTTGGCGCATATTTTAAATAGTGTGGTTTTCATGAACGTCCAATCTTAAATAATTTTCACCCAGCAGAAAGATTGAAATGGCAACGGCCTTGCCGCAGTGGCTACACCGGTTCCCGCGAGATCACCGAAGTTAAGCGCTGTCGGGCGTGGTCGGCAGTTGGATGGGCGACCATCCTGGCCGCCATGCGCTGTTGCTATTTTTCGGGGTGCACTCAGCCTCGTGATGCCAATTGAGGAGCTACTCGACCGAATAGTAGCGGCTTCGGTCCAGAATACCATCATAACAACCGGGAGAGCGGTGTGCTGACCCCACGCCCCCCCTATCCGCATCCTCCACTGGGGATGACACGTCGGTCGGATGGTCCCGGTAGGCCACCCGTGGCCTGAAGACGGAGTGGAGAAGGGTTGAAATATCGTTCACAGATTTGTTACTCAGGTAACATCCAATGAATAATCCACGTTCTAACTGACTGAGCTCTCTGCTTCTGTAGTGACGCCACAGTGCTTGACCTCCTATTTTTACAGTGGTGGGTCCACCTCTAGTGCCCTCTGGTGGGTGATTCCGCATTACATAGAGCGGTGTCCGCACTCTCTCGGTCGGCCTGTATTTCGGCGCCAGCGCCGGTTGCCGGCGTCCGGTCGCCGCCTGGCTGTCGCCGCCTTTCGTGCGACCGCGGCGGGTCGCGCGCTGACCCGCTGTGACCGCGGAGCAAATGTCGGGCCAACGGGAGAGCCCAAGCGCCGGGTCCAGGGGGAGGCGCCGCCCACCGGCCGCCGCCCACCCACAGGCGCTGCCGACACGGCCCACTTTCTCGACCGCACGGGTGTCAGGCGTTATTGCCGTGCCACATTCCGCGGCGGCGGTCCCGTACTTGCCATCTGGGGCGATGGGCAAGTAGGCAAGGACCCAGGGTCGGGGCGCTACCGCACAGGGACACCACGGCGGGTGTGCTGGCAGCGCTCGGGTCTCGCAGTACGAGGCGACAGAGGAATGCCTTCAGTCTCTGCAGTTAGACGACCATTGGAAGTATAACAGTCTATTGAATGATAAAAGACCGCCCAGTAGAAGAGCTACAAGCTTTGCGTGCAAGTTCGAAACAAAAAAAAGGATTGTAGAAAAAGTAGTTCTGGGCAGATCCCTTCATTGCTGATCGTGACATTAACGGGTTATTTGACACAATCTATAATGATTTAAGAAATTACACTGCTAAATTTTCCAGTTTCCTGAGAATATTATTCTTCTCACTTGACGAGCTAGTGAAGATCCCCAGAGATCAACTGACGAGAAAGGCCACTGTTTTGGACAAGAAGCTTGAAACCTATCTCCTTCGTTTACATACCTTTTTTCTTAAAATAATCCTAACTTGTCTGATGTATCTGGCCCATTACCATCCGTTGCTGCAACAGGAGATGCAGCTGTGCTAATTCCGCCTGAAAGTAGGTTTAGAGGTGGTGCTACGTTACTATGGGACCAAACTGCTGAACTCATTGGTCACTAGGCTTACACTCTACTTTATCTAACTTAAACTAACTTAAGCGAAGGACAACACACAAACCCATGCCCGAGGGAGGGCACGAACCGTCGGTGAAGGAGCCGCGTCAACCTTGCAAGGCGTCTCAGACCGCAAGGCTTCCCCGCGTGGCAGGTTTCGAGGAAAACGTACTGCTGTAACCTGTTTTGACCGCGACCGGAACGGTCGTGGGGTGGCCGAGAAAGCGCGGCGGGAACAAACGGAGAGCGGCCAGCGAACAAACAAATGAACGGAAAGGACGGACACGAAACAACGACGGACGGTGGAGAGAGACCTTATGACGACGCGCGGTATCACACTTAGTACTAGAAAAAGTAGTTCTGAGCACATCCGTTCATAGCTAATGCTGACATTAATGAGTTATTTGACACACTCTATAATGATTTAAGATACTACAATGCTAAATATTCCAGTACCATGAAAATGTCATTGTGCTCACTTGACGAGGTAGTGGAGATCTCCCGAGATTAATTGACGAGAAAGGTCACTGTTTTGGACAATCAGCCTGAAACCTATCTCCTTTGTTTACATTTTTTTCCTTAAAATAATTCTGTCTTGTGTATCTGGCCCCTTAGCACCAATTCCTGCAGCAGGAGATTTAGCTGTACTAATTCCGCCTCAAAGTAGGTTTCGGGGTGGTGGTAACTTCCTATGAGACCAAACTGCTGATGTCACCGGTCCATAGGCCTACACACTACTTAACCTAACTTAGTCACTTACGCTGAGGAGAACACACAAATCCTGGTCCAAGGAAGGACTCGAACCTTCGATGGGGGGAGCCTTGTGAACCTTGACAAGGCACCCAAGACCGCACGGCTACCCTGCGTGGCAGATTTCGAGGAAAACTTACATAGCACGGATAGTAAAAGTGCTTTGTCTGTGGAGTAAAGCTATTGTGGTTGGAGTGGAGCATCGTGAATGGGCTGTGAGAGAATTGAGGGTCAATTATTTCTACACCGGCCGCGGTGGCTGAGCGGTTCTAGGCACTTCAGTCCGGAAGTGCGCGACTGCTACGGTCGCAGGTTCGAATCCTGCCTCGGGCATGGATGTGTGTGATGTCCTTAGGTTAGTTAGGTTTAAGTAGTTCTACGTTCTAGGGGAGTGATGACCTCAGATGTTAAGTCCCATAGTGCTGAGAGCCATTTGAACCATTTTGAATAATTTCCACGGTCTGTAGCCAACCAGAATCCTGGAAGTGCGTTTTGATAAGTAGTTTGAAGGTAATTGTAGTGTCGAGAGGCTTGTTCTTCGAACTGAGCTTCACTTGTGACCCTCGTAAGTCCCAACACTTTTTTCTTCACTTCGCGTTTTGAATACGGTAGTTCTGAAATGGAGTGATCCAAGTTGCTGAAGTTCAAATGTTCAAATGCGTGTGAAATCTTATGGGTCTTAACTGCTAAGGTCATCAGTCCCTAAGCTTACACACTACTTAACCTAAATTATCCTAAGGACACACACACCCATGCCCGAGGGAGGACTCGAACCTCCGCCGGGACGAGCCGCCCAAGTTGCTGATCTCAACTGAATCTCACAGATGAAAATTCAGTGTCAAAGCTATCGATAGCCCTCAAGTGGGCGGATAAAACTAGGTACGAGTGAGCGGCAGGTAGGTGGTTGTGTCTGGCGTCTTCCCCAGCATACCAGTGCAGTAGGGTCCTTACGTTCTAAGCTTCTGAGTGACCTCCCCCCCTCCCCGCCCCTATCCACTCTTAAATGGTGATGTACAGTGACGAGCCAAATTATTATGACCACCGCCCATAGCGAGGTTGAATGCCTCCTGGTGGTGTTTCGGGTACGTGACGCAGTAGGGCAACGATGTGGCCGGAAGAGAGACGAATGGGCAGTCATTATGGCGAAGATACGGGCCGCATAAGTGGAAATCCACTGGTATAAGCGGTTTTGACAAAGAGCACATTTTTGTAGCGTTGCGACTGGAAACCGAGAATCTGTGAAACGGCTGGCGTACAACTGTCGTGAGCACGTATGGAAAGTGGTTGAAGGATGGTGAAATAACGAGTAAGCCGCATGGTACTGGACGACGAAGTCTCACCAGAAGTAGATGTCGAAGGACCCCCACGTAATAGAATATAGGCAGCGGTCTGTGGCAGATCTGACGTCAGAGTACAATGCTGGTGTACGCACATTTCGGAACACACAGTTCAATGGCCATTATTTATCATGGAGCTACAGAACACACGACTTCTACATGTCCCTGTGCTGACGCAATGACATCGTCTGTTACGGTTGCAGTGGGTACAGCATCAATGGGTTTTCAAGGTGGATCGATAGAAACGTGTTTTCTGTCGAATGAATCACACTTGTTGTAACAGAAGATCGATGGTTGGGTCTGTGCACAGTGTCATCCAGGAGAATGGCTGCTTGATGCAACCACCATGCCACAGATAATGCCTGGTGAGGGCAGAATACTGCTATGGGGTAGACTGAGTTGGGCTCCCATGGGACTTACAGTAGTACTCGGAGACACCATCAGAGCAGTGAACTACGTGAAAATTTTTTTTTGTGGACCACCTGCATCGCTTCATGTTTGTCTCCTCCGACGGCGACGACATCTTTCAGTAGGATAACTCTGTGTGTTACAAGGCCAGAATCGTGCTACAGTGGTCTGAGGGGCATTACAGATAACTCATATTGATGTCTTGGCCGGCAAATGTGCCTGACCTGTACCTTCTGGAACGCATATCGGGTGCCAGCTGCGTGCATGTAAACCACCATCCCGTAATTTGCGGAAATTGCTTGACCTGTGCGTAAAAAACTCGTGCCACATATTTCTGGAATCCTGTCAAGGACTCGTAGAATCCATGTCAAGCAGAACATCTGTTGCCCTGTGTTTGAAAAGTGGAACAACACAGATAGTCATAATGTTTTGGCCCAACGGTGTATTGTATGTAAATTATTGTTTTCTTTTTTTTTTTATTTTCCTACCAGATAACTCTGCAGCATTTTAGAAATGTTGTCTCCAATTTTAAGAGTTTAATTCTTGCCAAAAATAATGTAAAAGCCATCTTGTTTCAAGTAATGGTCAGCGCCATGCCCACTTTTGTCCACGACTGTGCCCTTATTTGCGATATTTTATTGTTTCCTCCCAACCAAGCAAATATCCCTATGGAGGGGCTGCGAGCCCATGTAAGATGCGATTATTTACGATTGATCAAAGAAATGCAGATATGGTGGAACACGAAACCCGAATGAAAGTTTTAATAACCTCATTTAGAAGAGATGCCCAAAAAACGTTTTGTTGGTCTAATACTGTTAAAATTTTCTTATATGGTGCTTGTTTGGTGTTCAGTGGTGGAACAATGAAAGAAAAAAAAGGTTCAAATGTGTGTGGAATCTTATGGGACTTAACTGCTAAGGTCATCAATCCCTAAGCTTACACACTACTTAACCTAAATTATCCTAAGCACAAACACACACACACACACCCATGCCCGAGGGAGAATTCGAACCTCCGCCGGGACCAGCCGCACAGTACATGACTGCAGCGCCTTAGACCGCTCGCCTAATCCCGCGCGGCAAACAATGGAAGAATAAGGACCCTTATGAGACTAGGGTTTGACAAAGGTTGCTTCACTGAAAACCTATTGAAGAAAATTGATGATGTGCTTATTGGTGGTTCAGAAATGTCAATGAAGGTTGCTGCCAAAAGGACATGCCAGAAGGATCAGACTAGAATAAAAGATTTACATGAAGACCAAAAAGGCCAAATCTATGATTATGGCCAAAATAAAGTACATGTGTATGGCGTAAACGCTATAAAATCTGTTTTGCCTCATTTCCCGCAAATTTCATGTTAAAGCGTATGAAGAATACTTTCTGCTGAATCATTGCAAATAAAAAAGTGAAATTTCCTACATATTTTGTAAATACTACAACACAACTTCCTCTCGTACAAAATTTTTCAAAGCGCATTACTATCGAATTTCTTTAAACTTTACTGAAATAAAGATTGCTATCCATCATACACAAAACATTTAAAAAAATGTAGTGAGAGTTCTAAGATAAACATTAGAAACCCAGTCCACAGATTTATTTATCTAGTAACTAACTATAATGTACTATACTTTGAAAGTGATAAGTAAAGTAATCGTTGAGAAAATGCGATATCCTGTGTTCTAAAAGTATCCAGAAATATCCTGATGAAATTATTTGACCAAAAAAATTGAAAAAATAGACAATAACATTATCTAATCTGTACATAGTGTAAAAATGGCTCTGAGCACTATGGGACTTCTAAGGTCATCTGAATGTGATTCACAGTATTTTGAAAAGAAATTATAAGATTAATCCAAACAGCTATAAAACAAAGGTAATGGAATGTAGACGATTTAAATTAGGTAATGGAATGTAGACGATTAAAAAATTAGATTAGGAAATGAGGGCCTAAAAGAAATTGATGTGTTTTTCTATTTAGGCTGGATAATAAGTGACGGTTCTGGAGTGGAGAGAATGTGAAGTGCTCATAGGTAATAATGAATTAAACCTACCCTAAATGATAAATTTGTTAATATCTAATACAAAAATTCAGGTGTTACTAAGCTTAGCTTTGTGCAAAAATGAAACGTGGACTATAAACAGTTCAGACAAGAAGATACAGACAGAAGAACGCTGAAGATTCGATGGGTATATCGGATAAGTAACTGCGAGGTACTGAATCGGATCTAAGAGAAAACAGCTTTGTGGTAGAATGTGACTAACACAAAGCATCGGCTGATAGAACACATCCAAAGTCACCAACGAGTGGTCAGTTTTGGGATCAGAGGACTGTGACAGTAAAAAGTGTAGCTTCAAATGGTTCAAATGGCTCTGAGTACTATGGGACTTAACTGCTGAGGTCATCAGTCCCCTAGAACTTAGAACTACTTAAACCTAACTAACCTAAGGACATCACACACATCCATGCCCGAGGCAGGATTGGAACCTGCGACCGTAGCGGCCGCGCGGTTCCAGACTGTAGTTCCCGGAACCGCTCGGCCACCCCACCCGGCGTGTACATAATGTACATAAAATGTAAAATATATTCGATTATGAAAAATAATATACAAAGTCATAAATATAAAACGTAGAGTGAACTGTCAAATCAAAAATGGTTCAAATGGCTCTGAGCACTATGGGACTCAACATCTGTGGTCATAAGTCCCCTAGAACTTAGATCTACTTAAACCTAACTAACCTAAGGACATCACACACATCCATGCCCGAGGCAGGATTCGAACCTGCGACCGTAGCAGTCGCGCGGTTCCTGACTGAGCGCCTAGAACCGCTAGACCACCGCGGCCGGCTAGTGAACTGTCATTACATATACCTCGGTAAAGGTCAAAGTTGTAAAAGTAGTCCATATCTTACTTAGGCGGGTAGTTGGTCTAAGACGCATTTGCACGTCAAAATTAAAACAAGTATTTACAATACTGTTCGGCCAGTGCATCCGTTCCAAATTGCAAGTCACAGAGTACATCACTGAGAGTTGCACGGCTGCCTCGGATGACAACCAAATGGGTCCTGCTTTGAAATGGAATGGCTCCCGAGACCATTACTCCTGGTTGTCGGCTCATATGGCGAGGTTGGTATTCCACTGCTGTCCGGAAAGTTTCCAGACATGTCTGTGGCCTGGAATCTCACTGAATGCAGTAGAATTGTCTTCACTGATGAGCCCTGCTTCGAAATGAACCTCGATGACCACCGAAGACGTGCCTTGAGACGCCACAGACGACGGTGGGATACGAACGTGATTGTCGCTCGCCATACGGCCCGACAACCGTGAATGACGATCTGGCGTGCCATGTCGTTTCATAGCCCCTTTAATTCATCCCTGCGGATGGGAGGAGAAAGTGAAGAACGAAGTAAGGAGGAACCGACTAGGCCTGCCACTTAAGTCACATTTTGGGAAATCGGTCGAAACTGAAGTTACTAAAAAAAAAATTCTCTCCCTTCGTCATACGGTGGCCCGCCAGAACTTGGCGTTTTTAATCTCCATGGGTACTAATTATGTAAGTGTAAACCATATATGGCTCAAATTCAAAGATACAGTAACGACAGCAGTAGATAGATTCATACGGCATAACTTAATAAGAGACGGACGGGACCGAGGCCCATAGTACACAAAACACGCCAAAGACAGAAGAACGCAAAATCCACAAGACTGGCTAAGTTTCACGGAAGCTCGAAATTTACTGCGGACGTCAATGCAAGATGCTTTTAATAGTTTCCACAGTGAAACATTGTTCAGAATATGATAGAAAACCCAAAGAGATTCTGCCCGTATGTAAAGTACAGCAGTAGCATAAAACAGTCAATGCCGTCACTGCACCATAGCGATGAAAATGTCACCGATCATAGTGTCACTAAAGCGGTGATACTAAATAGTTTTCCGTAATTGCTTCACCAAAGAAGACCAAGTAAATATTGCAGAATTCGAAACCAGAACAGCTGTTAGCATGAGTGACATAAAAGTAGAGATCTTAGCTGTTGCGAAACTACTCAAATGACTTAAGAAAGGCAAGTCTTGCGATCCAGATAGTATACCAGTCAGGTTCCTTTCAAAGTATGCAGACACAATAGCGCCTTTCTTAGCAATCATATACAACCGCTCACTTGACGAAAGGTCTGTTCCTAAAGACTGGAAAGAAGTACAGGTCACACCAATATTCAAGAAAGAAAGTAGGAGTAACCCATTGAATTACAGACCCATATCACTGACCTCAATTTGCAGTAGGATTTTGGAGCATATACTGTACTCGCACATTATGGATCACCTTGAAGAAAATGTCTTATTGATACATAACCAACACGGATTCAGAAAATATAGTACTTGTGCAACACAGCTAGCTCTTTATTTCCATAAAGTAATGAGTGCTGTCGACAGTGATCTAAGATCGATTCCACATTCCTAAATTTCCAGAAGGCTTTTGATACCGTTCCTCACAAGCGACTACTACTCAAATTGCGTGCAAATGGAGTATCGTCTCAGTTGTGTGACTGGATTCGTGATTTCCTCTCAGAGAGGTCACATTTCGCAGTGATAGACGGTAAATCATCGAGTAGAACAGAAGTGATATCTGGCGTTCCGCAAGGTAGCGTCATAGCCCCTCTGCTGTTCCTGATTTACATAAATGATCTAGGTGATAATCTGAGCAGATTGTTAGCAGATGACGCTGTAATTTACCGTCTAGTAAAATCATCAGACGATCAATTCCAATTACAAAATGATCTAGAGAGAATTTCTGTATGGTGCGAAAAGTGGCAATTGGCACTAAACAAAGAAAAGTGCGAGGTCATCCACATGGGTACTAAAAGAAATCAGATAAATTTTGGGTATACGATAAATCGCACGAATCTAAGGGCTCTCAATTCGACTAAATACCTAGGAATGACAATACGAGCAACTTAAATTGGAAATAGCACATAGATAATATTGTGGGGAAGGCGAAACAAAGACTGCGCTTTGTTGGCAGAACACTTAGAAGATGCGACAAACCCACTAAAGAGACAGCCTACACTACATTTTTCCGTCCTCTGCTGGAATATTGATGCACGGTGTGGGATCCTTACCAGGTAGGATTGACGGAGGACATCGAAAAAGTGCAAAGAAGGGCAGCTCGTTTCGTGTTATCGCGCAATAAGGGTGAGTGTGTCACTGATATGATACGGGAGTTGGGGTGGCAGTCACTGAAACAAAGGTGGTTCTCTTTGCAGCGATATCTATTTACGAAACTTCAATCACCAGCTTTCTCTTCCGAATGCGAAAATATTTTGTTGACACCCAACTATGTAGGGAGAAATGATCATCATAATAAAATAAGAGAAATCAGAGATCGAACGGAAGATTTAGGTGTTCCTTTTTCCCACGCGCCATTCGAGATTGGAATGGTAGAGAAGTAGTATGGAAATGGTTCCATGGACCCTCTGCCAGGCATTTAAAAGTGAATTGCAGAGTAACCATGTAGATGTAGATGTAGATGAATATAACATTCATAAGCTTTTTTCATGATCTTTTTATCCCTTCGTTTCACTACTACTCGGACTCACGTATGAAATAATTACGAAGCGACGTTTAAGCAATTACTGTAAGGTTACGTGGGAGCTCAGTGAACCCGAAGTCCAGCGGTAAAATTTGGCAGATTCTTCACGAATATTTTGTGACCATTTTGGTGCAAGGTACCCGTGGTTTCCCGTGGCTCGCAACAAGGTAACAGAATCTCGTTTTAGACAACAGTGATTTTCTGTTCTGTAGCTAGCTCGGTCAACAGACATGACACCGATAGACTTTTTCTTTTGAGGACGCGTGCAGAGCCTACTTCACGAGACTTCACCCGACACTCACTTTGGATCGGGTAGCACGAACTGACGCAGCTGCGTATGTAGCGCATCAGAAGTCTGGGATTCTTTAGTGAGTAAGACAGGCGATGGAGCATCGCTGTAGCCTACACACTGCAGTGATCATGGTGGTAGAAGCTTTGAACAATACCTGCAGGAAACAGCAGAGCATTTGACATCTTGGGTTGTAGGGTGTTCTGCCGGATATCAGCGTCGTACTTGCACGATATTTCGGTCACGTAGCTCGTAACCTTCATCAGGTGCGACCTGAGACTGCTCCTCGAGTGGACCTGGTCCAGTATTTATGCCTATGGCCTTCCCCCTCCACCAACGGCTGCAGGCGCTTCCTCTGTGGTCCGCGCCCATTCCCTGCGACCTGCTGGAGCGTTGCTGCTCCGTTTTCCGTCCGCTGCGGTTCTAGGTGTTCCCTCTGCGGTTCGCGCCCACCAACCCCGCTCCTGGGGGTTTCATCTACGGTCTGGGGTACCAAGCGTTCCCCCTGCGGTCCGCGCCCGCTCACCACGACCTGTTGGAGCGTTGCCGCTCCGTTTTTCGTCCACTGCGGCTCTGGATGTTCCCTCTGCGGTCCGCGCCCACCAGTCCCACTTCTGGGTGTTCCATCTTCGGTCTGGTGCTCCTGGCAGCCCGTCAGGGGCTCGTTTTCCATCTCCATGCCTCTGGTTCTTCTGTTTGTGCAGTGTTGCAGCTGGCCCCGTTGCTCCTTTAACAATTCCAGAGCCGGATCCCAGGCTCTGCTTAGCTGGTACCCTGTGTCACGGTTCATAAGATCGTCAGCCATCGATTCTCTTATAACACTGTCCCAAAATCTGGGTGTTTGTGCTAGAATCCTGGTATCCTCATACTTCATGGCATGATCTAGTTCTAGACAGTGTTCAGCAATGGCTGACTTAGTCACCTGTCTTAATCTAGTGTGCCTCTGATGTTCTTTGCACCTGATCTCCACAGTTCTTGTCGTCTGGCCAATGTAGGACCTGCCACATTGACAAGGTATATTGTAAATCCCTGGTTTTCGTAACCCCAGGTCGTCTTTGACACTCCCCAGCAGTCCCCCAATCTTGTTGTATGGACAGAAAACACACTTGATTTTGTGTTTACGGAGGATCCTACTGATTCTGGCAGAAATAGAGCCAGCATAGGGCAGATAAGCCACCTTCTTTGTTTCATCTTGGTCTTCTTCAGGAACCTGTGGTATGGTGGCTGGTTGGAGTGCCCTCTCAATTTGTCTGTCCGTGTATCCATTCTTGGAGAAGACTGTTTTGAGACGTTCTATCTCTATAGGTAGATTCTCTTGGTCTGACAGGGCATGTGCTCTGTGGACCAAAGTCTTCAGAACCCCATTCTTCTGTGCAGGGTGGTGACAGCTGCTGGCCTGCAGATATAAATCAGTGTGTGTTGGTTTTCGGTACACACTGTGGCCAATTGATCCATCTGCTTTCCTCTGGACTAGTACATCCAGAAATGGCAGCTGGCCATTCTTCTCCAGTTCCATGGTGAACTTGATATTAGGGTGGCATGAGTTAAGATGTTCAAGAAACTCATTGAGCCTGTCCATCCCATGTGGCCAGATCACGAAGGTGTCATCCACATACCTAAAGAAGCATGTGGGTTTAAATGTGGCTGTCTCCAATGCCCTCTCCTCAAAACTCTCCATAAACATGTTGGCAACCACAGGGGACAGTGGGCTGCCCATAGCTACACCTTCAGTTTGCTCGTAATATTGGTTTCTGTACAGGAAATACGTGGATGTCAGTGTATGACTGAACAGGTCCAACAGAGCACCGTCAAATTTCTCTGCAATCAGTTCTAGTGAGTCCTTCAGTGGGACCCTGGTGAACAGCGATACCACATCAAAACTGACCATGATGTCCGAATCTGTGATGTGCAGTTGCTTGAGGCGTTGCAGGAAATCTTCTGAGTTGCGGATGTGGTGAATACATTTGCCCACATATGGAGACAGGAGACCTTTCAAGTACTTGGCTGTTGTGTACGTAGGTGCCCCAATATTACTGACAATTGGACGTAGGGGCACGCCCTCCTTGTGTATTTTAGGCAGACCATACAGTCTAGGTGGCACTGGCGCTTTTTCCCGTAGTTGTCTGATGATCTTATCAGGCATCCCTGTTTCCTTCAAGAGAGCACTAGTCTTCTTGGCCACCTTGTCCGTGGGGTCACACTCCAGAATTCTGTATGCAGGGTCCTCCAGAAGTTGGCGTACTTTCTCATCATAATCCACCCGCTGCAAGATGACAGTGGAGTTCCCTTTGTCTGCTGCCAGTACCACAATGCTGTTGTGTTCCGGAGTTTCTTGAGTGCAAGCCTCTCCTCGGTTGTGATGTTCGATTTCGGCGGACTGGCCTTGGTGAGGGCCCTGAAGGTCTCTCGGCGGACTTCCTCTGCCACATTAGGTGGAAGTGTGGCTGCAACTTGCTCTACTGCACTGACGAAACCTGAAATGGGTACATTTCTAGGGGTCGTAGCAAAGTTGAGACCCTGAGAGAGAGGATTCGAGATATGCGCCACAGGTTAGATGTTGTGGCCAGGGAGCTGTTACACATTCATCTGTACATGGCAGCCTCCTTAACAAGACAAGATTGGGATTGGGTAGACCGTGCCTCCTGGTCTTTAGCTGAGTGTGCTAGAAGGAATGCCTCATCTTGCCAATCTGCAAAGTTTGACCGCATGAGTAAGAAAGCACAGCAGATGGAAGAGACACGCACTGTAACGAATCTGAGCGGCATACAGTTTGATGATACAACCTTAAAGGTTCTCAGCAAGGGTCTCAACTTTGCTACGACCCCTAGAAATGTACCCATTTCAGGTTTCGTCAGTGCAGTAGAGCAAGTTGCAGCCACACTTCCACCTAATGTGGCAGAGGAAGTCCGCCGAGAGACCTGCAGGGCCCTCACCAAGACCAGTCCGCCGAAATCGAACATCACAACCGAGGAGAGGCTTGCACTCAAGAAACTCCGGAACACAACAGCATTGTGGTACTGGCAGCAGACAAAGGGAACTCCACTGTCATCTTGCAGCGGGTGGATTATGATGAGAAAGTACGCCAACTTCTGGAGGACCCTGCATACAGAATTCTGGAGTGTGACCCCACGGACAAGGTGGCCAAGAAGACTAGTGCTCTCTTGAAGGAAACAGGGATGCCTGATAAGATCATCAGACAACTACGGGAAAAAGCGCCAGTGCCTCCTAGACTGTATGGTCTGCCTAAAATACACAAGGAGGGCGTGCCCCTACGTCCAATTGTCAGTAATATTGGGGCACCTACGTACACAACAGCCAAGTACTTGAAAGGTCTCCTGTCTCCATATGTGGGCAAATGTATTCACCACATCCGCAACTCAGAAGATTTCCTGCAACGCCTCAAGCAACTGCACATCACAGATTCGGACATCATGGTCAGTTTTGATGTGGTATCGCTGTTCACCAGGGTCCCACTGAAGGACTCACTAGAACTGATTGCAGAGAAATTTGACGGTGCTCTGTTGGACCTGTTCAGTCATACACTGACATCCACGTATTTCCTGTACAGAAACCAATATTACGAGCAAACTGAAGGTGTAGCTATGGGCAGCCCACTGTCCCCTGTGGTTGCCAACATGTTTATGGAGAGTTTTGAGGAGAGGGCATTGGAGACAGCCACATTTAAACCCACATGCTTCTTTAGGTATGTGGATGACACCTTCGTGATCTGGCCACATGGGATGGACAGGCTCAATGAGTTTCTTGAACATCTTAACTCATGCCACCCTAATATCAAGTTCACCATGGAACTGGAGAAGAATGGCCAGCTGCCATTTCTGGATGTACTAGTCCAGAGGAAAGCAGATGGATCAATTGGCCACAGTGTGTACCGAAAACCAACACACACTGATTTATATCTGCAGGCCAGCAGCTGTCACCACCCTGCACAGAAGAATGGGGTTCTGAAGACTTTGGTCCACAGAGCACATGCCCTGTCAGACCAAGAGAATCTACCTATAGAGATAGAACGTCTCAAAACAGTCTTCTCCAAGAATGGATACACGGACAGACAAATTGAGAGGGCACTCCAACCAGCCACCATACCACAGGTTCCTGAAGAAGACCAAGATGAAACAAAGAAGGTGGCTTATCTGCCCTATGCTGGCTCTATTTCTGCCAGAATCAGTAGGATCCTCCGTAAACACAAAATCAAGTGTGTTTTCTGTCCATACAACAAGATTGGGGGACTGCTGGGGAGTGTCAAAGACGACCTGGGGTTACGAAAACCAGGGATTTACAATATACCTTGTCAATGTGGCAGGTCCTACATTGGCCAGACGACAAGAACTGTGGAGATCAGGTGCAAAGAACATCAGAGGCACACTAGATTAAGACAGGTGACTAAGTCAGCCATTGCTGAACACTGTCTAGAACTAGATCATGCCATGAAGTATGAGGATACCAGGATTCTAGCACAAACACCCAGATTTTGGGACAGTGTTATAAGAGAATCGATAGAAATTAAAATGGCTGACGATCTTATGAACCGTGACACAGGGTACCAGCTAAGCAGAGCCTGGGATCCGGCTCTGGAATTGTTAAAGGAGCAACGGGGCCAGCTGCAACACTGCACAAACAGAAGAACCAGAGGCATGGAGATGGAAAACGAGCCCCTGACGGGCTGCCAGGAGCACCAGACCGAAGATGGAACACCCAGAAGTGGGACTGGTGGGCGCGGACCGCAGAGGGAACATCCAGAGCCGCAGTGGACGAAAAACGGAGCGGCAACGCTCCAACAGGTCGTGGTGAGCGGGCGCGGACCGCAGGGGGAACGCTTGGTACCCCAGACCGTAGATGAAACCCCCAGGAGCGGGGTTGGTGGGCGCGGACCGCAGAGGGAACACCTAGAACCGCAGCGGACGGAAAACGGAGCATCAACGCTCCAGCAGGTCGCAGGGAATGGGCGCGGACCACAGAGGAAGCGCCTGCAGCCGTTGGTGGAGGGGGAAGGCCATAGGCATAAATACTGGACCAGGTCCACTCGAGGAGCAGTCTCAGGTCGCACCTGATGAAGGTTACGAGCTACGTGACCGAAATATCGTGCAAGTACGACGCTGATATCCGGCAGAACACCCGACAACCCAAGATGTCATTAGATCGCCGGGAAAGCCTGATGAGTTACAGTAGAGCATTTTTTACGTGCTGTACATCGACACAACAGGTTGAACGCACTGGAGACAAGAAGTGTATGTATTTAGTTTGACGATTGTAGCACTACCATGTAACATATGTTGTACCATTTTTGTGGTCGAGTATTACAGCCTCTTTCACTGTTGTGAACGTATTTGCACACAAGAAACCTAACTGGATAACAAATCGAATAAACTACAGTTGCACTATTAATCCGTAACGAGTCACCGGAAACCACGAGTTTCTCGTACAGAACTACTCAGCAAATATACGTGAATAGCCTTGCGTTCAGGTCCATGCTGTATGTACCGCAGCCAGTCACTACGCTGATACATCATTAATTTGTAATGTTAATGCCGGCCCCTGTGACCTAGCAGATCTAGACGCTTCAGTCCGGAACCGCGCTGCCGCTACGGTCGCAGGTTCGAATCCTGCCTCGGGCATGGATCTGTGTGATGTCCTTAGGTTAGTTAGGTTTAAGTAGTTCTAAGTCTAGGGGACTGATGACCTCAGATGTTAACTCCCATAGTGCTTAGAGCCATTTGAACCATTTTAGTAACGTTAAATTGTTGACGACGCGTTTCAGAACCACTAATTTACCTCGCTAATACTATAAACGTAATATACATCCATAAGAAGCACATATACAAACAGGTGTTATGTATGAGCACAATGTGCCATACGTGAATCTCTTTTTCTGAACATTGTGCAAAGTGAGACGCGAATTAAAACAGTCTGATTCCGAATTTATCTGAACGCGAGGTGAACTCAAGTTAAGTATCGGATTACGCCGTAACAGATGTAGAATCTTTCGAAGAAATTCTACATTCAATAGCGCGGAAGACCCTCGATTATACAGTGTTAGGTGGAGGCGACTTTAACTTACAGAGCATGAATTGGAACGTCTATGGATACATCGTAGTCCGTACGGACAGGCAGACTCTTGTAGTAATTCTCAACAGACCCTCCGAAAATCGTCTTGAGCAGCTGGTTCAACAACCCACATGCAATGGATATACACTCCTGGAAATTGAAATAAGAACACCGTGAATTCATTGTCCCAGGAAGGGGAAACTTTATTGACACATTCCTGGGGTCAGATACATCACATGATCACACTGACAGAACCACAGGCACATAGACACAGGCAACAGAGCATGCACAATGTCGGCACTAGTACAGTGTATATCCACCTTTCGCAGCAATGCAGGCTGCTATTCTCCCATGGAGACGATCGTAGAGATGCTGGATGTAGTCCTGTGGAACGGCTTGCCATGCCATTTCCACCTGGCGCCTCAGTTGGACCAGCGTTCGTGCTGGACGTGCAGACCGCGTGAGACGACGCTTCATCCAGTCCCAAACATGCTCAATGGGGGACAGATCCGGAGATCTTGCTGGCCAGGGTAGTTGACTTACACCTTCTAGAGCACGTTGGGTGGCACGGGATACATGCGGACGTGCATTGTCCTGTTGGAACAGCAAGTTCCATTGCCGGTCTAGGAATGGTAGAACGATGGGTTCGATGACGGTTTGGATGTACCGTGCACTATTCAGTGTCCCCTCGACGATCACCAGTGGTGTACGGCCAGTGTAGGAGATCGCTCCCCACACCATGATGCCGGGTGTTGGCCCTGTGTGCCTCGGTCGTATGCAGTCCTGATTGTGGCGCTCACCTGCACGGCGCCAAACACGCATACGACCATCATTGGCACCAAGGCAGAAGCGACTCTCATCGCTGAAGACGACACGTCTCCATTCGTCCCTCCATTCACGCCTGTCGCGACACCACTGGAGGCGGGCTGCACGATGTTGGGGCGTGAGCGGAAGACGGCCTAACGGTGTGCGGGACCGTAGCCCAGCTTCATGGAGACGGTTGCGAATGGTCCTCGCCGATACCCCAGGAGCAACAGTGTCCCTAATTTGCTGGGAAGTGGCGGTGCGGTCCCCTACGGCACTGCGTAGGATCCTACGGTCTTGGCGTGCATCCGTGCGTCGCTGCGGTCCGGTCCCAGGTCGACGGGCACGTGCACCTTCCGCCGACCACTGGCGACAACATCGATGTACTGTGGAGACCTCACGCCCCACGTGTTGAGCAATTCGGCGGTACGTCCACCCGGCCTCCCGCATGCCCACTATACGCCCTCGCTCAAAGTCCGTCAACGGCACATACGGTTCACGTCCACGCTGTCGCAGCATGCTACCAGTGTTAAAGACTGCGATGGAGCTCCGTATGCCACGGCAAACTGGCTGACACTGACGGCGGCGGTGCACAAATGCTGCGCAGCTAGCGCCATTCGACGGCCAACACCGCGGTTCCTGGTGTGTCCGCTGTGCCGTGCGTGTGATCATTGCTTGTACAGCCCTCTCGCAGTGTCCGGAGCAAGTATGGTGGGTCTGACACACCGGTGTCAATGTGTTATTTTTTTCCATTTCCAGGAGTGTATTTTATACCTCGTAGCTACAAACAGGCCTGACCTTGTCGACAGTGCCATTGTAGAAATAGGGATTAGTGAGCATTATTTTATCATACCGATAATGCCCATCAAAGTTAATAAATCTGTCAAGAATGCTCGGGAGGTTCTTATGTTCTCGTTAAGGAATGAATGCGCATCATTTGGTTCCAGTGTGATGGATGTAGCTGAATTATGGACGAAGGTCAAACTGATTGAAAATCGCGCTCTGGAGAAATAATTGCCGAGTAAGTGGATTAGGGGTAGAAGGAAGGAAGGACGGACGATTATTGTTTAAGGTTCCGTCCACAGCGGGGTCATTAGACGCAGAGGAGAAGCTCGGATTGATCCAAGGAGGGGTAAGGAAATAGACCGTGCTCTTTCACAGGAATCAAACCAGCATTTGCCAGGAACGATTTACGGAAATCACGGAAAACCTAAATCTGGACGGCCGGACGCGGATTTGAACCGTCGTCTCTACGAATGCGAGTCCAGTGTGCTGGCCATTGCGCAACCTCGCTCGCTGTTTAGGGATGGAAAAGAACAAACCTTGTAGAAAATAAAGTAACGTTAAATCACAGTAAGACTCAGTTTTTACAGTTTCTAACATACAATTCAACAAAACCTGACGTTATAATCTCACAGAACGGGCATATGATTAGTGAAACTGAACAGTTCAGATTGCTAGGTGTTCAGATAGATAGTAAGCTGTCGTGGAAACCCCACGTTCAGGATCTTGTTCAAAGACTTAATACTGCCATTTTCACTATTCGAACGGTATCGAAAGTGAGTGATACTTCGACACGTAAATTAGTCTACTTTGCTTATTTTCGTTCACTTATGTCGTATGGTATTATGTTTTGGGGTAACTCTTCCCATTCTAGAAGGATATTTTTGGCTCAGAAACGGGCGGGTCGGGCAATAAGTGGTGTGAGTTCACGAACCCCTTGTCGACCTCTGTTCACGAGTCTAGGTATTTTGACATTGGCCTCTCAATATGTATATTCCTTACTGTCGTTTCTTGTTACCAATATTAGTTTATTTCCAACAATAAGCAGCTTTCACTCGGTTAATACTCGGCAGAAATCAAACCTCCATTTGGATCGGACTTCCTTAAGTCTTGTGCAAAAAGGTGTGCAGTATACTGCTGCATCCATTTTCAATAAGCTGCCACTCGAATTAAAAAGTCTTAGCAGTAATCCACCCGCTTTCAAATCGAAACTGAAGAGTTTCCTCATGGGTCACTCCTTCTATTCTGTTGAGGAGTTCCTTGAAAAATTAAGCTGATTCTCATTGTAATGCTGATAGCGTTTGCTTAAACTTATGGACTGATTTTCTTTCAGGTTCATGAACATTTATTTTTATCTGTTATTACTTTTATGTTGTAAGTTCATGTACTGACACGTTCCATGACCTTGGAGATTTTCTCCTCAATTTGGTCCTACGGAACTTGACATGTAAATAAAAAATAAATAAAAACAGTCGTGGTTAAATAATAAAATTAGGAAATTGGTTCACAGATATGTGAGTGGCTCCAAGAATTCTTAATCGGTAGAACGCAGTACGTTGCCCTCGATGGCGAGTGTTCTTCAGAGACAAGGGTATCGTCAATACTGCGTTAGGGAGGTGTGACTGGTTCGCCCTTCTCCTCTATATACATATGAATGATCGGGCGGAGAGGATGAGCTCCAGTCTACGGCTGTTTGCTGGTGACACTGAGGAGTACGGTGTGGTATCGTTGTTGAGTGACTGTTGGAGGATGCCGGATGAATTGTGCAAAGCTTCTGCTTGTTGTGATGAATGGAAACTTGCTCTGCGTGAGGAAAAATGTAAGATAATGCAGATAAACAGGAAAAAACTATCTTGTAATATTTCAATACAGAATTAGTGTTGCTTGACACAGTCACGTCAATTACATACCCAGCCGTATCATTGCAAAGCGACAAGAAATACAACGACGACGTAATGCCGGTACTGGGGCAGGCGAGTGATCAATTTCGATTTTTAGGAGAATTCAAAGTGCAGTCCATCAATAAAGAGGCCGGCATAAAGACTCTTACATTTATATTCAGTGTCACCAAAGTTATCTTTTCTAGGAATGTTTTCCTTTTGTTACCACTCTTCATTTTACATCCTAATCAACGTAGGCGATTACGAGTTATTTTGCTTCCAAATAGCAAAACTCATTTACTACTTTCAATTTCTCATTTCCTAATCCAGTTCTCTCTGCATTGCGTGACTTTGTTCGACTACATTCCGTTACACATTACACTTTTTGCTTTTTTGTGTTAATTTTACACGCTCTTTTCATTACATTACCGATTCCGTTCAACTGATCTTCCAAGCCCTTTGCCATTACTAACTGAATTTCAATGTCGTAGGTAAACCTCTTTTTTTTTCAACTCCCTGAAGTTTTATTCCCGTTTCAAATTTCTCCTTCGTTTCCTCCAGAAATTTCTGAACATACGCAATGAATAACAATGTGGGTAAGTTACAGCGCTGTATCAACCTCTTCTGAATTACTGCTGCTCTCTTGTGTTGTTTGCTTCTCATACCAGCAGCCTGGTATCCGTATAATTTGTAGATAAGCTTTAACTCACTATATTGTATCCCTACTACCTTCAAAACTTCATATAACGTAATCCAGTCAGCACTGTCTAAAGCTTTTTCTAAATCTTGAAATGCTATAAACGTATGTTAGCATTTCTTGAACCTATCTTCTAGGATACGTTATACTGTCAGTATTACTTCGCTTAATCATAGATTTCTCAGAAACCCGAACTGATCTTTGCAGAGTGCGGCTTTTTCCAGTTTCTCCATTCTTCTGTAAATAATTGACGTCAGTATGCTGCAACTAGGAATTATGATTGCTGATGGTGTTGGCCGGCCGTTGTGGCAGAGCGGTTCTAGGCGCTTCAGTCTGGAACCGCGCGACCGCTACGGTCGCAGGTTCGAATCCTGCCTCGGGCATGGATGTGTGTGATGTCCTTAGGTTAGTTAGGTTTAAGTAGTTCTAAGTTCTAGGGGACTGATGACCTCAGATGTTAAGTCCCATAGTGCTCAGAGCCATTTTTACTGATGGTGTTGTTGTGGTGTTCAGTCCGAAAACTGGATTGATGTTGTTCTCCATGCTACTTTCCTGCGTAAGCCTCATCATCTCCGAATAACTGCTTCAACCTACATTCTGCTGAATCTACGTATTGTATTCAGCTCTTTGTCTCCCTCTAAACTTTTTACCCCGCACATCTCCCTCCAATACCAAACTGGTGATCCCTTGATGCCGCAGAATGTGTCCTATCAACCGACCCTTCTTCTAGTCGCGTTGTGCCACAGATATCTTTTCTCCTCATTTCTATTCAGTATCTCCTCATTAGTTATGTGATATATCCATCTAATCTTCGGCATTACTCGGTAGCACCACATTTCAAAAGCTTCCATTCCGTTTTTGCTAAACTGCTTATCGTCCCTGTTTCACTTTCATACATGCCTACACGCCATGGAAATACTTTCAGAAAAGACTTCCTATTACTCAGATCTATATTCAATGTTCGAAAATATCTCTTCTTCAGAAACATTTTTCAGGCCATTGCCAGTCCACATTTTTATCCTCTCTACTTCGACCATCATCACTTATTTTGCTGTCTTAATAGCATAATCTAAGTTTAAAAGCAGTAAATGAGTTTTGCTGTTTGGAAAGCTAAATAACTGATGATGATCGAAGTAGGGAGGGTATAAAATGTAGACTGGCAATAGCAAAAAGGCGTTTCTGAAGAAGAGAAATTTTGTAGATGTGTCAGGAAGACCTTTCTGAAAGTATATGATAAGGAGCGTAGCTGTGCATGGAAGTGGAACATGAACGATAAACAGTTTAGACAAGAAGATAACAGAAGCTTTTGAAATGTGGTGCTACAGAAGATGATGGAGATTAGATGGGTAGATCAGATAACTAGTGAGGAAGTACTGAATAGAATTTGGGAGAAGAGAAATTTGTGGTACAACTTGACTAGAAGAACGGATCGGTTGGTAGGACACATTCTAAGGCATCAAGGGATCACCAGTTTAGTGCTGTAGGGAGCGTGGGGGTAAAAGTCGTAGAGGGAGACCAAGAGATTAATACAGTATGCAGATTCAGAGGGATGTAGGTTGCAGTAGTTACTCGGAGATGAACAGGCTTGCACACGAGAGAGTAGCGTGGAGAGCTGGATCAAACCAGTCTCTGGACTGAAGACCACAACAACAACAACAACAACAACAATATCAAAACCTATCTACTACTTTAAGTGTCTCGTTTCCTAATCTTATTCCCTCAGAATCGCCTACTTTATTTCGACTACCTTCCCTTATCGTTGTTTTGCTTTTGTCGATATTCATTTTATATCCCCCTTTCAAGACACTGTCCATTCCGTTCAACTATTCTTCCAATTCCTGTGCTGTCTCTGACAGAAGTACAACTTCATTTTTATATTTCTCCTCCCTAAAGTTTAATTCCTACTCCGAATTTTTCTTTTGGTTTCCTAACAGCTTGCTCAATGCACTGATCGAATAACATCGGGGATAAGCTGCAAGCCTGTCTCACTCCCTTCTCAATTCAATCATAGATATTTCGGTAATACTGAAAGCTGCCAGCACCTTCCTTTTTTTAAGTTGGAATTTTTCTATTTTTCTTGAGGTTTATGGGTTCTTCACACGACTCTAAAAGCTGTCTAATCTAACAGTGACCGCACTTTCCTCGTACCCCGTCACCACTGGTCCACACCCACCGCCTCCCTGCACCTTCTGTGCCCCGCGGCAGACGTCCTCGCCGTGTTAACGCAATTAGAGGGCGGTAGGGCGGTGCCCTTGCCTCTTGCTTAATAGACGGCTCGCGAAAGCTCCGCGGCAAAAGCGCGGAAAATTGCGGCTCGCCCGCCAGCCCCTATTTCGCGAGTTTATTGCCTCCAGAGTCGGGGTCATAACCTCCCCATCTTCGTCCACGAATCTCGAGAAGGCGAAACCTGAGGCAGTCGCTTAATAACATCTGCAAAGGGCACTGGAGGGTGCCAACACTAAGGGACCTACTAGGCAGGAAAAAGGAATGTTCCTCTATGCTAGAAATGCGCGAGACTAGTAGCGCGTATTTAAATAATGTTTGACTACACTGAAAGACGCAATTGCTCGATTATAATATTGTTCACTGCACTTTATTCATAAAACCTGTCGCCCATTAACAGCTGTGCCCTTGGCGATCACTTACACGAACGAGGACATGAAAGGAACGGGAGGTGGTCTAGCCTCTGTGGTACTCAATCTTTACATAGAGGAAGCAGTAACGGAAACCATGAAGAAATTTGGCAAAAGGATTCAAGCTCAGAGGAAAGATGCAAAACCTTCAAAATTTATCAATGACGTTGTAATTCTGTCAGGGTTGGAAAAGGAGTTCGAAGAGTAGTTGAACGGAGTGCGTAGTGACTTGATTAAGATTCGTGAGACGAACATAAAAAAGGTAAAACGAAGCTTGTGGAATGTGGCAAAATCTGGTCCTATGGTTCTAAGCATACGAAATTTGGAAATGCGTTACTAAACTATACTAGAAGAAATTTGCTATTTGGACATCGAAATAAATGACAGTGGCGGAAGTGAAGACGATGTAGTAAGTACCCTTGATACAAAAAGTGAAAAAGAGAAATTTGTCAACATCGCATATAAGTTTAAATGTTAGGAGGTAATTGTTTAAACTATTTGTCTGGAATGTAATTCTTCATGGAAGTGAAACGCGAACTATAAACAATACGGTCGTGAGAAGGAATGTGGTTTATACAGAAGGATGCTGAAGGGCAGTTGGGTATATCGGATAACTAATAACGTGTATTGAACCCGTCTGTGGAAAAAAGGAAGAATAAAGAGAGACCCTCAGCCATTAAAGAATGAAACTGAGGTTTCTCATAAAGAGAAACAATGGTCCATATGTTCTTTAAAGAAATTTTTTGTAGCGAAGATCGCATCGAACCTTTTTTCTGTTGACTGGGTTCGACAGGTTAGACTGGTGATGACAGTCTTTCCTGTCGAAACATGTCATTAAAACAACTGTTTTGAACGCGATCTTTGCTATAAAAAATTCTTTAAAGTACGTTAAGTTGTATTGCAGGGACGTTTGAAGGAAGGTGGAAGGGGTGAGGTAACAATTGGACAATTTGAGAGGAACGGCAAGACTCAACTACAGAGGACAGATTCAGGTGGATGCGTGTAGCGGTAGTTATGCAGAGATTAAAGGGGGGGAGGGCACATATGCGAAATTGCAATACTTTGAAAAATTCGTATCAAGTCCAAAATATGAAGACAATGCAAGTAAATTTGGCACAGTTGTTAAGAATTGTAATATTCATACACAAGTGAGTTTTTATGCTTACTGACTTTATACATTTCTGATTATAAACAACTGAAATTTTTTCAACAAGCTGAGTATGAATGTTCCTTTTTTTGTGAAGTCTATCAGTACGAAATTAGTGCAATTTTGTACAAAGTTTAATACACCATTATTAGAAATATCTGTGGAACAGAATTTTTATATCTTCTTTGGCAGGAGTTTTACGGATCTCCAAATATCTGTTCAAAAAGTAACCTAATTTTCTCTTACATAAATGCGTAACTATTGTATTAAATGAAATTTCGTTCTGCAAAATGTTTCACTATGGAATTGAATAGTTGCATGCCAAATTTAAGTATTCTAATGTCAGTACTTTGTGAGGAAAAGTTACATGAAGTGTCCAAATTTTTAACTTATGGGAAACCTGTAAGTTATGTGAAACAAGAGTCAAAGGTCTGACAGTGTTTGTATTATGCCAAGTTTCCAAAATGTTAAGTTATTGGAAACCTGAATCAAAGCTTTGATTGTGCTTATGCGAATAGTTGGTGCCACCATGCTTAGCTTTCTTGAATTTCGCCATGATATGTCACACAAATTAAATACAGTTTTGTCATCAGTAGATAGTTTATCAACATGAATAGCCCAAAAATCTTCCTACAGTTTCATGTTGTGTTTATGACAAAAAGAAGAACGACACTTCCTTTTTTTAAATTCTTTACTGGAACGAGGCATGCTGCAGATTGTGATCATAGCTCTACATACAGCTTTGGTAAAGGCTACTCCTTTACAACCTACTGTAAATAAACGCCATAAACCAAAGAATACAAAATCAGTGCCACTGATGCTGTTACACAGCCTTCTTGATGTACTACACAAACAATCCCTGGGTTGTGATTGCATACAGTTCCATGCAAAAGCCACAAGAATAAATAATATGTGGACACACAGATCAAGAAAGTGACGTAGCCCTGTGCAAGCTTTTGCCAATTACTGTTTTTATCACAGTTAGGAATGTAATTGGAACGTAATATTCAGGATTTCAGTAACATGGAGTAAATGAAGAGCCAAGAAAAAATTTTCGCAATTTTAATCGATTTGACGTTCCCCCTCAAGGGCTTGCATGAGATAGATTTGACTGGACGTCTTCTTCGTACCATTCCTTTGATTGTAGGGTAGCTCAAGAACACACACAAATGTGATTTATTTCGGAGCCGTTAATCTTAGAAACTGGAAATTCGTGGTAAGTCCTATGGGACCAAACTGCTGAGATCATCGGTCCCTAAGCTTACACACTACTTAATCGAACTTAAACTAACTTATGCTAAAGACAACACACACACCCATGCCCGAGGCAGGACTCGAACCTCCGTTAATCTTGACCATCAGACCGTGTAACAGACGCTATGAACAGTGACTTCGCGTGTTCTTGTTCAAAATTGTAACTGTACATACCGTCCAACACTTTATTATCTACTGCTAAAGTTATCTACCTCACTAGCGCGGGTGGCCGTGATCACCGAGTGTGGTGGGTAGCGACATGGGGAGAGGTCCCACTCTTTCAGTGTCATGTGTGGGGAGATGTCAGGTATAACTTTAGGTCAGGCCTGGTAAGACTGGGGGAAGTCTGACGCCACAGTGGTATGCCACAGACATCCAACGTCCTCATGTGTTACTTCCCATGCAACAGTGTCCTGGTGTCGTTTTTCAATAGAACAATGTTTGTCCACATATGCCATGTGTCTATGGACTCAGTTACTGTTTACCTTTTATGCCTCATTACCGCAACGTTCACTGAAGCTCCAAAGAAATTGGTATAGGCTTGCTTATACAAATACAGAGATACGTAAACATTCAGAATACGGGGCTGTGGTCGGCAACGTCTATGTAACACAACAAGTGTCAGGTGCAGATGTTAGATCGATGGCTGCTGCTATAATGGCAGCTTATCAAGATTTAAGTGAGCCTGCACGTGATGTTACAGTCGGCGCACGAGTGATGGGACACACCACCTCCAAGGTAGCAATGAAGTGGGAATTTTCCCGTATGACCATTTCAGGAGTGTACCGTGAATATCAGGAATCCGGCAAAACATCAAATCACCGACATCGCTGCGGCCATAAAAAGATCCTGCAAGAACGGGACCAACGACAACTGACAAGAATCGTTCAACGAAACAGAAGTGCAACAATATGGGCTTTCGGGGCAGAAGGCCCGCTCTTGTACCCTTGACCGCACGACACAAAGCACTACGCCTGTCAATATCGACAATGGACTGCTGATAACTGGAAACATGTCGGACGAGTCACGTTTCAATTGTATCGAGCGGATGGATGTGTACAAGTATGGAGACAACCTCAGGAATCCATGGACATTGCTTGTCAGCAGGGGACTTTTCAAGCTGGTGGAAGCCCTGTAATGGTGTGAGACGTGTGCAGTTGGAGTGATGTGGGACTCCTTATGAGTCTAGTTACGACTCTGACGGGTGACACGTACGTAAGCATCCAGTCTGAACACTTGCATCCTTCGTGTTCATTGTGCATTCCGAGGGAGCTGGCCAATTCCAGCAGGACAATGCGACACCCCATTCGTCCATAATTGTTACAGGGTGGGTCCAGGAACATTCTTCTGGGCTTAAACACTTTCGCTGGCCACCAAACACCCCAGACGTGAACATTATTGAGCATATCTGAGATGCCTTGCAACGTGCTGTTCATAAGAGATCTGCACCCTCTTGTACCCTTACGGATTTATGGACAGCAGAATTAATGGTGTCAATTCCCTCCAGCACTACTTCAGACATCAGTCGAGTCCATGCCACGTCGTGTCACGGAACTTCTGCATGCTACACGATATTAGGCAGGTGTACCAGTTTCTTTGGCTGTTTAGTGTAGTTTCTGTATAATTTGTAGATAAGCTTCAGCTCTCTATGTTTCATCGCTGATACCGTCAGAAGTTCAAAGAGCATAATACAGTGAGCACTGTCTGAACATTTTTCTAAATGTTGAAATACTATAAACGAATGTTTGCATTTCTTGAACCTTACTCCTGAGATAAGTCGTAGCGTCAGTATTACCTCACTCGTTCCTACATTGCTCCGGGACCCAAACAGGTCATCCCAGAGGTCGACTTTTTCCACCCTGCTGTAAATAACAGATGTCAATATTTTGACTTATACTTACTAATACTTTGTTAATATTGAAACCTGTGTTTTTTTGTTGACGTCCTCCCCTTCCTAGCAAGGTCACGTCTGTCCCTGATAGAGCATGTGTGGCACCAGTGCTAAAGTGAACTCTTTCTCAGTGCCACTGTGCCAAGTACCAGTTACAATAGTTGTGGTGTAGAGGACGCTACGACTTCGTGACACTCTTTACAACTGAATCAGTGCATGCACCCGGGTCAGAGGGTTGCATTGTCATGGCAATAAGTAGGCTGATAATGACTAGTTCTTTGTAAATTTTCCTCGGTGTTATAATCACGGAAATAACATCTAATACCCTCCAGATCGAAATTTTCGCTCTATAGCGGAATGTGTGCGGATATGAAATTTCTTGGCAGATTAAAATTGTATGCGGGACCGAGACTCATATTCGGGACCTTCACCTTTCGCGGGCAAGTGCTCTACCGACTGAGTTACCCATGCATGACTCACGACCCGTCCTCACAGATTTACTTATGCCAGTATCTCGTCTCCTACCTTCCAAACTTTCCCGCGAAGGGCAAAGATCCAGAGTTCGAGTCTCGGTCCGGCACACAATTTTAATCTGCCGTGAAGTTTCATCTAATACCCTGTGTAGCCATGAAATTCCATTTAGATTACTCTCCTGAGTGCTTCACTTCATCTCTATACTCGATTGTCCTATGGTTATCCTTCTGAACAATGACTTCCGACATCGATGGTTTCATGACGTTCACTACGGGGCTAAAAGCTGTGTTTAGTAATTCTGAACTCAGTCATGTTTGAATATATACTGTAACCAAGGACGGAGCTGTTAATGGGAATTTTTTAAGCAGTTAGTTGGTTATGCATTTGTCTTTCAATGAGAAATGTCCTTTCCTGTAGATGTTAGACCATCTACTGTGCGCTGCGCATCACGTGTGTAGTGTGACATGCAAATGTCTTCCCCCTCGTGGAATGTGGTTTTTGTGTGTGCTAGCATAGAATAAACACCCACTGATTTCAATGGCAGTCTAGGATCAGTAGAACCAGGGGGCATTGCATTAGCCTCAACACAGGTGTTTATTGGGTGAGGGTGCTGTCCAAGGATACCCGATTTTATGTTGCATATGAACCATGGACCTTGCCGTTGGTGGGGAGGCTTGCGTGCCTCAGCGATACAGATAGCCGTACCGTAGGTACAACCACAACGGAGGGGTATCTGTTGAGAGGCCAGACAAACGTGTGGTTCCTGAAGAGGGGCAGCAGCCTTTTCAGTAGTTGCAAGGGCAACAGTCTGGATGATTGACTGATCTGGCCTTGTAACAATAACCAAAACGGCCTTGCTGTGCTGGTACTGCGAACGGCTGAAAGCAAGGGGAAACTACGGCCGTAATTTTTCCCGAGGGCATGCAGCTTTACTGTATGATTACATGGAGAGCTGCATCAAACCAGTCTCAGGACTGAAGACCACAACAACAACATGAGAAAACATCGCAAGTAACACCTGATGTTAGCTGTAAACTCACATGGCTCTCCAGTGTGAAGTGTAGCGATTAGTATTGGTTGAAAACAGTCTTGGTTGCAATTTTAGTTTTTTATGCTTCAACTATGCGTTTCATATTATTTAGGCATTTTCAGGTTGATCTACATAGAAAACAGAGAGCAAATACATCTATTTAAGAATCGCGATCGCATTGTGCAGACTTGGTTAATCTAAAAGCATGTATAAACAGATCAAGTAGTTATATTTCTTGTTTTTACTGAGCTTAACGAAGGCGATGTTGGCCTGATCTATTCGACGATGCCCTTTGGCTACACTGTCTGAAGGATCGTTCTAAGAAATACCAAATTAAGGTATTTGCTCTTCCAGTATTTGATCTGTTTACAGGTTATCCAAGTCTGCACAACGCGATCGCGATTCATAAATAGATGTATTTGTTCTCTGTTTTCTATGTAGATCAATCTGAAGATGCCTAAATAAGGTGAAACCCGTAGTTGAAAAATAAAAAACTAAAATTACAACCAACACTGTTTTCAACCAATACTGTTAACCACTGGTTTTCTGTATGCCAAAGATGGATTGGAAGAATTTCTGTAGCGATTAGTTCGTTCATCGTGTTGTAATCATTGTAAACTCAGGCAGTTCAGTCTGCTGTAGCAATAACCGGTCTTAAGTGACCACTATCTCAATCTGAATTTGCTTCCTTCCGCCTTCATATTCTTCTTCATCTTCATTTTCCGTTTTCTTGCTCCTCAGCCACGTTAAAAACTGTGTAGACTATTAAAATCTGTATTTATTACTGATGAGGTTGGTGCTTTCACCAATTCCGTTTTCACTGCAGTAGGCTGCTCCGTTTCGCTAATGTACTCACTCTGTTTTGGCGGAGGAGGTGAAGGGGCAATTGGGGCGGAGACAGCAGAACATCCATTGTGTGCAAGTGACACAACCATTTCGTTTCCCAGTTTTCTGTACTTACTCAAACTTATGATTCTGTTTTTCCTTGAGAACCTCTCCCTCAGACCTTCTTGCCGTATTGTTTATTTGAAACGTAGATACTAAAATTCCAGTGGATCAAAAGAGCGACAAACGTTGGTTCATCTCATATTGACAAAGCTATGTACCAATTAGAGTCGCAACAAAAAGGTTTTGCGTAATGGAAGACTCATTCTAACGGTAAATCACCACGATCCAGGTATTGTTACAGAAACGTAAAGTTTATTTTTATTTTTTTTTTTATTATTATACAGGTATTCGGTGTTAACGCCGATCACACACCGAGTCGATAGGCGAGTTGTTCCGAAACCTTGATCAGTGTGTCAGGGGTAACTGTTGCAATAACACTGTTTCTAAAGTCGAATGGACTAGCTGGTCAGATCGCGTCAGATCGTGTGTGAACGTGGAGATCATGCGTAGATTGCTGTGTCGACCGACCTCTTGCACCCAATCCACCGGTCGGATACAACGTCGTTTAACCAGTCGATCACACACCGAGTCGATAGGCGAGTTGTTCCGAAACCTTGATCAGTGTGTCAGGGGTAACTGTTGCAATAACACTGTTTCTAAAGTCGGATGAACTAGCTGGTCAGATCGCGTCAGATCGTGTGTGAACGTGGAGATCATGCGTAGATTGCTGTGTCGACCGACCTCTTGCACCCAATCCACCGGTCGGATACAACGTCGTTTAACCAGTCGCGTACTGAGTTATGCCAGTGAGGCGGCGCACCATCTTGCTGCCAAAGAAATATGTGTTGTTCAGCTTCTTCCCATTGAGGCACGGAACATAGCTGTAGCACATCAAGATAAGAAACATCAGTTAAACTTGATTCACCGAAAAAGAAAGGCCCATTAACTTTCGGCGGGGTATTTCTTGGGCCTAAGGGTGGAAGGCTCGCACTCGCTCAACACGTTTTTCAGTCACTCTTGGTCATTCCATACTCTTTCCATTGCGCAGAGGTATACAAACAAAACTGTTTGAGTTGCTCTTTCATTTGGTGTATTATTTACAATTGTAAGTCGAACGTAACAAGTGCTACAACGCCTTAAAACCGGTATGTTCATTTTGAAACACCTTGTACTTCAAGGTCACAATTAATCCAAAGTAAACTCTAAGGACAGAGGTGAATACTACATCGACGGTGATACAGAGCAGAGCAGTACTGGAGACAAGTCCGGGGATCGTGCTGGCCAGGGAAGTTGCTGCACGTCTTGCAGAGCGCGTTCAGCTTCACGGGCAGTGTGTAGACGGGCATTATCCTCTTGGAACAGCACATCACCTCTCTGGTGCAAGAATGGCAGAATAATGGGCCTCCAGAAACACCACAGGTTTGTAGCTTATCGCATTCGAGACCATAATGCCTTGGGTGGATCCAGTGTGTCTTGGAAAAATGCACTTTAATAGATAGGGCTCACCACACCTACGTCGTACACGCAAACGACCATCACTTACGAGCAGGCAGAATCTGCTTTCATCGCTGAAGACCACGGCGCGCCATTTCATCTTCCAGGTGATCCTCTGACGGCACCAGTCGAGCCGTGCATGTCGATGCCGTGGCGTGAGTGGAAGACGGGCTAGAGGTGTGCGTGCCCGTAGTCCCACTGCTAATGAGCAGTTCGCAACAGTTCGTGTTGACACGTCTGGGCTCACAAGCCCTCTTACCTGTGCTGTGATGGCTGTACGATCTACCACTGCTGCCCGAACAATACGACGATCCTGGTAGGCGTCTGTGCTGCGTCAACGGGTGTGGAGAATGTTTACATGATCACTGATACCAATATCTTTGCACAGCTGTTAGAGCAACATTTTCAGCAAGTACACCAAGTCCTTTCATCCATACATGTATTTTTTCATCATTACTAACTTTACGACAGGAGCGGGTATACATATTACTATATACATAACTAGATCTAGACTGGGAATTAGCATCTATTCCACAATGCCAGGTTTTGTAAGCGATGACATCTCGGTCGATGACATCTCGGCTGGGCACCTAGCCAGCTGGTTACGCAACTCACTTGGCTCGGCGCTAGGCCGGCGCACCAACAGACGCGCGCTGCTAGGACATCTACAGCGCGCATCCGGGATAACGGCCGCCTGCTGGTGCCTGCACAGTTTAAGTCCCGTATCAGCTGCGTTACGTAACCAAGGTCGTTCGCTTCCTATATAAGCGGATAGTGGACGACAGCGGAACCATTACGCTGTGAGCTCTATCTGCAACAGCATTGAAGCACTATGCCTCGTCGACGTGTCTATCGTCATCGCCGCTACCGCATGCCAGTTTACAAACACATAATTCGGGCTCTATTGATTTATTTTGACTTGTTTTATTCAATATTACACTACTGACCATTAAAGTTGCTACACCACGAAGATGACGTGCTACAGACGCGAAATTTAACCGACAGGGAGCAGATGCTATGATATGCAAATGATTAGCTTTTCAGAGCATTCACACTAGGTTGGCGCCGGTGGCGACACCTACAACGTGCTGACATGAGGAAAGTTTCCAACCGATTTCTCATACACAAACAGCAGTTGACCGGCGTTGCCTGGTGAAACGTTGTTCTGATGCCTCGCGTAAGGAGGAGAAATGCATACCATCACGTTACCGACTTTGATAAAGGTCGGACTGTAGCCTATCGCGATTGTGGTTTATCGTATCGCGACATTGCTCTCGCGTTGGTCGAGATCCGATGACTGTTATCAGAATATGGAATCGGTGGGTTCAGGAGGGTAATACGGAACGCCGTGCTGGTTCCCAACGGCCTCGTATCACTAGCAGTCGAGATGACAGGCATCTTATCCACATAGCTGTAACGGATCGTGCAGACGCGCCTCGATCCCTGAGTCAACAGATGGGGACGGTTGCAAAACAACAACCATCTGCACGAACAGTCCCATACGTTTGCAGAAGCATGGGCTATCAGCTCGGAAACCGTGGCTGCGGTTACCCTTGACGCTGCAACACAGACAGGAGCGCCTGCGATGGTGTCCTCAACGACGAACCTGGGAGCACGAATGGCGAAACGTCGTTTTTTCGGATGAATCCAGGTTCTGTTTACAGCATCATGATGGTCGCATCCGTGTTTGGCGACATCGCGGTGAACGCACATTGGAAACGTGTATTCATCATCGCCATACTGGCGTATCACTCGGCGTGCGTGATGGTATGGGGTGCCATTGGTTACACGTCTCTGTCACCTCTTGCTCGCATTTACGGCACTTTGAACAGTGGACTTTACATTTCAGATGTGTTACGACCGTGGCTTTACCCTTCATTCGATTCCTGCGAAACCCTACATTTCAGCAGGATAATGCACGACCGCATGTTGCAGGTCCTGTACCGGCCTTCCTGGATACGGAAAATGTTCGACTGCTGCCCCGGCCAGCACATTCTCCACATCTCTCACCAACTGAAACCGTCTGGTCAATGGTGGCCGAGCAATTGCCTCGTCACAATACGCCAGCCACTACTCTTGATGAACACTGGTATCTTGTTGAAGCTGCATGGGCAGCTGTACCTGTACACGCCATCCAAGCTCTGTTTGACTCAATGCCCAGGCGAGTCAAGGCCGTTATTACGGCCAAAGGTGGTTGTTCTGGGTACTGATTTCTCAGGATCTGTGCACCCAAATTGCGTGAAAATGTAATCATATGTCAGTTCTAGTATAATATATTTGTCCAATGAATATCCGTTTACCATCTACATTTCTTCTTGGTGTAGCAATTTTAATGGCCAGTAGTGTATATCGTTGAGTGTCAGTAAATTTTGTTGGGTTGAATCGATATCATAAGAGTGTTTACTTCTTTCTTTGTAAAAACGTTGCCGTCCTGATAAAATAGTGTGTAATTTATGGTCTTTATTAGTTAAATTCCTTGCCTCTCTTGGAGGGAGACAAAACTTATTATATATAACTGAAAATTTGTTCAAATAACTTTATGTTGAACTGTCAATATGTGCAAATGATATGTTTTGTTCAAAATGTCTTGTTACTCTGTGTTTGCTGATACTCAAATGGCTCTGAGCTCTATGGGACTTAACTTTTAAGGTCATCAGTCCCCTAGAACTTAGAACTACTTAAACGTAACTAACCTAAGGACATCACAGACATCCATGCCCGAGGCAGGATTCGAAGCTGCGACCGTAGCGGTCGCACTGTAGCATCTAGAACTGCTCGGCCACCCGGCCGGCTGCTGATCCTCACTTAGGGTTATCAGTTCTTCATAAGTGTAAAAGGTATTGTGGTTCCCCTCGGGAACGGAAACATGCAGCGCGCAAAAAATGTTTTTGGCGGGGATAGGAAGGTGGAACCAAGAGTTAGTCGGAGACTAGCTACCGAACCGCCAATAGCTTATGTTCCAACAGTGAGTTGTGCTGGTGCCGAGAGAGGCATTTTGTGCTGGTTTACACTGTGCCAAAGCCTCGGATATATTGATAAATAGCTGGCTCTATTCTCATAATGATACGTATTAATCTGAAGATAGTCGCTACCAAGAAATGTCAGAGCTCAGTATTACCGACTACAAATCCACCTATCAAGACGTACTCGCCACCACATTGCGCAGTTACTTCAAAGAAATGAAAGAATCGTAGAAATGTACAGTGAAGGATCAGCTTATGTGGATGTGTTACTTGTTTCCAATAATAAGGTAAATTAAAAACTAATTTTGAAAACTTATATTCATTATCCCAAGGCACATAACCACTTAGCGTCCTTGCATGCTAAATATGCTTACCGAGTGTCCCTGTTGTGAAAATAGGAAAGCCCAATTATTAATTTAATAATGCCACTTGAATATAGTAAGAAGAAACTAATCAAAGTTAAAGTTAACGCGACAAAAGTGTGTGATATAGTAAATGACGCTTGCTGAAAATAATTTTGCAATTAAAACTGCTTATTAAAAATTTATGGGCTTTCAAAATTCCTCAAGTCAATGTTGTTGTTGTTGTGGTCTTCAGTCCTGAGACTGGTTTGATGCAGCTCTCCATGCTACTCTATCCTGTGCAAGCTTCTTCATCTTCCAGTACTTACTGCAACCTACATCCTTCTGAATCTGCTTAGTGTATTCATCTTTTAGTCTCCCTCTACGATTTTTACCCTCCACGCTGCCCTCCAGTACTTAATTTGTGACGCCTTGATGCCTCAGAACATGACCTACCAACCGGTCCCTTCTTCTTGTCAAGTTGTGCCACAAACTCCTCCCCGATTCTATTCAATACCTCCACATTAGTTATCTTCCCATCTAATCTTCAGCATTTTTCTGTAGCACCATGTTTCAAGTCAATAATTGAATTTAAAGTAATAAATTACTACAAACAGGCATTAAAACAATTTGCGGTCAACTTCAAAAGTAAATGTTCTCAAAACTTTAGCATATAGAGTTTTGCATATTAAATGATCACAGTGCAGCCTGTTGAAAATTTCAAAAAGGTGAGTTATTGTCTTAGAACTATGTCAATTTGTGTCTCACTGCAGTAAAAGTTAAAAACTATCACTGATGAAACTTATACACTTGATAAATTCTTGATCCTTATATTTGTTGAAAGTGCATATTACCAGGACAACAGAATCCATAGTTTGCCTATTGTGCTCACTGATAGAAAATTATTAACTGAAATATCATTACCTATGAAAATAGTAACTTCTTTTCTTTAGACGACAGAGAGAATTTGTTTGCCAGAGAACTATATTTAATTTTCATGCCAAGCAGAAAAAACATTAGTTGAAATGAGACTAAATCCATGCCCAGATTTATAATTTAGCAGTGAATTTTAATAGTAATGTTATTGAAGCTATTCAGTTACACTAAGTCTTGAATATGAAAGTGTTTATCATTAACTGTTGTGTTTATGCAAATAGGTTTGTTCTGCTATGACGGGGTTCATTGCACTCTCGTGTGAGAAAGTATAGGCTGTGTGTTTCCACTGAAGATACTTATGCCCATATTCTTTGACCGGGAATATTACATGTTCCTATGCCTAATTAGGCTGGCGATAGTTTTTTCTTTATTATTGGAGCAGGTTCGTCGAGCAGATGCGCAAAACTATAGACCTATATCTCTGACGTCGATCTGTTGTAGAATTTTAGAACATGTTTTTTGCTCGAGTATCATGCCGTTTTTGGAAACCCAGAATCTACTATGTAGGAATCAACATGGATTCCGGAAACAGCGATCGTGTGAGACCCAACTCGCTTTATTTGTTCATGAGACCCAGAAAATATTAGATACAGGCTCCCAGGTAGATGCTATTTTTCTTGACTTCCGGAAGGCGTTCGATACAATTCCGCACTGTCGCCTGATAAACAAAGTAAGAGCCTACGGAATATCAGACGAGCTGTGTGGCTGGATTGAAGAGTTTTTAGCAAACAGAACTCAGCATGTAGTTATCAATGGAGAGACGTCTACAGACGTTAAAGTAACCTCTGGCGTGCCACAGGGGAGCGTTATGGGACCATTGCTTTTCACAATATATATAAATTACCTAGTAGATAGTGTCGGAAGTTCCATGAGGCTTTTCGCGGATGATGCTGTAGTATACAGAGAAGTTGCAGCATTAGAAAATTGTAGCGAAATGCAGGAAGATTTGCAGCGGATAGGCACTTGGTGCAGGGAGTGGCAACTGTCCCTTAACATAGACAAATGTAATGTATTGCGAATACATAGAAAGAAGGATCCTTTATTGTATGATTATATGATAGCGGAGCAAACACTGGTAGCAGTTACTTCTGTAAAATATCTGGGAGTATGCGTGCGGAACGATTTGAAGTGGAATGACCATATAAAATTAATTGTTGGTAAGGCGGGTACCAGGTTGAGATTCATTGGGAGAGTGCTTAGAAAATGTAGTCCATCAACAAAGGAGGTGGCTTACAAAACATTCGTTCGACTTATACTTGAGTATTGCTCATCAGTGTGGGATCCGTACCAGATCAGGTTGACGGAGGAGATAGAGAAGATCCAAAGAAGAGCGGCGCGTTTCGTCACAGGGTTATTTGGTAAGCGTGATGGCGTTACGGAGATGTTTAATAAACTCAAGTGGCAGACTCTGCAAGAGAGGCGCTCTGCATCGCGGTGTAGCTTGCTCGCCAGGTTTCGAGAGGGTGCGTTTCTGGATGAGGTATCGAATATATTGCTTCACCCTACTTATACCTCCCGAGGAGATCACGAATGTAAAATTAGAGAGATTAGAGCGCGCACGTAGGCTTTCAGACAGTCGTTCTTCCCGCGAACCATACGCGACTGGAACAGGAAAGGGAGGTAATGACATTGGCACGTAAAGTGCCCTCCGCCACACACCGTTGGGTGGCTTGCGGAGTATAAATGTAGATGTAGATGTAAAATATTATCTGTTACTTGCTGACCAATTACGTAATCTTGGCTTTCATGTCTGATAGGCAATCCCCTTTAGATACAGCAGGGTCAAAACAACAAAATTCCTTTCAGACGGTAACATTGTACTGCTCCTTTATACCTTAATCGGTTTACAAAATAGTCTCATTAGATAAACAAGAGGCAGTGGTAGTGTTATACGTGGCTTTGCAGTGACAGGACTATTAGTTCTGTTGTGACATAGTGTGTAGTAAACCAAATTTGGTAATTGATAGCACTTGCTACGTTAGCAGTTGAACGTTATAAGCTGACGGGAAACATCCAACTTACGTAGCGATTCTCCGAAAAGATACCATCCCACAACTCCAAAGGGCACACTCTGATCCTTTTCAATTTCGCTCATTTGGCTGTAGGAGGAAAGGAATACGTCTCCATGACATGGTTGCCTGCTTTATTGGCACGTTTGCGCTACACTGAGGGTTCTTGCTGCGAGCATTCCCTATTGAAGGATAGACACCTACGGCACTTTGGTAGCTGTCCCGCAACGCCATCTGTTGGCAGACGTCGTTGAAACCATTATCAGTACAGGTACTATCCCCCACGTGGCATATGCCGTATGAGATAACAATCGACGTCGTCATTCCAGTGTAGTACCTGTTTTTCCGGCAGTGTAATCCTACTTGTTGAGAGTTCCATAGCGACAAGAAATTGAAGTACTGCAATGCGTCATTATGAAACCGCCATTCGTGTGTACGGGCAAAGTGCCAAGCGTTCGTTGGAAAGGAGCCGTATACATGCAGGCTGGACACTCTCACGGATGGGAGGAGGTGGGAGCGGGAAAATGATGACACTGCACTTGCCTACATCCACACAATATGTCTGCGGCAAGCTCGGTACACAATTTCAACCTTTCACTTTGTTGATCATTTTCAGCTATCTAACTGTTATTTGTTGTTGTGGTCTTCAGATTCTCTTCTTGTCTAAACAATTTATCGTCCACGTTTCACTTCCATGCTGGCTACACTCCATACAAATACTTTCACAAACGACTTCCTGACACGTACATCTATCTTCGATGTTAACAAATTTCTCTTCTTCAGAAACTCTTTCCTTGCCATTACCAGTCTACATTTTATATCCTCCCTACTTCGACCATCATCAGTTATTTTGCTCCCCGAATAGCAAAACTCCTTTGCTGCTTTAAGTGTCTCATTTCCTAATCTAATTCCCTCAGCATCACCCGACTCAATTCGACTACATTCCATTATTCTCGTTTTGCTTTTGTTGATGTTCATCTTATATCCTCCTTTCAAGACACTGTCCATACCGTTCAACTGCTCTTCCAGGTCCTTTGCTGTCTCTGAAAGAATTACAATGTCGTCGGCGAACCTCAAATTTTTTGTTTCTTCTCCATGGATTTTAATTCCTACTTCGAAATTTTCTTTTGTTTCCTTTACTGCTTGCTCAGTATACAGATTTAATAACAACGGGGACAGGCTACAGCCCTGTCTCACTCCCTTCCCAACCACTGCTTCCCTTTCATGCCCCTGACTCTTATAACTGCCATCTGGTTTCTGTAAAAATTGTAAATAGCCTTTCGATCCCTGTATTTTACCCCTGCCACCTTCAGAATTTGAAAGAGAGTATTCCAGTCAACGTTATCAAAAGCTTTCTCTAAGTCTACAAATGCTATAAACGTAGGTTTGCCTTTCCTTAATCTATTTTCTAAGATAAGTCTTAGAGTCAGTATTGCCTCACGTGTTCCAACATTCCTACGGAATCCGAACAGATGTTCCCCGAGGTCGGCTTCTACCAGTTTTTCCATTCGTCTGTAACGAATTCGTGTTAGTATTTTGCAGCCGTGACTTATTAAACTGTTAGTTCGGTAATTTTCACATCTGTCAACACAGTGCTAAACTAAACTCCGCCCGAAACAGTTCATGAAGGCCCCATGGTACCCACCGGCCGCCGTGTCATCCTCAGCCCACAGGATTCATTGGATGCGGATGTGGAGGGGCATGCGGTCAGCACACCGCTCTTCCGGCTGTATGTCAGTTTACAAGAGCGGAGCCTTCTCAGTCAAGGAGCTCCTTAGTTTTTGCCTCACAAGGGCTGAGTGCACCACGCTCGGCAGGTCGGATGGTCACCCATCCAAATGCTAATCCAGCCCGACAACCCTTAAATTCGGCGATCTAACCGGAACCTGTGTTACCAGAGTGTCAAGGTCGTCAGCCGTATTATTATTACAGTGACATGAAAACAGCCTTTCTTTCGATACATCTCTAAAATCGTAGTGTGATACACGGTGTCTGCCAGACACGAGTGTTTTAATAAAATCTCGACGAGCGAAGAATTAATTAGACTTTAATTCATCCATGTCACATGCAGTCAGAACAAAATTCCAATTGACATACAAATTTTATACAAATACACTTACTTTTTAACATCGATATTTGATTTGATACGCCACGTTTCGGTAGCATGCCACTTTATGTATGACATTAACGTCACCTTTAATAATTTGAAGCAGTAGAAAGCTGTTGCTGGTTTGAAGTAATTGCTGTTGATATGTGCATGAAAATGCTCACTATAGCGTTCATTACAATATCCAACGGTTGTCCACGCACACACATTGACTCCGATATAAATTAAACATAGATACAGTCCACCGAGTCCGACAATAGTTCTCGGGAGATTTCCCATAGCTGTAAGACAAATGCTGTAACGGGCAACCCATCGCCTCAAACACACCGAGTCCGACTAAATTTCTCGGGAGATTTCCCGTGGTTGTAAGGCAAATGCTATAACTGATAAACCCTCGTATTTATTCCGAATTCGTGCACAGAGTGTTGAGCAGAGAATTACAAACCCTGCCAACTGTGAGAGTGAATGCTGCCTGGTGGCATGGTCACGTGGCGAGACCCTCGCAAACAGCTAAGCTGGTGGCCTCTGTAAGCGATACTGTAGTGAGCATCTACGGAATGTGGTTGACACAACGCGTTCGTGAGAAGGTGTTGGACGTCCACATCTCATCACGGAACGAGGGAACGAGGTTTCCTAAGGCTTGCGCTCCCTTAAATTAGCTTAGGTGGTGATCTGTGGCAGAACTGACGGCAGGGCACAAATGCTGCAGCAGGTCAATGTGCTTCGAGGCACATCAACCAATGCACATTGTTAAACAAAGCCCTGTCCTTATTGTGCCCATGTTGATCCAACGACCTCGTTAAATATAACTGCAGTAGGCACAAAGTCAGTAAGAAAGTACTTTGAACCAATAGAAACATTTTGCCTGCGACATGAATCACATTTTTGGTTACACCAAGTCGATCATCGTGACTGTGTACGTCCTCATCCAGCCGGACGGCAGTTCGTAACATGCACGTCATCATTGATGCATGTCGGTGTGGACAGCATTATGCTTTGTAAGCATTCAACGAGGCTTTCATCGGACCTGCTGTAGCAGTCGAAAGTACCATGACACCCGTGGACTACGTGAACCTTACTGAGGACTACCTGCATCGATTGTTGTTTGCTGACTTCCCCCACGGCTACGACATCTTCCACCAGGACCACTGTCCGTGTCACTAGGCCATAATCGTGCTACAGTGGTTTCAAGAGAACGGTACGGAACTGACTTTGATGTTTCTGCCACCAAATTCGGCTGATATGAACCAGACGGAGCGCACGCTATCTGGCTCCAGCTCTGCGGCCTGTGATTTACGGAAATGCGTGAGCTGAGCGTGGAGGAAAGTCAACAAGAACCAGTCAAACCCGTGTTACGCAGAATCACTGCTCTGTTGGGTTGCAGACGTCGCCCAAGACGCTGTTATGGGGGTAGACCAGGATGACGCTCGATTCCGGAACAAATATTCATGATTTTTCCAATAAAATAACAAACAAGTTACAAAACTGACTCTAGACCTCTGTGTAGACCCTTAAGATTGTATAACGTATTCGTTTCAAGTAAAAAACTTCCACCCACAGGACACTACACGACATCAACGAATTGCCTTTCCAGAGTTTAAGGGCGGTTACTGGGAGCTCTGAACGCCACAATTGTCAGCCTAGAACAAAATTTCAAAAACTGCTCTGAAACTAATTATACTCTCTGACGTAGTACGTAGAGATATTTGACATAAAATGGTTTTTAAGAAAATTGCCACACTCTGAAATAAAAGTCAATGTTTTCGACAACAAAGCCGTTATAAAAATGTCGACCAAAAATGGAAATTAAAATATATTGCAAAAATCCTATGTACTACAGTAGAAAAGACGCCTACTCACAAGTTACCAGAAGTTATTATGTAACTGAACGAATATTTCACCATTGATCGCTCCCGCAAACGTGAAAAATTTTATTTTGGGGAAGCAAGTGTTTAAAGTTTCAACTTGTGTTTTTCAGTATTGAAACCTTTACTTGGCAATGCCAATACCGTCCAGTTGGCCTATTTTTTTTTTTGCTCGTTTTGACGAAATTATATCGATTAACTGGCTTCCGCCTCTACCAATCGAAGCGATTTTTACTCGTCTGGGATTAGTTTTCGGACCTTTTCTGTCCGTGTAAATACGTTTATTTTTCATTTTCATGACTCATTTTTTTCATATAAAAAACAAACAAAATAACAAGTTAAGCAAACGTGAGACAAAAACGTACTTTCAGGCTGTTCACCATGAACGAATCATGTTACGAAAATAAATCTTCTTGAGACTAGTATTGTAGTTGATACTAATTTCCTCTGTGACCCCAAATTATCAGGACCCCTATTCCGTCGGTAGCTATTATAGTTACATTTGAGCGCTCAGATGCACCAGACCCCTATGCAGTAAATAGCGGTTTTAATGTAGTTTAACAGTTATGGCACACTTTATGTGAATGAATCTCAAAAAATAGTCTCTATAAGGCATATTTTAAGCAAATAAGAAAATTAGGCTAAAAAATTCCTACCCTGGTCTATCCCCTTAAGCAGATGCTCGGAATGCTTTGGCTTGTCAGTGTATTCGTTTGTTTCCATCCGTATGAATCTGCATGTTTCGTAACAGTTCAGTCTACGCTATGTTTAAATGTTGAACAAAGTCCGTCATCTACCGTCGCTATAAGCGACACCCAACACAACGAAAAAATGACGCTTTCGCAATGTACCGACATTAATAATGTGTAGTGGATAGGATACTGAAGATCAGAGTAAGCCACCAAAACGCGTCATGACAAGCTAAATGTCAATAACGAAACTTGACTGTAGTAGAAAAGTGTTTTGTTTATAAAGATTAGGTAACCACTATTGTAAACAATAAGTGGAGCTTCCCGCAGTGATTCCGCGGCTATTCAGTCGTTCTGTGCTGCGTCGAATGCGTCCGTGCTGTCATACAGCAGTGACGTCAGCACTACAACCCATGTCTGTTGCAGAACGGGTGGCCTAAATCTAGGCGGTCTTCCCTGTGACATCGACACTCCATAGCTACGTTAGATGACGTATCTGGACCTGGGTTTCTCTCCTCAGTTTGTTCCCGCAGACACCCTGTACAACACCAACAATATTTGCCAATATCGTAAGCAGTTCTCATGTTTTCAGTTACCATTATTAAACAGTGTTAAATTACTTTTATTATTCACATTCTTTTGTTTTCTACATCATTCTGAATGTTCTTACACATATAGTGTTGGCTATCAGTACACCGATACGGAATACATTTTCGTTTTCATGTTGTGTAGATCCACTTATACGTCGTGTGCTCCGCTTTTGATGCTGCGGGATGTGATCATTATTTGTTTTTTCTTTGTAACTGTAGAAGTGTATGTGAGGATATATCATCCTCCATACAGAAGCACACACACACGCAAACACACACTCCAGTCGAAAAATATAAACACAAACACAGAGAAATAGCAGATGCTTCAAAGGCGACAAAAACAAAACAAAAAGCAATCACATCTCACATCATCAAAAACGAGGACATCTACACGAGGCGTAAATGGGTCTACACAACACGAAAACGAAAATATGTTCCGTTGCAATAAAGTTCAGTGTACTAAAGTCGAACACTTAAATGTAGAATAAATGAAGTAGAAAACAAGAAAAAACGTGAGTTGTAACAGTAATTTAAAATGAAGAGTGCGTTTCACATAACAAGAAACATCTATACTAAAAGATGCTGTAACGCGAAACAGAGACGCAGTGAATGAGAGGTAAGAATGGAACTCTCAAACTGAGTACGATTGGAGAGCTTGAAAAATTATAATAATTGAAAAAAGAATTATAAGAAAAAATACCAGGTCACAAAAGCGGCAGTAAATCGGAATACTGATTAAGATCTAATACGGAACTATATATGAAAGTTGAGACGGTAACAGATGTAATGAGAAAAAGGAGACCGAAAATCTATGGACACACATTCTGGAGGAATAATGACAGAGTAAGCAGACAAATTTTTGACTTGCTTAACAGTTAAAAAGAAAAAATTGGTGGCTGAGAGGAATAGGAAGTGATATGGAAATGTATTGGAGGCAATAAGAAATAGAACACTTTTTTACAAAGCAATGGAAAAGGCAGGCCTCGAGACGGAAAAATATCAAGAACTGGTAAAAGAAGTGGATACAAGAAGAAAAGGAACAACATTCTCGAAGAATGAAAGAAGTATGTAGCCAAACAAAAAATGCAATTGAAAACAAACGTACAGAAACAATGTTGATTTATCGTATGCTCGAAAAGAGTCATTCGATATAAAAAAATAGTAATTTAATGCTTTTTAAGAGTAGTAATTCAAAACACGAGAACTGTTTACGATTTTGATAAACTGCTCTGAGAGAGAGACGAAACTGTTACATTGACGGTTGAAGATAGTTTAAAATAAAGTGAAACCCGTATAGTGTAAATAAGATTTTTATTACAGTTGCAAAAGTGAAATATAACCTGTATTACTTGTATAACTGCGACTGTAGCAGAGAGACCTAAAAAAAGCATAACATGTACGAGTATACCTCTTCCTCTTCCAGAACAATACTTTCCAAAATAAGCAAGCTCTTGCTTAACCGGTATGTAGGACAGGGAGTCAGAAACTGGCCGGATTATCAATAGTTAACCATCAACAGCGACTATTACACAGATATTACTTGTTCCGGGAAGTCTTGAGTGTGCCGAACGGTTGTGTTGTAAAGCACTGCTGTCACAGTTGGATTAAATTTCTTAGGATTCTAGAAAGCTAACATCTGCCTTTTCTAGAACCGGTTTTATTTGTTGATTTCACTTGTTGCTGCTCTCGGCAGTTACTCCTGGGTAATTTATGTCTGCTACTGATTTCAGTGACCTATTGTTGATGCTGTAACCGAACAGTAACGGGTTAAATCAGCTATTTCTTCGCGATGCTTTATGTTCATTTGAGGAATAATTGTAGAATGTATCAGAGTAGGATGAAAAGTCCTTCTGAATTGGTACACGAGGCAGTACAACAAGAAACGTGTAACAGGATGCAGTCCCAATACTGTGCCCTGGCTAGAGTGTGCGGCGCAGAACGCAACGCCGCCGTGGTTACTAGGGTCTCGAGTCGAGGCAGTAACGGAATTCCTTGTTAGGGCTAACTCGGTTCTGTCGCCATCCACACAGGGCACGTAGCGGCACGTAGGCCCTCGCGTGCTGCCAAGATCAAAGCCCCAGGGAGGAGTGCCGATAATGGTGTTGCCTGCGCCACTGTCGAACGATAGCAGCTCTGCAGGGGGTGCGATGGGGGTGCGGTGTAGGGGGCGCAGCGACCGCAGGGCAGCAGGAGCCCACAGTGGAATGGAACAGTACTGGACAGGGCGAGAAAGGGCTGCACACAGCTGACGGCAAGCGCCTCACTGTTACTACAGAACATACGAGCTGTCATCGGTAATTTCGCGTATTGCATCAGTGGGATTTTGTTGTTCTACATCTACATCTACATCCATACTCCGCAAGCCACCTGACGGTGTGTGGCGGAGGGTACCCTGAGTACCTCTATCGGTTCTCCCTTCTATTCCAGTCTCGTATTGTTCGTGGAAAGAAGGATTGTCGGTATGCTTCTGTGTGGGCTCTAATCTCTCTGATTTTATCCTCATGGTCTCTTCGCGAGATATACGTAGGAGGGAGCAATATACTGCTTGACTCTTCGGTGAAGGTATGTTCTCGAAACTTCAACAAAAGCCCGTACCGAGCTACTGAGCGTCTCTCCTGCAGAGTCTTCCGCTGGAGTTCATCTATCATCTCCGTAACGCTTTCGCTATTACTAAATGATCCTGTAACGAAGCGCGCTGCTCTCCGTTGGATCCTCTCTATCTCTTCTATCAACCCTATCTGGTACGGATCCCACACTGCTGAGAAGTATTCAAGCAGTGGGCGAACAAGCGTACTGTAACCTACTTCTTTTGTTTTCGGATTGCATTTCCTTAGGATTCTTCCAATGAATCTCAGTCTGGCATCTGCTTTACCGACGATCAACTTTATATGATCATTCCATTTTAAATCACTCCTAATGCGTACTCCCAGATAATTTATGGAATTAACTGCTTCCAGTTGCCGATCTGCTATTTTGTAGATAAATGATAAGGGATCTATCTTTCTATGTATTCGCAGCACATTACACTTTTCTACATTGAGATTGAATTGCCATTCCCTGCACCATGCGTCAATTCGCTGCAGATCCTCCTGCATTTCAGTACAATTTTCCATTGTTACAACCTAACGATACACCACAGCATTATCCGCAAACAGCCTCAGTGAACTTCCGCTGTCATCCACAAGGTCATTTATCTATATTGTGAACAGCAACGGTCCTATGACACTCCCCTGCGGCACACCTGAAATCACTCTTACTTCGGAAGACTTCTCTCAATTGAGAATGACAGGCTGCGTTCTGTTATCTAGGAACCCTTCAATCCAATCACACAATTGGTATGATAGTCCATATGCTCTTACTTTGTTCATTCAACGACTGTGGGGAACTGTATCGAACGCCTTGCGGAAGCTAAGAAACACGGCATCTACCTGTGAACCAATGTCTATGGCCCTCTGAGTCTCGTGGAAGAATAGCGCGAGCTGGGTTTCACACGACCGTCTTTTTCGAAACCCATGCTGATTCCTACAGAGTAGATTTCTAGTCTCAGAAGAGTCATTATACTCGAACATAATACGTGTTCCAAAATTCTACAACTGATCGAAGTTAGAGATATAGGTCTATAGTTCTGCACATCTTTTCGACGTCCCTTCTTGAAAACGGGCATGACCTGTGCCCTTTTCCAATCCTTTGGAACGCTACGCTCTTCTAGAGTCCTACGGTACACCGCTGCAAGAAGAGGGCAAGTTCCTTCGCGTACTCTGTGTAAAATCGAACTGGTATCTCATCAGGTCCAGCGGCCTTTCCTCTTTTGAGCGATTTTAATTGTTTCTCTATCCGTCTGTCGTCTATTTCGATATCTACCATTTCGTCATCTGTGCGACAATCTACAGAAGGAACTACAGTGCAGTCTTCCTCTGTGAAACAGCTTTGGAAAAAGACATTTAGTATTTCGGCCTTTAGTCTGTCATCCTCTGTTTCAGTACCTTTTTGGTCACAGAGTGTCTGGACATTTTGTTTTGATCCACCTACCGCTTTGACATAAGACCAAAATTTCTTAGGATTTTCTGCCAAGTCAGTACATAGAACTTTACTTTCGAATTCATTGAACGCTTCTCGCACAGCCCTCCTCACATTGCATTTCGCTTCGCGGAATTTTTGTTTGTCTACAAGGCTTTGGCTATGTTTATGTTTGCTGTAAAGTTCCCTTTGCTTCCGCAGCAGTTTTCTAACTCGGTTGTTGTACCACGGTGGCTCTTTTCCGTCTCTTGCTTGGCACATACTCATCTAACGCATATTGTACGATGGTTTTGAACTTTGTCCACGGATCCTCAACACTATCTGTACTTGAGACAAAACTTTTGTGCTGAGCCGTCAGGTACTCTGTAATCTGCTTTTTGTCACTTTTGCTAAACAGAAAAATCTTCCTACCTTTTTTAATATTTCTATTTACGGCTGAAATCATCGATGCAGTAACCGCTTTATGTTCGCTGATTCCCTGTTCTGCGTTAACTGTTTCAAATGGTTCAGGTCTGTCTGTCACCAGAAGGTCTAATATGTTATCGCCACGAGTCGGTTCTCTGTTTAACTGCTCAAGGTAGTTTTCATATAAAGCACTTAAAAAAATTTTACTGGATTCTTTGTCCCTGCCACCCGTTATGAACGTTTGAGTCTCCCAGTCTATATCCGGCAAATTAAAATCTCCACCCAGAACTATAACATGGTGGGGAAATCTACTCGAAATATTTTCCAAATTGTCCTTCAGGTGTTCAGCCACAACAGCTACTGAGCCAGGGGGCCTATAGGGACATCCAAGTACCATGTCTGAGCCTGCTTTAACAGTGACCTTCACCCAAATTATTTCACATTTCGGATCTCCGTCAATTTCCTTCGATACTATTGCACTTCTTATCGCTATAGACACGCCTCCCCCTTCACTGTGCAGCCTGTCTCTGCGGTATACATTCCAATCTGAGTTTAGTATTTCATTACTGTTTACGTCTGGTTTCAGCCAACTTTCTGTCCCTAGTACTATATGGGCGTTGTGACCGTTTATTAATGAGAGCAGTTCTGGAACCTTTCTATAGAGGCTCCTGCAGTTTACTATTAGCACATTAATATTCTTATTCCCTGTTGCATTTTACCTACTCCTACCTTGCCGCGTCTCAGGAGGCGTCTTGTCGGGCCTAGGGAGGGAACTGTTGTTGTTGTTGCTGCTGTTGTGTTTGTAAACATGTTTGAAAAGTATCTGTACAGTGTTAGCAGTATCGTCTATTTAGTCCGTTGTCAATTGTCAAGAAGGTTACGTATTTTCTGATACTATAAGCGATTAATTATTTTCAGTATTGAGAATGTTATGCACCAGTTGTCAAATCTGTGATGTATTTGCCACAACATGTTTCGGGACTACCTCATCCTATTATCAAGAGCTGCAAAACAAGGACAGAAAGCAAAGAATCATGATACTACACACACTGACAATGTAGATATCTATATTGTCCTGTAGCATCAAATACCTTAAAGTTTATATGCCAAAAGGCAACTTCAAACGGCAGCGGTAAACATGCAGTCTCATACATCAAACTCTTCTTGAACATCTTATGTTGGTGTATAACACTCTCACAGTGCTACGGGTGTCCGCCCCCGGTAGCTGAATGGTCTGTGCGACGGATTGTCAATCCTCTGTGCCCGGGATCGATTCCAGGCTGGGTCGGGAAATTTTCTCCGCCCATGGACTGGGTGTTGTACTGTCCTCATCGTCATCCTATCACCCTCATCGACTGCAGGTCGCCGAAGTGGCGTCGGATTGAAAGACTGGCACTCGGCGAACGGTCTGCCCGGCGGGGGCCCTAGCCATACGATTATACTAAATTTAAAAAAATAAAGTGCTACGATGTAAGATAAAGATAGGTGTCATCGCTTACCAAAGACACAAGGGCCTCCCGTTTGAGGACGTTGCTGCAGCTTACAGGCAACTCAAAGCGACACGTATGCGGGTATATAAGCACCGACGTTTTGTTTTCCCCTTGCAGTACTATCCCGAAAGTATATATCACAGCCCCCAACGATGCTGTTGTCTACCATAATATCTTTGAACAATATGTCAAGTCCTCGCAACATCTAAGAAAAAAATATTGCGCTTATGTTGCAATGTGTATACCCTTTCAGAAGACCTCTTAGAAGAAGACGGGTGTTTGCTGTCAAATTTGAAGGAAGTTGAGATTTTTTGCACATTAAGAGAGCACTGGGTCAATGTGTTAAATGAGAAAAAAAGAAGTGTCCCAGAGGGGATTTCTGGACCCATTTCGACCATGTCCTCCTAGTGAACCAACCACCAACTTAACTCAGTTAGTGGTGTTAGGCCTAATTGTGTTCGTTTGGGCTTCCTATATGGATGCACAAATTTCTGGATTTTCGGAAAGCATTTGACACAGTGCCATACTGTTGACCATTAAAAAAGGTACAAGCATATGGATTAGTTTCTCAGAAATGGGGGTGACTCGAAAACTTCTCAAGTAACATAACCGAGTATGTTCTCCTCGACGGCGAGTGTTAATCACAGACAAAGGTATCGTCAGGAGTGCCCTAGGAAACTGTAATAGCACCGCTATTCTTTCCGGTATACATACACCACTGGCCATTAAAATTGCTACACCACGAAGATGACGTGCTACAGACGCGAAATTTAACTGACAGGAAGAAGATGCTGTGATATGCAAATGATTAGCTTTTCAGAGCATTTGAGTGAAGGACCAGTATAGGATAGAAACTCGATTGCTGGCGACTCGCGGGAGAAGAAATGGCGAAATAGTATATGAAAAACGCTTCTACCGGAGCACATTAAAAGTTTAAGGGCAGGTAATCTACGCGATGAAGGGGAAGGGTCCTTTTTGTGAGTCTGGCGCTTCTAAACTCCTCCTCGTCGTACTGAGAGTGTTAATTGTTGCTTGCCTTTCCGCCTCCCCAGTTTCATCCAATTACCACGGTCTCCCTGCTAGAGACGGCTGCAGGCCATAGCCTGAGAGACAGCTAATCTGAACGACTGAGGTGGGAGCCGTCTTTTCCTCTCTAAGTCAATCTCTATACTGTTCTAACCATCTATAACTATCCGTCCATCCGTCCCATCCACACAATATCGGCCTTGGAGAACCCTTCCCGCGATGTCAACCAAGTTTACTTGGATGATATCCCGAGAAGAATTCATCACTGAAAATCGCGGAGGAAGCATACGTTCACAATATTCGCCTCGGTTCTACTGGGTCAATTAGTGTCCTATTCATTGCCATAGATCTGAAATATTTTTAATGTTTTCCTCATGGTCTGTCGCATAATTGCCACAATTTATTGAATAAAAATTGATTTGCAGTGCTAATAGTATTTTCACAGTGATCGTTGATCATCTTCCAAGTCGGACATTCAACAAAAGGTGGTGATGACGTGATTAGTCCTTAAAAAAAGCAATACAGCGCATAATACTGCCACATCGCCTATCCTTCTTCACTCAATTTCGTATTTGTATGAACTGTGGTTCTCACGTATGTGAAACCATTAAATCTTCTGCACATTTTTCTTGCTGCTTGTTGTTTTTTTTAATGTTAATGCTCATTTACCTGTATTATATTTTCCTACTTCAGTGTCAGCACGCTTATAATTTGTTTCATCGTTTCACCATTTACAACTTGATACGATAAACAAAGAAGAGAAGCGAAGAGTATGTGAAATTGTTATCTCATACAAATATTTCCATTTCTCTAATCATGTTTCCAGAGCTTTTCACTGTTACATCGAAATTTGTATGTTTAAGGTCAGTCCATACAATAATGTTGTCGCACTGCTTTGTAGAATGCTTGACTACGTAACTGTTTCTCTAAATGTCTTCTTACGGGAAACATGGATCCTGATTCGTTTTCATTCTATGATCTTCGTTTTATTTATGTATCATTGCGGTCCGAGCTGCCGGAGATGGCGTCTATGTGTGCGTGAGGTGTTCTTTCTTGTGTAAATGAATGTGTGTGTGTGTTTCCTTTTCTAAAGAATTCACTGGCCGACAGTTAAATGTGTAGGAGTGTTCTCGTTGTGCCTGTCTGCAACTCCGCGCGTCATTTTTATGGCGAGTAGCTGCTATATACTCGTAGTAAGTCTTTACAAATTCGTTGTAATAGTGTTTTGTGGCAAAACCCGATAGCATACAATATTTCTAGTTTTCCCTCCATGTGGAAGAAGAAACAAGTTCTTGAGATTTCTTTATCGTGATCGACACCACAGTTTCCGTTATTTTACCATACCTCTACATTGCAGCCTCCGTCTGCACAACCGTACATGTGTCAACTGTTATGAGGCCTGTCACCAGTTACTCCAGCGACTACAAAAAGGCGTGGTAGGGATGCCCTCTCCTACGGTAATGGACACCCGCACCTAAGCCAGATGTGCAACAAGTTTCTTGTCATTGGCTTGGGCGTTCCAGACCTGTGTTGGAACGAATACACACATAAGCAAACACACCGAATTTTTTCTTCACGATGTTCACAAAAGAAGAAAAGTCCCATATTTTACTAAACAGTTTTGGAAGGTGACTATCAACAGCCGCCAAGTAACGTATAAAATGCGTGTTTGATCATCAGCTGTTTTTATTTTAAACACAAATATCGACCGGTTCCGCTCACAGACCATCTTCACGGATTAAGGGTTAAGACAGCTCAAGGCACAACATTACGTCTGCCATTACTTAAATAATGGCCACGACTCATGTGGAAAGCATGTCATGAATTCCAGTAACACATGACTTTTAGAAGCAAACTAGCAGTTCTCTGTTGTATACTGCATTTATTAAGTGATTTCAGCTGCTTCGCTACGCCGAAGATATTTACTTCTAAGTTACTCGTATTGGCAGTTGTTCTTGATTGGAATTCAGGAATATTTACTTCGTCTTCTTTGGTGAAGGAATTTCGTAAACAGTGTTTGGTAATTCTGTTTTAGTGGCACTGTCATCAGTGACATTAGAATTGTTATCGTGCAGCGAAGGTACTGATTGCGTCTTCCCGTTGCGGTACTTTACATATGACCATAATCTCTTTGGAATTTCTGTCCGGTTTTTAGACAGTTTCGTTGTGGAACCTATTAAAAGCTTCCCGCACTGAAATTCATGCTGAATTTCGAGCTTCTGTAAAACACTGCCGATATTGAGGGTTTTGTGTTCTTTTAAATTTGTTGCAATCTCTTCGTTGATTCTGCAACCGTATTCGGTCCTGTTTTATCTACCGTGGGCCTTTCTGTCCTGCAATGACTATCTTTCAGTTGACATTACAGGAGCTGCTCAATGTGATTACAATTCATTCCTACACATCCTTCAACAGCCTCCTACCCGCCCCCTCCTCCACAAGACAACTGAAGGTGGCTTCCTGCGTATAGAAGTAGATGTAGAATCACAAACACGTGCAAACACTCCTGGTTGCCCTCTGACGTGGTCACATCGATGGAAGACACTCTACTGCAACATGTGCATGAGTGTGGAACACATAGTCCACATATGGAGGACTCAAGTCTTTTGAACGGAGACGCGATGCTATTGGATAACGATGAGCACTCCATCACTCATTAAACATATTTGTTGTGTAGTGTCACACGAGGTATAGAGAATGCGGTGCTGCCCCATTGTGCTTAAGCCACATCCTCTGATTTTCTGCAGATATTGAGTTTTACAACAGCCCGGGAAATTTTTCACGTAGAAAATTGTGGTGAACAACACCTGTTAATTTGCCTGGTGAAGTGTATTACACTACTAATTCGACAGACACATTTCCCCCGCACGCATTCGTTGTAAGGTGCACCACCTACCCTGCATCCATACTCGCTCAAGGATTTGTATTTGTCCACAAGTCACTCTTGTGCTAATTAATTACACTACTGGCCATTAAAATTGCTACATCACGAAGATGACGTGCTACAGACGCGAAATTTAACCGACAGGAAGTAGATGCTGTGATATGCAAATGATTAGCTTTTAAGAGCATTCACACAAGCTTGGCGCCGGTGGCGACACCTACAACGTGCTGACATGAGGAAAGTTTCCAACAGATTTCTCATACACAAACAACAGTTCACCGGCGTTACCTGGTGAAACGTTGTTGTGATGCCTCGTGTAAGGAGGAGAAATGCGTACCATCACGTTTCCGACTTTGATAAAGGTCGGATTGTAGCCTATCGCGATTGCGGTTTATCGTATCGCGACATTGCTGCTCGCGTTGGTCGAGATCCAATGATTGTTAGCAGAATATGGAATCGGTGGGTTCAGGAGGGTAATACGGAACGCCGTGCTGGATCGCAACGACCTCGTATCACTAGCAGTCGAGATGACAGCCATCTTATCGGCATGGCTGTAGCGGATCGTGCAGCCACATCTCGATCCCTCAGTCATCAGATGGGGACGTTTGCAAGACAACAACCATCTGCACGAACAGTTCGACGACGTTTGCAGCAGCATGGACTATCAGCTCGGAGACCATGACTGCGGTTACCCTTTACGCTGCATCACAGACAGGAGCGACTGCGGTGGTGTATTCAACGACGAACCTGGGTGCAAGAATGGCAAAACGTCATTTTTTCGGATAAATCCAGGTTCTGTTTACAGCATCATGATGGTCCCATCCGTGTTTGGCGACATCGCGGTGAACGCACATTGGAAGCGTGTATTCGTCATCGCCATACTGGCGTATCACCTGGCGTGATGGTATGGGGTGCCGTTGGTTACACGTCTCGGTCACATTTTGTTCGCATTGACGACACTTAGAACAGTGGACGTTTTATTTCAGATGTGTTACGACCCGTGGCTCTACTCTTTATTCGATGCCTGCGAAACCCTACATTTCAGGAGGATAATGCACGACCGCATGTTGCAGGTCCTGTACGGGCCTTTCTGGATACAGAAAATGTTCGACTGCTATCCTGGCCAGCACATTCTCCAGATCTCTCACCAATTGAAAACGTCTGGTCAAAGGTGGCCGAACAACTGGCTCGTCACAGTACACCAGTCACTACTCTTGATGAACTGTGGTACCGTGTTGAAGCTGCATGGGCAGCTGTACCTGTACACGCCATCCAAGCTCTGTTTGACTCAATGCCGAGGCGTATCAAGTCCGTTATTATGGCCAGAGGTGGTTGATCTGGGTACTGATTTCTCAGGATCTATGCACCCAAATTGCGTGAAAATGTAATCACACGTGAGTTCTAGTATAATATATTTGTCCAATGAATACCCGTTTATCATCTGCATTTCTTCTTGGTGTAGTAATTTTAATGGCCAGTAGTGTTTCACTAAACGTGTTTGCCTCCGTAAGTTACGAAGTAATAGGCGACGGAAATATTTATTGCGGTAGGTCACCATAAGAAACATTACACTGTCTGCAGAGCTATGAACATAGTTTATTGTGGTATTATCCAAAGAGTTACTTCATTGGAATAAAGAGCTAGCTACGTTCGACAAGAATGATCTTTTCTAAATCCGTTTTGGTTATGTGTTGTGTACATAGTTCCGCGTGGTCAGCGCGTACACAACTTTCCCACTCGAGCGCGCACCGCTAAGCACAACAGCACAGGCGCAGTGCTCGTCCGTCTCCGCATTACGAGATGGCGCTGCCATAGAGACGGACCAAATTCTGCTTCCGCCGATCCGCGTATTAATATGTAACGCAGCCAATGAGATTGCTGATAACTTAGAACCTTTTCTGCTCGCGGATCACACTCGCGCAGTGATACCTGGACACGCGAGGTATTATAACGAGTGTACAGACCTCCGATTAGTCAGTCTGCATTTGTCTGCACCAGTCTGTACCAGTCTGCATTAGTCTGTACCAGTCTGTACGAGATCTACGTTTGTCTGTACCAGTCTGTAGTCAAGTTTCAGTCTGTGTCTAATAAGATTACCATATTCCTGTACATAGCCATGGAGATAAATGTGTAGACACTTTTGGCAAGTATCAGAGATATATGTGAGAATAAGATTAACGTACCAATACTAAAGGAACTTCAGATTGCCAATCGTAAATAGCATCCAGAAGCAAGTTAAGTAATTTTTATACTTGTTATTATTTTAATAAATGTGTGTGAAAATTAATCAAGTTCTGTTTAAAGTTGGTTACCGTCAATCTGCTACTCTAAGCGTGCAAGTGGCATTTATATCGTCTGACCTAAAGGCAGAAGATAAACACGCAACGATAAGACCACGAGACCTATTGCTGACACTCGCCTACTTCGTTAGAGCGACAGGTCAAATAATCTGATGGTGTGTGTACTGAAGGTCTTGCCGTAGGCACACTACATTATGTATCAATAAGCCATTTTCTTCAAGGTGACAGCTGTCAATGAGTAGGAAGATCAAACCAGTAATGTTCGGATACTGTATTACCAGTGTCCTGCTTTCCTCAGTGAAGTCGTTTAAATATCTGGGCGCAACATTGCAAAGCGATATGCGGTGGAACGAGTACGTGAGGACTGTGATAGGGAAGGAGGATGATAGACTTCGTTTAATTGGGAAAATTTCAGGAAAGAGTGGTTCACCTGTAAAGGAGACCACATATAGGACGCTGGTGCCACCTGTTCGTGAGTACTGCTCGAGAGTCTGGGATCCGTACCGGGTCGGATTGAAAGAAAACATCGATGCAATTCAGCAGCGAGCTGCTAAAGTTGTTACTGGTAGGTCCGAACAGCACGAAAGTATTATGGAGATGCTTTGCTAACTCAAATGGGGATCGCAGGAGGGACAGCGACGCTCTTTTTGCAGAAGGCTATTGCGAAAATTTTACGAGAACCGGCATTTAAAGCTGACTGCCGAACGATTCTACTTCCGCCATCGTACATCTAGCGTAAGGACCATGAAAGTAAGATACGAGAAATTAGGGCTCGTACGGAGGTATATAGACAGTGGTTTTTCCTCGCTCTGTCTGCTAGTGGAACATGATAGGAAATGACTACAGCGGTACAGGGTACCCTCCGCAACGCCCCGTATGGTGGCTTGCGGGGTAACTGTGTAGATGTAGATATAGTAGTAGATCTAGTGCACTGGACTACCCAACGCCGTAATACAACGGAACTTGTATAAGCAAACACCGTTGAATATTATTTTTGTGTGTATGCAAAATTTGAAACCAGAATTTTTTAAAAAAGCGAAAAACTGATTCATGTTGATGTGATAAATGGAAGCTTGACGAAAGCAGTACCACTGGTACATATTCCTATCGCAGAGTATAACAACTTTGCAACATAAAATCGAAAGGCAAATAATTATAATAACATACACTGCTGGCCATTAAAATTACTACATCAGGAAGAAATGCAGATGATAAACGGGTATTCATTGGACAATATATTATACTAGAACTGACATGTGATTACATTTTCACGCAGTTTGGGTGCACACATCCTGAGATATCAGTACCCAGAACAACCACCTCTGGCCGTAATAACGGCCTTGATACGCCTGGGCATTGAGTCAAAAAGAGCTTGGATGGAGTGTACAGGTACAGCTGCCCATGCAGCTTCAACACGATACCACAGTTCATCAAGAGTAGTGACTGGCGTATTGTGAGGAGCCAGTTGCTCGGCCACCTTTGACCAGTCGTTTTCAATTGGTGAGAGATCTGGAGAATGTGCTGGCCAGGGCAGTAGTCGAACATTTTCTGTATCCAGAAAGGCCCGTACAGGACCTGCAACATGCGGTCGTGCCTTATCCTCCTGAAATGTAGGGTTTCGTAGGGATCGAATGAAGGGTAAGGCCACGGGTCGTAACACATCTGAAATGTAACGTCCACTGTTCAAAGTGACGTCAATGCGAACAAGAGGTGACCGAGACGTGTAACCAATGGCACCCCATACCATCACGCCGGGTGATACGCCAGTATGGCCATGACGAATACACGCTTCCAATGTGCGTTCACCGCGATGTCGCCAAACACGGATGCGACCATCTTGATGCTGTAAACAGAACCTGGAATCATCCGAAAAAATGACGTTTTGCCATTCGTGCACCCAGGTTCGTCGTTGAGTACACTGTCGCCGGCGCTCCTGTCTGTGATGAACTGTCAAGGGTAACCGCAGCCACGGTCTCCGAACTGATAGTCCATGCTGCTGCAAACGTCGTCGAACTGTTCGTGCTGATGGTTGTTGTCTTGCAAACGTCCCCATCTGTTGACTCAGGGATCGAGACGCGTCTGCACGATCCGTTACAGCCATGCGGATAAGATGCCTGTCATCTCGACTGCTAGTGATACGAGGCCGTTGGGATCCAGCACGGCGTTCCGTATTACCCTCCTGAACCCACCGATTCCACATTCTGCTAACAGTCATTCGACCTCGACCACGCGAGCAGCAATGTCGGCGTACGAAAAACCGCAATAGCTACAGGCTACAATCCGACCTTTATCAAAGTCGGAACCGTGATCGTACGCATTTCTCCTCCTTACACGAGGCATCACAACAACGTTTCACCAGGCAACGCCGGTCAACTGCTGTTTATGTGTGAGAAATCGGTTGGAAACTTTGCTCATGTCAGCACGTTGTATGTGTCGCCACCGGCGCCAACCTTGCGTGAATGCACTGCATTTGCATATCATAGCATCTGCTTCCTGTCGGTTAAATTTCGCGTCTGTAGCACGTCATCTTCGTGGTGTAGCAATTTTAATGGCCAGTAGTGTATTCATGCACACATTCATTCAGTTTTTATTACAAATCATGCGCAATGCAACACTGCTGCTATAGTAAGAGATACCTTCTAGTGAGTAAAGGATTTCAATACGACTGTATAGTTATGAGTAATACTGCCAGAAAATAAGCGAAAAGTAAAATGTTAGGAAAGCCCCTGTTGAATATCACTTCAAAGTAGGTATTCCTTATATATTCTATTACAACCAAACTTCAAAAGATTTGAATAAAAAATCCAACTTTACTGAAATTACATTTAATTATCTAAAGTAAATATGTAAATATCTAATCCCCCCCCCATGAACCATGGACCTTGCCGTTGGTGGGGAGGCTTGCGTGCCTCAACGATACAGATAGCCGTACCGTAGATGCAACCACAACGGAGGGGTATCCGTTGAGCGGCCAGACAAACGTGTGGTTCCTGAAGAGGGGCAGCAGCCTTTTCAGTAGTTCCAGGGGCAACAGTCTGGATGATTGACTGATCTGGCCTTGTAACATTAACCAAAACGGCCTTGCTGTTGTGGTACCTCGAACGGCTGAAAGCAAGGGGAAACTACAGCCGTAATTTTTCCCGAGGTCATGCAGCCTTACTGTATGGTAAAATGATGATGGCGTCCTCTTGGGTAAAATATTCCGGAGATAAAATAGACCCCCATTCGTATCTCCGGGCGGGGACTACTCAAGAGGACGTCGTTATCAGGAGAAAGAAAACTGGCATTCTACGGATCGGAGCGTGGAATGTCAGATCCCTTAATCGGGCAGGTAGGTTAGAAAATTTAAAAAGGGAAATGGATAGGTTAAAGTTAGATATAGTGGGAATTAGTGAAGTTCGGTGGCAGGAGGAACAAGACTTCTGGTCAGGTGAATACAGGGTTATAAGTACAAAATCAAATAGGGGTAATGCAGGAGTAGGTTTAATAATGAATAAAAAAAAAATAGGAGTGCGGGTAAGCTACTACAAACAGCATAGTGAACGTATTATAGTGCCCAAGATAGACACGAAGCCCATGCCTACTACAATAGTACAAGTTTATATGCCAACTAGCTCTGCAGATGACGAAGAAATTGAAGAAATGTATGATGAGATAAAAGAAATTCTTCAGGTAGTGAAGGGAGACGAAAATTTAATAGTCATGGGTGACTGGAATTCAAGAGTAGGAAAAGGGAAAGAAGGAAACAAAGTAGGTGAATATGGATTGGGGCCAAGAAATGAAAGAGGAAGCCGTCTGAATTTTGCACAGAGCATAACTTAATCATAGCTAACACCTGGTTCAAGAATCATAAAAGAAGGTTGTATACATGGAAGAACCATGGAGATACTAAAAGGTATCAGATAGATTACATAATGGTAAGACAGAGATTTAGGAACCAGGTTTTAAATTGTAGGACATTTCCAGGGGCTGATGTGGACTCTGACCACAATCTATTGGTTATGAACTGTAGATTAAAACTGAAGAAATTGCAAAAAGGTGGGAATTTAAGGAGATGGGACCTGGATAAGCAGACTAAACCAGAGGTTGTACAGAGTTTCAGGGGGAGCATAAGGGAACAATTGACGGGAATGGGGGAAAGAAATACAGTAGAAGACGAATGGGTAGCTTTGAGGGGCGAAGTAGTGAAGGCAGCAGAGGATCGAGTAGGTAAAAAGAGGAGGGCTAGTAGAAATCCTTGGGTAGCCGAAGAAATATTGAATTTAATTGATGAAAGGAAAAAATATAAAAACGCAGTAAAAGAAGCAGGCAAAAAGGAATACAAACGTCTCAAAAATGAGATCGACAGGAAGTGCAAAATAGCTAAGCAGGCATGGCTAGAGGACAAATGTAAGGATGTAGAGGCTTATCTCACGAGGGGTACGATAGATACAGCCTACAGGAAAATTAAAGAGACCTTTGGAGAAAAGAGAGCCGCTTGTATGAATATCAAGAGCTCAGATGGAAACCCAGTTCTAAGCAAAGAGGGGAAAGCAGAAAGGTGGAAGGAGTATATAGAGGGTCTATACAAGGGCGATGTACTTGAGGACAATATTATGGAAATGGAAGAGGATGTAGATGAAGATGAAACGGGAGATACGATACTGCGTGAAGAGTTTGACAGAGCACTGAAAGACCTGAGTCGAAACAAGGCCCCGGGAGTAGCAATATTCCATTAGAACTACTGACGGCCTTGGGAGAGCCAGTCCTGACAAAACTCTACCATCTGGTGAGCAAGATGTACGAGACAGGAGAAATACCCTCAGACTTCAAGAAGAATATAATAATTCCAATCCCAAAGAAAGCAGGTGTTGACAGATGTGAAAATTACCGAACTATCAGTTTAATAAGTCACAGCTGCAAAATACTAACACGAATTATTTACAGACGAATGGAAAAACTGGTAGAAGCCGACCTCGGGGAAGATCAGTTCGGATTCCGTAGAAATGTTGGAACACGTGAGGCAATACTGACCTTACGACTTATCTTAGAAGAAAGATTAAGGAAAGGTAAACCTACGTTTCTTTGTAGACTTAGAGAAAGCTTTTGACAATGTTGACTGGAATACTCTCTTTCAAATTCTAAAGGTGGCAGGGGTAAAATACAGGGAGCGAAAGGCTATTTACAATTTGTACAGAAACCAGATGGCAGTTATAAGAGTCGAGCGGCATGAAAGGCAAACAGTGGTTGGGAAGGGAGTGAGACAGGGTTGTAGTCTCTCCCCGATGTTATTGAATCTGTATATTGAGCAAGGAGTAAAGGAAACAAAAGAAAAATTCGGAGTAGGTATTAAAATCCATGTAGAAGAAATAAAAACTTTGGGGTTTGACGATGACATTGTAATTCTGTCAGAGACAGCAAAGGACTTGGAAGAGCAGTTGAACGGAATGGACAGTGTCTTGAAAGGAGGATATAAGATGAACATCAACAAAAGCAAAACGAAGATTATGGAATGTAGTCGAATTAAGTCGGGTGATGCTGAGGGAATTAGATTAGGAAATGAGACACAAAGCAGTAAATGAGTTTTGCTATTTAGGGAGCAAAATAACTGATGATGGTCGAAGTAGAGAGGATATAAAATGTAGACTGGCAATGGCAAGGAAAGAGTTTCTGAAGAAGAGAAATTTGTTAACATCAAGTATAGATTTAAATGTCAGGAAGTTGTTTCTGAAAGTATTTGTATGGAGTGTAGCCATGTATGGAAGTGAAACATGGACAATAAGTAGTTTGGACAAGAAGAGAATAGAAGCTTTCGAGATGTGGTGCTACAGAAGAATGTTGAAGATTAGGTGGGTAGATCACGTAACTAATGAGGAGGTATTGGTTCAAATGGCTCTGAGCATTATGGGATTTAACTGCTAAGATCATCAGTCCCCTAGAACTTAGAACTACTTAAACCTAACTAACCTAAGGACATCACACACATCCATGCCCGAGGCAGGATTCGAACCTGCGACCGTAGCGGTCGCGCGGTTCCAGACTGTAGCGCCTTTAACCGCTTGGCCACCACGGCCGGCGAGGAGGTATTGAATAGGATTGGGGAGAAGAGAAGTTTGTGGCACAACTTGACTAGAAGAAGGGATCGGTTGGTAGGACATGTTCTGAGGCATCAAGGGATCACCAATTTGGTACTGGAGGGCAGCGTGGAGGCTAAAAATCGCAGAGGGAGACCAAGAGATGAATACACTAAGCAGATTCAGAAGGATGTAGGTTGCAGTAGGTACTGGGAGATGAAGGAGCTTGCACAGGATAGATTAGCATGGAGAGCTGCATCAAACCAGTCTCAGGACTGAAGACCACAACACCAACAACAAATATGTAATCAAAAAGTCATGGAGGAAGTGCACTTTTCTACAGTTTTCTTGATAAACTTAGCTGGGTCGATGCGCTGTTCACGTGGATGCAACGAATTTCGTGGCTTCTTCTGCGTCACGTTTAAATCTGACAGTACAGCGCATTAAATTTCTCCTTCCCTCCTTAATATACCTCCACTGCAATTACGTCAAAGCGTTCTGCCCTTCCAGACAGCACACTTTCATAACGCTTCATTTAAAGCACACACACACACACACAACGCCACATTTCGGGACGAACGCAGACCACTTCCCGGCGCTTTTAAATTAGTTAAAGTATTTGCCTAACCACTCTATTTCTCCTGCAGACGTAATTAAATATATTACGTACTGCAACTTCAAAATTTAATTACCGCTTTACTCAGAAAGAAGATGAAAACATTTATGCAATTACCTCTCTACACCACTAGCAGGTGACACTATCTGTTAGGTTTGTATCTCGTGGGAATATATACTGAAATACTTCAGATAACTTATTTAAAATTCGTTACATGAATCGAAGATAAATATTTTATGTATCACTTTACGCAGTGTGTGTCTGTGTGTGTGTGTGTGTGTGTACTTTAAATGTTGTACTGGTTGTGTAACATTATATCGACGAGGACTAGGTTTATGTTATGTAACTGTGTATCTGCAATCTATGAAGTGTGTATTCTTTGTTGTTTAATCTCCTTGATATATGGCAAGGAAATTAGAGTTTTGTAATGTATATATGAATAAAGCTAAAGAATATGTTGAAATTTTAAATTAATATAATGTGAATATGTTTATGAAAAAGAGCATGTTAGTTAAAAGCGGGTTCATGCTCAGGGCACTCGTATTTGTAACATGTAAACGTTGTAGGGAAGTCCCTCCGCAACGAAAGTGGTATGGCGCGACGTAAAAGGTGGGTTTAGCGGTCGAACTGAGCGGCTGCTTTGTGTGAACGACACGCAGTATGTGACTGGTCTTAGCACGGTGCACTTCGACGGTGATAAGAGAGGTAACCGGAAGTTGCATTGGAAGACATTTGCTTCAGATGTGGATCTGGCTGTTATTTGGTATTCACGCCGTAATAGAATGCCTCTAATCTGTTGAAAATCCGAAGTTAAGAAGAGAGTTTATAGAGCATTCGCACATGAAGAGCCTTGAGTACAGTTAGCCCCCTTTGCACCTGCCACTAATCCCCGCCACTGCTTCACAAACTTCATACATTCAGTTAGGTAATGTATATGGACAAGGACCAGTTAATTTGTGTGTTGTTTCAATAATAATCATATAAAATATAAAGTAGTGTCCAGAACCATAATTTCAATCCTGATCACGAACCTAAGCAATGTCCTCACCTAAGTGCTACTAAAACCGATTATCCTGATTTACATGAACAATTCTTACATTCACGTGTTTATAAATGATTGTTTGTCTAAAGTAAAAGGAGTAGTGAAATTTAAAGTAAGAGTAACATATGCTTTGTTAATGAACTACTCCAAGTGAAATTGTTAAGGTAGGAAGTTTAAGTACAAAATTCAAAGATCAATTAATAGAGAAGTGAAAACCTTAATAAATAAAAGATAAAACCACAAAAGTGACGTTGGATAGGCTTTTGCTAAAGTCTCCTTAGTTTATTATAAAAAAAATCTAGTTTTGTAGCATTACAGTGCTAGATTGTGTAAATATTATTGCAAACAATACCTGATTCATATGTAATTAAAGTTCAAGTACGTATAAATCTTTTATGAACATATTTATGGTAGTACTGTTAGAAGTAAAATCATGCACATTTTCAAAGAAGGTGCAGTTTTGGTACCCATCATGAAAGGTTCCTTTTTGAAGTTAATTAGGCCCAGTGTTGTATCTTATTGTGTTGCAATGTAATTTAAGTGAATGATTAGCTTTTAGAGTTAGTCTTTACTATTGCAATAATCAAAGATCTTTGACTAGTGAAACTATACTAGTTTATGGGTCCCTATCATATTCTCCACCTATTAAGAAAAAACTGAACTATTACTGTTACTAAGGAAAACTGTGATATGTAGAGTAGCTTAAACAATGTATTTAAGGTGCTATTCATGTTTATATTTCTTTTCTTTATGTCAGTCAAGACTTCCCCTCATGTACAAATTTAGTCCTGCAATTCGTGCAGTGACATTTCAATATTTGGTTAAGTAATGCTCTTGAGTGTGGCTGTCATTAGTATGAGCTTGGTGCAGATTTGCTCCTCATAATCTGCTGGTGTCTGTATTATTGGTAACTGCTGCTACATACATTACAGAGTGCACTGTGTCAGTTTTTATTCTGTTTGATATTCAAAGGTAAATCTCAAAAAAAGTAACTTCAATAACTAATATCCAGTTTTCTCAAATATATATACGCTCCTGGAAATTGAAATAAGAACACCGTGAATTCATTGTCCCAGGAAGGGGAAACTTTATTGACACATTCCTGGGGTCAGATACATCACGTGATCACACTGACAGAACCACAGGCACATAGACACAGGCAACAGAGCATGCACAATCTCGGCACTAGTACAGTGTATATCCACCTTTCGCAGCAATGCAGGCTGCTATTCTCCCATGGAGACGATCGTAGAGATGCTGGATGTAGTCCTGTGGAACGGCTTGCCATGCCATTTCCACCTGGCGCCTCAGTTGGACCAGCGTTCGTGCTGGACGTGCAGACCGCGTGAGACGACGCTTCATCCAGTCCCAAACATGCTCAATGGGGGACAGATCCGGAGATCTTGCTGGCCAGGGTAGTTGACTTACACCTTCTAGAGCACGTTGGGTGGCACGGGATACATGCGGACGTGCATTGTCCTGTTGGAACAGCAAGTTCCCTTGCCGGTCTAGGAATGGCAGAACGATGGGTTCGATGACGGTTTGGATGTACCGTGCACTATTCAGTGTCCCCTCGACGATCACCAGTGGTGTACGGCCAGTGTAGGAGATCGCTCCCCACACCATGATGCCGGGTGTTGGCCCTGTGTGCCTCGGTCGTATGCAGTCCTGATTGTGGCGCTCACCTGCACGGCGCCAAACACGCATACGACCATCATTGGCACCAAGGCAGAAGCGACTCTCATCGCTGAAGACGACACGTCTCCATTCGTCCCTCCATTCACGCCTGTCGCGACACCACTGGAGGCGGGCTGCACGATGTTGGGGCGTGAGCGGAAGACGGCCTAACGGTGTGCGGGACCGTAGCCCAGCTTCATGGAGACGGTTGCGAATGGTCCTCGCCGATACCCCAGGAGCAACAGTGTCCCTAATTTGCTGGGAAGTGGCGGTGCGGTCCCCTACGGCACTGCGTAGGATCCTACGGTCTTGGCGTGCATCCGTGCGTCGCTGCGGTCCGGTCCCAGGTCGACGGGCACGTGCACCTTCCGCCGACCACTGGCGACAACATCGATGTACTGTGGAGACCTCACGCCCCACGTGTTGAGCAATTCGGCGGTACGTCCACCCGGCCTCCCGCATGCCCACTATACGCCCTCGCTCAAAGTCCGTCAACTGCACATACGGTTCACGTCCACGCTGTCGCGGCATGCTACCAGTGTTAAAGACTGCGATGGAGCTCCGTATGCCACGGCAAACTGGCTAACACTGACGGCGGCGGTGCACAAATGCTGCGCAGCTAGCGCCATTCGACGGCCAACACCGCGGTTCCTGGTGTGTCCGCTGTGCCGTGCGTGTGATCATTGCTTGTACAGCCCTCTCGCAGTGTCCGGAGCAAGTATGGTGGGTCTGACACACCGGTGTCAATGTGTTCTTTTTTCCATTTCCAGGAGTGTATTTCCAAACTAATGTGCTGGCGACCGTTCACTGTTTTCATTCATTTATGATTTTACCACTTTCTTTAACTCCCAAGGTTAAAGCCCGTTTTGTTTTTCTGTTATTTTCACCTAATTCGAAATTATAGTACGATACCTTTGTCCATTAGACACATGCGAGGTCGAACTTCGAAATCCTCTCAGAGGGTAACATTAGCCCGTTTCACGGCACGTTAGTGTTACAGTTGCTCTGAGGAGAATAGTAATTATTTATATGGAATTAAGAACAGTGCCATGAATTAAGACTTTTATGGTTCTTGAAAGACGTATATAAAAATCTACAGAAGAAGCATTTATTCAACGTACTCGTATTTAAAACAATATCGATTTATTATATATATTATACTTCGTTCTATGTTGAAAATATTAATAACTGTGAAACAGTCAAACGATTTTATTTGATTACTTACTCTGGTCTTGATCCTGGATGAGGATAGAAGTGAGAGACATTGTAAGTGAACTTATGTTGCATTTTGGGTTAAATATATGTTTTCATTTGCTCTTAAAACCTTGGTTTATGTATCTTTAGTATCCCTACATGTTAGGAAACTAATAACTTATTTTTTCAGAATATCAGAAAACATAACACAGTGCGAGCCTATGACTGATTGTTGTCGGCCATTTGCACAGCCGAAACGTTTTATTTGAATATTGCCAATAATTATATTAATTAACTTCAGTCTCATTTTAATTTATTTGAAAAGGCTGATAGAAGTTTTCATTACATTCTTATGGTTGTCGCATAACAGTTATCTTTTATCTTAGCTACGTAAATTCCCAAATATTAACTTACTCCGAAATGATCAGTGAGAAATATACCACACAATAATATTTGTCAACGCGAACCCATGACATTAAGGCAGTATTAATCTCAATGAAATTGTAATGCAAAACAAACCTGAGATATTTGTTAACATACGTGTTTCATGCTCCAGGCATTAAACTTTCAAATTATATTTCTGTAAAAGCAAGTATGTGTGATTTGCCCGTGATAAGCTGTGTTATCACTTTAGTGTGTGTGTGTTGTATCATTTGATGTGTAACTATACGTGTATGTGCCTAGAAATCATACGGTTCAATGAACTGCACATGTACACATAATTGAAGCACACCACTTGACGTACAGAATGGAACACAACATACATAATAAGAACATCGTCATGTGTATTGTCGTTGTAGGATTTACTGCGTCATTACAGAGTTCGGCATGCACGTCACGTTAGGCACAGCAAAGCAGCATACAATGTCTGTTGTCTGCTCCACATACAGCAAGGCGGCAGTTCATTTTTTGCCTTATTCACAGTCCACCAATCCACTACTGTTGTTCTAATCACAGCACAACCTGAAAACGATACGTACTCAATAGAGAAAGGTGACGTATGAAACTATCTGACAATGGCGTACCAGTCAGTGGTCGAAGTATACAACGACCAGTAGAATCAGTAAGAAATCAGCAATGGACGCTAGCGGGGACACAGCCTACAGTATTGAGTACTGACCGATATCGACACGTGGACACAAGTATTGTGGCCCACAGCTCATAAAGTATTTGTTGCCAGAATAGGACATTTTTCTGTGTTGGAACTGACCACTGGATGTTACCAGGACCGGACCCGCCAGTATAAAAGGAGGTGGCACCGTATTAACAGTAGAGAAGCATAGAGAGCAGAATGTGAGTCAGGAGAGCCTAGTGACGTCGGACGTGCACAGTCACTGAATAACAAATCCATCACTGAGTTTTCTACCCTTACAAAGCGTCCCAAGTCGGCAGTTAGTGATGTGACAGTGAAGTGGAAACGCGAAGGAACAACCACAACTAAAAATCAATTCTCGAAAGTTATTTCAGGTTTTCATTCGTCAGCAACCGGTTTAGGCCCTTCCCTCAGACCAACTTCAAGATTTTCACTCGCTGCAAAACGGTGATAATATGTATTCAGTGTAGAGGGATAAAAATATTGCTAAACTGTGTCTGAAATATAAGCTACAATAATTGAGAAGTACGATGTTGTACCCATTATTGTTGCTGGTGGCGGCAGACGGAGCGAGATCCGTAGAAGTAGGGGTGTCACTAGTGAGTAAGGCAGCTTCAGTCGAGATTATATACTGCAAGCTCTGCTCATCGCTTACAGCATTACATCATTGACAACCGATCATGCGTGAGATATTCTGCGTTGACTGGTTTAGCTGAATTTATAAGATGATTTGAAGAATGGGTCGTAACTGGTTGCTACCGGATAAGAATCTGAAAACGCGATCGAGAATGTTTTTATTTGATTTTTTAGCATTTTGTACCGATCGCTGCATTGCTCCAATTACAAAATGCTTTATAATATTTTAAAGTCACAACTAAACCGAGACCAGGCAGCCCTCACATGCTAAAGAACAGGGACCGTCGTGCATCCGAAAGATGGTTGTAAACATTCGCAAAATGTCAGCGCAAGGAATCACCCCTGAGTTCCCAAGTGCTACCACCGTTCCAGAGAAAAAAAAATGGTGCACGATATTATACCAGTTGCTCGTAAACCACACTGTAGTCAGTACTAAGTGACGATCTACATGTTGTAAAGGGGACTCCGCTGGGCAGTGTACGAAACGAATGATCTGGAGTGATGCATCACGTTATACCCTGTAGCAATCCGATGGATACTTTCTGTTTTGGCAAATGCCTCAATAACGTTAACTGCCGTCATGTGTGTACGGTGGAGTTGGTGTTAGGGTACGGGCCACTTCTCGTGATTTGTGTGTGTGGCCCCGTTACTGCGCTTAAGAAAATGCTAACTGCATTAGGATAGCAACACGTTTTACAGCAGCTGTACTGCCTATGTAAGACCAACACTTCGGAGACAATGAATGTTTGTATCAGCATGACAATGCACCTTGTCATTAAGCGCATGTATGAGGCAATGGTTTGTGGACAACAACATTCCTGAAATGGACTGACCTACGCACAGTCCTGACGTCAACACAGTGGAATACATTTGGGATGAGTGAGAACGTCAACTTCGCTCTAAAACATTACATATGTTGGTATGGGCTATACAAGCGCCAAGCATTTGAATATGTATATGTGACTGTACATTAAAAACAATACATTGTATTTTTTTTCTTTTTTTCTCTTCTGAAATAACATAAGGTGTCAGAATAATAACTATACTATAGTGGCCAGAGACTCTTAATTAACGGGCCACTGACATAGAAGCATAGAGAAGTTGCACTATCAATTTTACAATATCTGAAAACAGCTATCTTAAGTTTCTTTTCTTTCGCATATGTGCGCCTTTTCTCTGTCTGATGTCGAGCTGTGAGCACGTTAGTGGCACTGTCCTTTGCTGGTTCGAAATAAATCATATTTGCAATCTTGCTCCAAAATGGGTTTATTTAATTAAGTCTCACCTTCCGCGATTCCTGTGTAATGACTAAACACTCAGGGGCCCCGCGAGCACGCAGAAGTGGTGGGACACGACGTGCCATGGACTCGACTGATGTCTGAACTAGTGCTGGATGAAACTGGCAATGTGAATTCTGCTGTCCATAAATTCGTTAGAGTACGAAGGGGTGGAGATATATTCTGAAAAGCACGTTCCAAGGCATCCCATGTATGCTCAACAATGTTCATGTCTGGGGAGTTTAGTGGCCAGCGGAATTGTTTGAACTCAGAAGAGTGTTCCTGGGGCCATTCTGTAGCATTTCTGGACGTGTGGTGTGTCGCATTGTCCTGCTGGAATTGCCCATTGCCGCCGTAATGCAGAATAGGCATGAATGGATGCAGGTGATCAGGCAGGATGCTTACGTACGTGTCATCTTCAGAGTCGTATGTAGACGCATCAGGGGTCCTATATCACATAATTGCACACGCCCCACACGATTACACAGTCTCCACCAGTTCAACAGTCCCCTGCTGACATGCAGTGTTCATGGGTTCATGAGGTTGTCTCCATACCTGTACAGTTTGAAACGAGACTCGTCCGACAAGGCAACATGTTTCCAGTCATCAAAAGTCCAATATCGGTGTTGACGGGCAAAGACGAGGTGTAAAGGCTCAAATGGCTCTGAGCACTACGGGACTTAACTTCTCAGGTCATCAGTCCCATAGAACTTAGAACTACTTAAACGTAACTAACCTAAGGACATCAAGCACATCCATGCCCGAGGCAGGATTCGAACCTGCGACCGTAGCAGTCGCGCGGTTGCAGACTGTAGCGCCTTTAACCGCGTGGCCACACCGGCCGGAGAGGTGTAAAGCTTTGTGTCGTGCAGGCATCAGGGTACACAAGTGGGTCTGTTGTGGCGTAACAAGCTAGCTACGCCACACTGAGAAGGAAGCCGAAAGGCACGCGTACACACACGCCGACTGGCGTCAAGTCTGGAACAGGATACGTTATGAATGCTATAAAGAAAATACGTAGCTTTGGAATATACTTAACTTTTAATCACTCCTTGTGATACATCTCTCTTCACTATACAAATGAGACTCGTAAGATACATGCACTGTGACAATTGGCGCCTTGCTAGGTCGTAGCCATTAACTTAGCTGAAGGCTATTCTAACTGTCTCTCGGCAAATGAGAGAAAGGCTTCGTCAGTGTAGTCGCTAGCAATGTCGTCGTACAACTGGGGCGAGTGCTAGTACGTCTCTCGAGACCTGCCGTGTGGTGGCGCTCGGTCTACGATCACACAGTGGCGACACGCGGGTCGTACTAATGGACCGCGGCCGATTTAAGCTACCACCTAGCAAGTGTGGTGTCTAGCGGTGACACCACAGGGTCTATGTCTCGGAAAGCCCATATCGATAATGTTTCGCCGGCCTCTGTCGCCGAGCAGTTCCAGGCGCTTCAGTCCTGAACCAAGCGGCTGCTGCGGTCGCAGGTTCGGATCCTGCCTCGGGCATGGATGTGTGTGATGTCCTTAGGTTAGTTAGGTTTAACTAGTTCTAAGTCTAGAGGACCGATGACCTCAGATGTTAAGTCCCACAGTGCTTAGAGCCACTTCAATTTTTGATAATGTTTCGTTGAATGGTTCGCACGCTGACACGTGTTGATGGCCCAGCATTCAAATCTGCAGAAATTTGCGGAAGGACTGCATTTCTGTCACGTTGAACGATTCTCTTCAGTCGTCGTTGGTTCCATTTTTCTTCCTGCAGCAGCGATATTTTGCCGGATTCCTGAAATGGTCGTAGGGGAAAATCCCCACTTCATCGCTACCCCGGAAATTCTGTGTCCCATCGCTAGTGCGACGACTATAACACCATGTTGAAACTCACTTAAATCTTGATAAGCTGTCATTACAGCAGCAGTCACCGATCGAACAACTGCGCCAGACACTTGTGTTATATAGACAGCCCGCCGGAGCGGCCGTGCGGTTCTAGGCGCTACAGTCTGGAACCGAGTGACCGCAACGGTCGCAGGTTCGATTCCTGCCTCGGGCATGGATGTGTGTGATGTGCTTAGGTTAGTTAGGTTTAATTAGTTCTAAGTTCTAGGCGACTGATGACCTCAGAAGTTAAGTCGCATAGTGCTCAGAGCCATTTGAACCATTTTATATAGACGTTGCCGGCCGCAGCGCCGCGTTCTGCCTGTTTACGTATCTCTGTATTTGAATACGCATGCCTATACCAGTTTCTTTGGCGCTTCAGTGTAACTTTATGCGTATATTTCGACTGTTTCAGCGGCCACATGGTAAGACTGATGGCGGATTGTTCGGCAGTATAACATAAGGACACTTCATGTGTTCTCTATTCATGTTATTTATTCATTGTTAGAAAGCAAACCATCCTGAGATATATTTGCAGAACGTTTTCTATTTCTCGCATACATTTCTACATAAGAATTTTGATCTGTTCGTAATGATTCGTAATTTTTATACTGTAGTTATCCACTAATTAAGGTGCTCCGGAACGCCCTATACTTGCAATGTTAAAATAACGCTTATAAATTACATCTTTCCTCACAAAGTATTTGAGGTAGGAAGTTGAACTTTTTACAGATTATTTATTGGAATATGGGATACAACTTAACACAGGGATTTTACAAAATTTTAGTTCAGTTATTAAAGATGATTTTTTTTCAATTGTAATGAAAATTGACAACTTTTTTTGCAATTTTTTATTTATATATTCAAAAATATACAGTTTTTTGAAAAAAGGCTGTGTTAAATTATGCAGAAGGTACTGTGTAACATTTACTGAAAGTTTGAAACAAATATGTTTGGAAGATCCTTAGAAAACATGTAATTAGTATGAGAAAATAAAAGTTTTGGGAATCGAGCGACAAAGATTGGATTAACTTTTTAGTGCATTCCGGGTCCATAGGATGGATTATCTTCATCCTCTGCAAACTCCTCCTCCAGCTTCCACTTGTTCCTCCTCCTGTTTACTCTTGCTTGTATTTCTAGACTCTTTACAGCCCTGTCTGCAGCCCGAAGGCGTTCCTTGTCTAAAGCATGCATCGCTCGTACCATGTTAGAACCTATCTTCATTCCCATATTTCTAAATACCTTTGGCTTTCCAACATTTCTCCTTTTCTTAAAGGCCTTCACAGGATTTCTAATAACTTTACTTTTACTCATTATTATACTTCAACAAAACAGAGACTCAAGAAACAGAATTAATTACGAATATTTTCGGGATAACGACAGAGTAAATATACATGAAACAATCGACAATCACACCAGCGATATATATTGAACCATCACAGGTTAGCCACAACACATACTTTATCTCACATCACTAAAATGTACCTGATGAACACGGACGTTAATAATAACACCATTTGACAGCAGTTTAACAGCGCCACAGTGGGTCACGCCCATGTAGAACACATTTCAAAAAAAATATAAAAATAGTTGTAGTCTTCGGAATTGAATAAATTATATATCTATTAAAAGGTAATAGTCTGCAGATTCAGAAAACGCAAAAAAGTAAAAATTGAACTTTTCATGATTTTGAGCCTTTCCGGAGCCCCTTAACTGATCTGTCATCTATCACTGAACATTGCACTCGATTGAATGGTCTGATGTACCCCGCCTCACGGTTTACTTTTCAATATGAATTATTTTATAAATTAATACTGACCTTCGTTTGCTCAGTATTATGCGGCATTTTGTCTGAAAAGAGACTAACTTTATTGATAGGCACTGGGGCTCTCTATTTCTAGTCGTGATGCTGATGTTATTTAGAAGTTGCTTGTATTCAATGTCTCTTCGTATCGGAATTCGATTCCTGGCGAGGTCATGGATTTTCACCTGCCTGGAGATGACTAGGTGTTTGTGTTGTCCTCATAATTTCATCAACATTCGTGAAAGTGGCGAGACTGAACCGAGCAAAGGTTGGGAATTTGTACGGGCGCTGATAACCGCGCAGTTGAGCGCCCCACAAGCCAAACATCATCATCAGCTTCATATCGGGACCTACTGAGAAAATTCTAATTGAAATATCTCAGGCTTCAGAGAGAGAAGCAGCAACGCATCAGCTAGAGAACCTGTCGTATAACGTCATCACCTTCTCTGGTTTTCATTCTTGGGAAAGAATGGGATGGCATTCCTCCACAGTTAGAGACATCATTGAAAGTGTTGCCACCAGACATTAAGCAACCATAAAGGCGAGGGTCGACACATCGCCTACAAATGTCCGCTAATAGGTGCCCGGACGCCTTTGATCAGATAGTGACACAAACGATTTTCACAAAAACGCGTAGGAAGGCAGCTGTGGTGATAGCACGGCGTGGTGTGTAGACATCTCTTACAGTGTTCTCCAATATTCCAACCCATGGGCCTTGAATAGTAACCTACAGCGTCTATACATGAGGAGTTACGAATTTCGTCCTGGTAATTTCTGAATATCTTAGATCGGGGGCCGGCCGCGGTGGTCTAGCGGTTCTGGCGCTGCAGTCCGGAACCGCGGGACTGCTACGGTCGCAGGTTCGAATCCTGCCTCGGGCATGGGTGTGTGTGATGTCCTTAGGTTAGTTAGGTTTAAGTAGTTCTAAGTTCTAGGGGACTTATGACCTAAGATGTTGAGTCCCATAGTGCTCAGAGCCATTTGAACCATTTTTTTTAGATCGGGGAAATCTGGCGATATTGCTGATCATGGCTATGAGCGAGGGCCTTGGGGTGGCAGCAGTGTTTGAATCCGTGTTGTCATGTTGAAGTATATACATAGTTTCATGCGTCACCTTTTTCTATTGAGTACGTATCGTTTTCAGGTTGTGCTGTGATTAGAACAACAGTAGTGGATTGGTGGACTGTGAATAAGGCAAAAAATGAACTGCCGCCTTGCTGTATGTGGAGCAGACAACAGACATTGTATGCTGCTTTGCTGTGCCTAACGTGACGTGCATGCCGAACTCTGTAATGACGCAGTAAGTCCTACAACGACAATACACATGGCGATGTTCTTATTATGTATGTTGTGTTCCATTCTGTACGTCAAGTGGTGTGCTTCAATTATGTGTACATGTGCAGTTCATTGAACTGTATGATTTCCAGGAGTGTAGCTCAGGCGTGGATGACGACGGATAGCACGATCACAGACCATTAGATCCTGTCGTTCCTCACTCCATATATGGATAAACATCTTTCTGTTTAGATATGCGTTTCAGATTACTTATATTACACCAGATATTGATTAGGGAGCCCATTTGAAATTCAGATACACTGACGGAAAAAAAATGTCACAGCACCAATAAGGAGTTGTGCGACGTACACGAAAGTTGGTAGGCGTGTTTCTGTATCTCAATGATGATGCCTATTCAAATTTCGCTCCAGTCGCTCAATAGTGGCGTTAGTAGCGTCATTATGAGGATACAAATCAAGTTTGCTTTAGGTACACGCTGTAACGGTCGTGAGCGTAAGTTAACATCGAAATTGGACGTATTAAGTTGATGTTACTCACGAATGCCCTAAAGGCGACAAAGATGCCTTTATCAACACCTCCTTGAGTTTGAACGACGTCGTGTAATAGGGCTACGAGAAGCTGGATGTCTCCCCTGCGATACTGCAGATGGGCTTTGCAGGAATGTTGCCATTGTACACGATCACTGGCAGCGGAAGACCACGTGGCACTACCGACAGGGAAGGCCATCGTGTTCGGTGTATGGCTTTGGCGCATCACACTCCATCTGCAGCTCAACCTGAGCAGTGATTGGTACCGCAGTGACACAACAAACTGCTACAAATCGGTTAGTTCATGAACAGCTACGAGCCAGACGTCCTGTAGCATGCGTTCCACTGACTTCAAACCACCGCTATCTGCGACTTCACTGGTGTCAAGCGAGAGCTCATTTGAGAGCAGGGTGGGGATCTGTTGTGTTCTCTGATTAAAGCTAGATCTGCACCGTGCCGGAGACGGTCCTGTGTAGAGTAGAAGGAGGCCAGTTGAGGGCTTGCTTCCAAGCTGTCTGCGTGCTAGACACACTGGAGCTACACATGGAGTTACGGTCTCGGGTGCGATTTCGTATGATAGCAGGAGCACTCTCTTGCTTATCCCACGCACCATGATTGCAAATTTGTACGTCAATCTGGTGATTCGACCTGTCTTTCTGCCATTCGTGAACAACATTCCAGAGGGTGTTTTCCAACAGGATAACACTCGCCCACACGCCGCTGTTGTAACCCAACGTGCTCTATAGAGTGTCGACATGTTGCCTTGGCTTGCTCGATCACCAGATCTGTCTCCAATGGAACACGTATGGGACTCACGGGTGACAGCTCCAGCATTATACCAGACAGTATTAACTGTCCGTCTACTGACAAACCAAGCGCAACAGACATGGAACTCCATCCCACAACGTTTGCATGAGTGCGTTCAAAAATTCTGATTCTCACACCAGTTATTAACGTACCAGCATTTCACTTTTGCAATGGATTATCCCGGTCTTACATTAACTTCTGATTTTGGAATGTTAATCACTTAAATAATTTACCTATCCAAATGTATTCCCGAAATTCATTGCTCCATATTAATTATTTTTTGGTGCTGCTATTTTTTTCCTTGAGCGTATTTGCTGCGACATCCCACTCAGCTGCTGCAGATGAGGAGAGACCAACAACTGGTCTTAGACGCCACTAAGCGCTCGCCGGTTCGTCCCTAGCGAAAGGGTGCATATGGTAATCGTTCCAGTTTACTGAAGCTTTCATTAGCACCTACATAAAGGAGGTGAGCTTTCATTAAAAACACGCTGTGAGACGTGCAGAGGACGGACCAGTATGTTTATTGCTCAGGAGTAGCCAACCCTGTCCTTGATTTGTGCAGTAATGAAGAGCACAACTGTATTTTATATTGTAGGTTATCTCGAGAAAATAGGACGATCAGCAGAGAACATTGCACAACAACGACCAACCGAATGTTGCAGAGCGTTTGTTAAGACACTGATTTCATATTCGGGAGGATGGCGTTTCTCCGTACAGGACTCCCGCGGTTTTCCTCAGTCATTTGAGGCGAATTCTGGGATGGTTCCTTCCTCAAGCCCACAGCCGGCCAACTGTCTCACCTTCCTAAAACCATACTTAAAACTTGTATGCTTAGGTATTTCTCTCAGCTATTTGTTTTAACTGTAAGACCATCTCTTGATGAATAAAGAAATAAAATATGGACAGCTATTTCTCCATTTCAACATCTGAATTATTATTGTTGTTGAAGCTTGGTCCACACATAGAGAATAACTGACACGATTACTATTACGCGTTAAAAAAAACATATATTGAGTATGTAGAGAAGAGGACATTTATTTACGAGTAAAAGAGTAGACCACAATCACGTAGATGTACAGTTATTCTGTGAATTTATCTCGGATTGAAGTAAACAGTGCCGGCCTTTGTGGCCGAGCGGTTCTAGGCTCCTCAGTCTGGAACCGCGCGACCGCTACGGTCGCAGGTTCGAATCCTGCCTCGGACATAGATGTGTGTGATGTCCTTAGATTAGTTAGGTTTCAGTAGCTCTAAGTTCTAGGCGACTGATGACCTCAGATGCTAAGTCCCATAGTGCTCAAAGCCATTTGAACCATTTTGAAGTAGCCAGTAATAATAATTTCACTGGTTCAATGGCCGATTGATGGCCTTTCAGCTGGACGCCACTTCGGCTATCTGCGAGTCCCTAACCTACCCTAGCTGCCCAACAGGCGAAAGGGGACCTACAGGTCAACGTGGAATCCGAACCACGTGCCATTCCTGGTGACTCCTCAAGAAGTTGAGAGGTGATGGTTTGATTAAAAGCGGACTGAAAATTTCCATGGTCTGACCGGAATTTGATCCTGCGACCTTCCGGGTTCCAGGCACGCGTTTTACCGCTAGACAAGGAAATAGCACTAACAGGTAAGATTTTTTGGCTGATGATAAAAAATTAGAAAGCTTTCTCTCAATGCTACCCACACCACTTAGTTAACGCTGAAATTCAGTCCGACGGCTGTGTATGTGACAACGTACTAAGTGAGTAACCTACCCAGTGGCTCGTGCAGTGCCGTGTAGTGGTGCACAGTTCCAAAGCACAATCGGTCAGCCTGTTCTTGATACCCGACAGCACCTATTCACCTGACTTCTCTTGTTTTTTCATGTCCCCTCCCAGACCAGCGCCAGATGAATACATGGTGTATTTTCCTGTTGTTCCAGGCGCCACACTGTAACTGTTGGGGATCCTCCCTGGACTCTACATCTGCTGCTGCGAGGTAAGTCGCCTGCAGCTGCAGACGATGCAGAATCTGACTCCCCGCGGCCTCCGAGTGTCTCTGTCTCCTCGTCAGAGTCGTACAGGGAGCAAAATGTCGCAGCCGCCATTGCAATGAAAGACAAGCTATTTCTCATGTATTGTGCAAAAACATTTTTTATTTCTAGTCACTTTTACAAAATACCTATAGCTGCCAAGTGAATCTCTGTATTCTGATACTAGTTCCATCAACAAGTACATCATCAGGTCAAAAAACATCAGCTTAGCTCATGAGTGTATAGTGAATTACGATTTCAGTATCTACCATCTACAAATATATAAGGTCAAACTTGCTCATAAACCTCTATTCACCTGAAGACACGATGACCTATGACAGTCTTGTAGATGCAAGCCGATAGCACAAAAAAAAGATTCGCTGAGCAACTACCTGTGTGTTTTTCAACACGACGAACATAAAATATGTTACGGCCGTGGAGCACCCACATTCGTCAATAATTATTCATATTTGTTGAATTATTAGCTCCGTCTATTCTCTCTTTCAGTCTGGCACACACACGCACACGCACAAATACGCACGCACACACACACACACACACACACACACACACACACACACACACACATACTCTCTCTCTCTCTCTCTCTCTCTCACACACACACACACACACATACTCTCTCTCTCTCTCTCTCTCACACACACACACACACACATTCTCGCGCACACGCGCACCCTCGCAACGAGATAGCATTTTATATTATGTGTTGCAATTGCTATTCGTCAAAATTTTGTAGATGTTCTGAATTGAGGTCATTTGTAGTTGGCAGATGTGTTTGTAGGCAACCGTTTTAAGGAACTGTCTTGGTGTCTTGTAATTGTAGCCAATACATATCTTCTTCTATATCTCAAAATCCAGATTGCTGTGTGTCTGTGAAGAGATTTGAAAGAAGATATTTCCATCATTTATTATGTACGTAGTGGATTTAGATTAGGTGCCACTGTTACTAATCTTCTCAATAAATCAAATATGTAAATGTATAAATATATTTCTCACCATCAGTAGCTTCTCACAATAGTCAATAATAAAGTGTTCAGCTAGCAAAAATCACCCACGATAGGTTCTGGGGACAATGATTCTACGTCAGCTGTTCAGACTTTCTAGAAAACCTTTCAGAAGATCTCTGAGCCGTACCTTTGCTGAGGAGATATATCTGTGTGAATACATGCAAAAAGTTTTAGTTATCAAACTGTAGGAATTTTTGATTCACATGACGATGTTTCCTTTGTTGCGTTATAATGTTACAAACGATACCCCCGCATTGGCCTGGGGAAGTATTATGTCTATAAGGACTGCCTTTTGTTATTTACGATCATTCGTTAGTAGAGCCACAGAAGACGGTATATTGATGGTGTCCCTATCCAGTTAGTGATTCTTCTCCACAAGATTTTTTTTTCATAATAGCTAAGTGTTTTATTCTTCGGTTCGGAATGGCATATAGTCTATCGCCAGAATTGCATTAATTCTGTTTATAATAGCTTACTCAGTTTGAAAATTAAATGGAGGAAAAAGTGACTTTCAAAGGCTACCTTTAAAGATCTTTACGAGAACATTTAAACACAAATAAGTGTTTTGTACAAATCTTTTTATTGTTTCTCAAAACACTACATTTCAAAATTTATACAATTTTGCTCGAATTTGAAAAAAATCTATGAACATTTTTTTCACTCTTGTGTTGGAACATCGATAACATGATTTTAGAAGCATTTAACACATTCCTGAGGAGAAAGAAATTGCTGTGTTCGCATTTTTTTTGTTTCACATAAGAGAACGAGATCAGTCGGTAGGCGATATATCTGGTGAATACGCATAATGAGTCATTGAACGAATGTTTTTCCTCCGACATGTCATAATAAAGAATTAAGCTAAGTTTTCGGTTTTTTGTTGAATTGGCGGCCTGAGATGAACAAAATGTTGTATACCATTCCGCATTACGTTTTCCTCCACTTCCTACGGCAACAGTCGCGACATATCCTGTCTTACAAGTTATGTGTAACTGAACCACTTTGGTTGTTCTAAGATTAACCGAAAACAACAAAACAGTTTCTTGCTCACAACAAATGTATACAACTTAGCATTCTAGTGCAATGGTATTTTCAGATTTAGCGTTTCTTCGGTCGAAGCTTCTGAAGATTTTCTTCACTGACACGAGCCTCTTGTTGAGTTTTGGCGAAATTGTAGAGGGCCCAACAGGAAGAAGTCACTTTCGCAACTAAATATTCAGGAAAAACCGAATCTTCAGTATGCCTAAGAAGGCTTCCGTGCCACAGTAAGGAACTCGCAGGTTCACTTCAATTTTCCTGCGCAGAGCATTGATGTCTTTTGGAACGACAACCGATTTTGGTAGACCTTCACCGAATTCTACTCTAACGGAATGATCAGCAAGACAGAAATTCTGCAAATTGTAAAAAGTCTTTCTGCAGATGGCTGATTATATAAAGGTGTAAGTACTTATTCGAGGCGTTGTTGTTGAATGAGTCATTTACAGAAGTCCTTAAAACTCAACCAAGAATGCCTTCAGGTGGAAATTCCATTTTATGACAACACTGTTTCCGTGAAGACTTGCTGTGCACAGTCAGTCAATGTCTGAGCTGCGATTGTCCTAACAGTAACTAACGACGGAGTTTAAAAATTAGTAATGTTTGGTAAGAAATAGATGGCGGCCCTGGGACGCAGTGAACTTGTCCTCCTAAAATTCCTTCCTCAAACGTATAATTTCTTGCTCGCATGCCCATTTCGAGTTGTAGGAGTTGTAAAAGTTTTGGCACAAACTCGTGTTGCACACAATATCATCAGCTTTACATGTGTTTCAGAATACCACGACTGCCTCACCAGCACACATTAATACTAACAGGCGTAGCACATAACTCCTCAAACTAAATCAAACATTTGCCCGGCATTTGTTTCTAATCGAGTAATCCTGGGCATGCACGTGTGTAGAGTATACAGTTCAGTTCATAGGAGCCGTAATGGTTGGTGGGCACTTTTATTGTCTATGCTCGGGGTTAACTATGTAAAACAGAATGTTATCCTTTATAGCAATGTACACTTATGTTCAGAAAAAAACAGAACATCCTGAGCTACTAGAGATATGACGTTCATATTCGCAGGACGTGTTTATTAGTATGAACTCCAGAAATAATTAGCATTTCAGTCACCTCGGTTCAGAATGTGTCCTGTTGCGTAGTAGGCACAGGGTCCGCCATGGGCCCTGATAACTTGTTCGACGCGTGATGGCATCGACGCGCATAAGGCGAGAATGGCGTCCTGTGGTATAGCCATCCATGCTGCACTCACCCGGTTCCAAAGTTCCTCTGTGGTGGTTGGCATTGGGTCACAACGCCGTACCCGTCGTTTCAACATATCCCACACATTTTCGATTGGAGACAAGTGTGGTGATCTAGCGGGCCAGGGCAAAAGGCTAACTTCCTGTGGCACCAAGAAGACACATGTTCGTGCAGCGACATGTGATCGTGTGTTGTCTTGCTGAAAAATGGCATCTGGGGTGTTGTGCAGAAAGCATATAGCTATGGGTCGCAGGATGTCATTCACTTAGATCACACTGGTCACAGTGCCTTGGACGCACCACACCTGCGATTTGCGGCTGTACCCAACAGCAAACCAAGCCATAAGGGCCTGAGTTGGCGCTGTATGTCTTGTGAGAATGCAGTCACTTTAATGCCGCTCCCCCTGTCTGCGGCGTACCAAAATGCAGCCATCATTTTCAAACAAACGGAACCGGGATTCGTTAGAAAACAGTATCCGATGCCATTCATGTCCCCAGTGACATCGTTCCATACACCATGGCAGTCTAGCACGCTTCTGTACATTCCTCAATGGCAGGCGGAGAAGACGACGCACACGTGACCCATGCCGTAATCAACGACGACGGACTGCCAACCCTGATAGTGTATGATGTCTTACACTGTTCCACTAGACACCGAGCGAGGTGGCGCAGTGGTTAGCACACTGGACTCGCATTCGGGAGGACGACGGTTCAATCCCGTCTCCGGCCATCCTGATTTAGGTTTTCCGTGATTTCCCTAAATCGCTACAGGCAAATGCCGGGATGGTTCCGTTAAAAAAGGGCACGGCCGATTTCCTTCCCCATCCTTTCCTCACCCAAGCTTGCGCTCCGTCTCTAATGACCTCGTTGTCGACGGGACGTTAAACACCAATCTCCTCCTCCTCCTCCTCCTCCTCCTCCTGTTCCACTAGAGCCGAGGAGGACGCAGCTCTGTCCTGCAATGCCATTCAGATGAAGTGTCGATCTCCTCGGGGGGTGGTTGGGTGGTCTGACCTGACCCATCTCGTCGTGTCCTACGGCCTTCCGGGGACCATTCTGCAAACACCCGTTGTCCTGCCGAAACACTTCGTCCCACACGAGTAGCAGTTTCCCAGACGGATGCGTCACATTCTCACGTGCTAATAATGCGCTCTTTTTCAAACTCGCTGATTTGACGGTACGGTTCGTGTATACGTCTGAGAGGCCTCCTGGACGTCTGATCAAGTCACGATGATACATTACCATCGGGTTTATAGTGACAACGAGAGCCGCAGGCATATTATACCAGTAGGTAGTGTTGCTCCGCTATATCGATGTTGACTTCGAACCCGAGGGGCCCACATGGTTCAAATGCTAACCATTTCTGCAGAACAGACAAACGTACACATCCCGTAAATATGAACGCCAAATCTCTATTCGTTCAGGATGTCCTGTTCTTTTTTTTTTTCAGGTCATGAGTGTGTATTCTGTGAATTAAAATCATAAGGCCCATCATTTATTTCTCTCTTACTGTGCGAATATACAGTACGGGCCATTAAAATTACTGCACCACGAAGATGATTTGCTACAAACGCGAAATTTAACCAGCAGGAAGAAGATGCTGTGATGTGAAAATGATTAGCTTTTCAGAGCATTCACGCAAGGTTGGCGCCGGTGGCGACACCTACATCGTGCTGACATGAAGAAAGTTTCCAACCGATTTGTCATACACAAACAGCAGTTGACCGGCGTTGCCTGGTGAAACGTTGTTGTGATGCCTCGTGTAAGGAGGAGAAATGCGTACCATCACGTTTCCGACTTTGATAAATGTCGGATTGTAGCCTATCGCGACTGCGGTTTATCGTACGCGACATTGCTACTCGCGTTGGTCGAGATCCAATGACTGTTAGCAGAATATGGAATCGGTGGGTTCAGGAGGGTAATACGGAACGCCGTGCTGGATTCCAACAGCCTCGTGTCACTAGCAGTCGAGATGACAGGCATCTTATCCGCATGGCTGTAACGGATCGTGCAGCCACGTCTCGATCCCTGAGTCAACAGATGGGCACGTTTGCAAGACAACAATTATCTGCATGAACAGTTCGACGACGTTTGCAGCAGCATGGAGTATCAGCTCGGAGACCATGGCTGCGGTTACCCTTGACGCTGCATCACAGACAGGAGCGCCTGCGATGGTGTACTCAACGACGAACCTGAGTGCACGAATGAGAAAACGTCATTTTTTCTGATGAATCCACGTTCTGTTTACAGTATCATGATGGTCGCATCCGTGTTTGGCGACATCACAGTGAACGCACATTGGATGCGCGTATTCGCCATCGCCATACTGGCGTATCACCCGGCGTGATGGTATGGGGTGCCATTGGTTACACATCTCGGTCACCTCTTGTTCGGATTGACGGCACTTTGAACAGTGGACGTTACATTTCAGATGTGTTACGACCCGTGGCTCTACGCTTCATTCGATCCCTCCGAAACCCTACATTTCAGCAGGATAATGCACGACCGCGTGTTGCAGGTCCTGTACGGGCCTTTCTGGATACAGAAAATGTTCGACTGCTGCCCTGGCCAGCACATTCTCCAGATCTCTCACCAATTGAAAACGTCTGGTCAATGGTTGTCGAACAACTGGCTCTTCACAATACGCCAGTCATTACTCTTGATGAACTGTGGTGCCGTGTTGAAGCTGCATGGGCAGCTGTACTTGTACACGCCATCCAAGCTCTGTTTGACTCAATGTTCATGCGTATCAAGGCCGTTATTACGGCCAGAGGTGGTTGTTCTGGGTACTGATTTCTCAGGATCTGTGCACCCAAATTGCGTGAAAATGTAATCACATGTCAGTTTTCGTATAATATATTTGTCCAATGAATACCCGTTTATCATCTGCATTTCTTCTTGGTGTAGCAATTTTAATGGCCAGTAGTGTAGTGGGCCGGATATTCGCTAATTTTGGTATGAAGCACCCACCTTCACATGCTTTGTAGTGACTTGCGGAGTATCTAAAGTTGACGAGGTAAAACGTTATGACGGCTGACCACCACAATACTCAGTGACGCCTGGTACCGTTGTGGGCAAGTGACGCGGTAAGGAACGCACGTCTACACTGTGTAAGCGGAGCAATGACGAATAAAGAGCTGTTATAGCGACGATACGGGCCACCAACGGGAAGTTGCACTGACATAAGCGATTTTGACAAAGGTCAGATAGTTACCACTCAGCTCCTAACTCGCAAAAGACAAAGATGGTCCGCTGTTCGCGGGTCTGTCAAAGTGGTTAATATCATGAGTAACCGACGGGGTGCTGGACATCCACGCCTTATCACAGAATGTAGAGGTCGGGGGCTTGTTCTCTCTGTGCTCAGCTGGGCAGGCGGAAATATGTGAGACATCTGAAACAGGATAGGATGGTGGTGCACACCGTCTAGCGCACTTTGTTGAAGTGGGTACTGCTCAGCAGGCGATGCCTACATGTTTGCATGTTTACCCAACGACATCATCAGCTTCGATTTCAAAGAGCTTGGAACCATGAAGATTTCACCGTGGATCAATGGAAACTTGTCGTCTGGTCGAATGAATCTCGTTTTCTCTTATACTAGGTCGAAGGTCGTGTATGGATAAGCTGTTATGCAGGCGAAATATGCACTGCGCCACAGACGGAGACACGGGGTGAGTACTGTTTCGCTATGTTGAATGTTCACCTGGGCTTCCATGGGGCCTGTGGTAGTAATGGAAGGCACCACATGGACTACATGGACGTTATTATGGATCCTCTTCATCCCTTCATGTTTGATGATGGTGATGATGATGTTGATATTTCGGGTTGTGAGGAACTCAACTGCGCGATTATCAGCGCCCGTACAAATTCAAAAAATGGTTCAAATGGCTCTGAGCACTAAGGGACTCAACTTCTGAGGTCATCAGTCACCTAGAACTTAGAACTACTTATACCTAACTAACCTAAGGACACCACACACATCCATGCCCGACGCAGGATTCGAACCTGCGACCGTACCGGTCACGCGGTTCCAGACTGTAACGCCTAGAACCGCTCGGACACTCCGGCCGGCCGTACAAATTCCCAACTTTTACTCAGTCCAGTCTCATCACATTCATGAATGATGATGAAACGATGAGGACAACACAAACACCCAGTCATCTCGAGGCAGGTGAAAATCCCTGACCCCGCAGGGAATCGGACCCGGGACCCCGTGCTCGGTAAGCGAAAACGCGACCGCGAAACCATGAGCTGCGGACCCCTTCATGTTTGATGTCTTCCCCGGCGCCGATGGCAAGTTCCAACAGCATAAATGGACGTCTCAGATGCCATAATCGTGCTAAAGTTGTTCAAACAGCATCATAGTGAACTGATGTTAGTGTCTTAGGCACCAAATTCGTCTCATCTGAACCCAGTGAAACATATCTGCTGTTGGCGAGCGCCTTCTCCAAGGCCACTGACCATTGGCCCATCATATGTGGCAATTGCAAATCTATGCCGTGTAGAATCGCTGCTGTATTGTTTTCTATAGATGGACCAACACTCTATTAAGCAGGTAAAGGTAATGAAACTTCTTAGTGAATTAAAACTGCGCCAGAAGGATATGTGCTTCCCTGTGCCGGCATGTGCCCACGAAAGCCAAAGGCCCCTGGTTCGAGTCCCATTCTGGTACACAGTTTCAATCTGCCGGAAAGTTTCATATGTCACTCTGCCGCAGAGTGAAAAACCCAATCACGTGGCTATAATGCTTTGCTTCATCAGCGTATTAGGTAGGCACCTAGAAAATCGTAGTTCCTATCCTCTCATTTTTACACATTACATTCGTGACTGTCATAAAAAATACACCTCTAATATTTACGCACAGATGGCATAATGATCTGCAGAAAAAAAGTTCTCAGGTCAAGTAACGTAAAGTGCCAGAAACTGGGGAACTGGTTAATTGTGATGTAAAGTGTGAACGTTCCTGCATCGTGCTTAGTTTTCTGGCGCCACCCAGACGTCCCCCCAGTATAACAGACCTCACACAGTACTGACGTGTGGCACTGTGCAGCTCTTCGTTTTGCGGGTGGCGCCGGCTGGGACGCACAGGTTCCACGTGCCGAGCGGGACGGGCACGTGTCGGGGCACCATCGGCGCCCTGAAGACGCGCCGCGGCGCGCCGGTCGGTGCTGGCACAGAGCCACTCCCGCGTCGTTAGCGGGGGATTCCCCGGAGAGCGCCAGCGCCGTCCAATCAGGGCCCCAGCGTCCCAGATGGCCATCCAATCAGCGCCACCGGCAGCTGGCGGCGGCGGATCCTGTGGGGACTGCCTGGTGTCGTGTGACACGCTGTGTAGTGCTGTGACCGCCTCTGGAGGCCTTGGGCTAATCTTGTCTAATCACTGAAGGGTCCTCTTTCGTCCGCCACAAAGATTGAGTTCATGTTCACATTCTCTCTCTGTCTGTCTGCCTCTCTCTCTCTCCCTCTCTCTCTCTCTCTCACACACACACACACACACACACTTTTATCAAAAGTATCCGGACACCATACGTATTGTGGAACTGACCATCACGAGAGGCGGACCAGCTACTATAAAAGGAGGCAGGCAGAGCTGTGGCGTCAGTAGAGGAGCAGTAAGACCAGAATGGGTCCGGCAGGACAGATCAGAGCTCTCAAGGGTGGAACAGTCGTTGGATTCACCTAATAAAACAGAAGTCAACTTATTCCACCCTACGCAACAGAATGGCAAACAGAGAATTAAGTGTAATCTTCCGCAACAAAAGTTATGATGTTCTGAACACCCCAAATATTTGGGTGAGATTACCGATAGATCCCTAGCATTTAGTGTAATATCTTCTTCGCCACTGTAGAGTCTTGTACCGAAAAGAAACAAAGGAGAGGATGTTGATATGTGGCTGGTATCCTCTTTGTGAACACAAATGCACACATGAATTAATACAGTTTTTTATTTACAAGAACACGAAGTTGTAACTTAACGTGAATAGAGTCCATGTGTTGTGGTGCAAGGCCATCAGTAATAGCCCCCTTACAGACAATATCGGTAATCTTTCTATTACAAACTTTAGTCTCACTGCTGGGAAAGTGCAAGTCTTTAATCTGGTCGCTATGTACTTTCATAGCCTGTGGCCTCCTCTATGACTGGACTGACAGATGTCAAACTGGAGTGAAAGTTCTTGAGAATCAGTGAGGCCCTCCGGTCAGTGGCAGTGGCCGAAATATATGTGGTAGAGAGAGCGTTGGCGGTGTGGTGCTTGTCGGTGTGTCTCTGGCCTCTCTTGTGATAGGCGCAATTGATCCAGTCCCTACTATCGATCTTCGCGCTACATCTTTGCCGACCGGTGTGCTGGCGACAGCTTACGCCAGCACATTTAGAAAACATTGTACTGAAAAAACTGTACTAACAGGACAGAAGCCAAAACAGAGAAATAACTGACTGATGCTAGCTAGGGATCTAATGCAAAAAACCCAAAGAACAACAGCGAAAGCATTTGTGTACCCTGTCGCCGAATACTGTTCTTCTGTTTGGAGTAGAAGTAGCCACACTAACAAAATGGTTATGCATCTAAATGATGCAATGAGGATCGTGACAGAAACTCTTAGATCCGCACCGGCGCTGTGGCTGTCACTACTCGCCAGTATTGACTCTCCAAATCTCTGACGACAGCGAGAGCAACATACTGATGGTTGAAACTCGAAAGATCAAGAGACTTCCCTATGCATGAAACACTGAACAACTTACCATGCACTCAGTTAAAATCTAGAGAACCAGTCTGGGTAAACACTAGCCAGTCCACCCTAGAAAGGTATAATCTAAGAGATGAATAGAGAAATGAGCGTACGTCATTCCACGGTCATAAGAAGTTAGGAAAAAAGAGATCCTACCGTGCAACTCCCTGGTGCGATTCAACCAAGAAAAACGTGGAGCTCCTTCAGCTGTATGAGATCTGGCCACGCAGCGACTAAAGCAACGGTACACATTTGAGGAATTACCGATGATGACCAATGGGACTGCGGAACATCGAAACAAACACTGGAGTACATTTTGGACGACTCCAAAATGAAAATTCATGGATTACTGGAAAGACTTCGTGGATGCAACACCTGCAGCCGTTAACTGGTCGGAGTCTTTGGATATCCATCTTTGATGAAAAATGGATCCCTCAACTTCTTTTGTCTACTACCGGTTCTCCAGCTTTCTTTAGTACTTATACATACATGTATGGGGGAAGTCCGTGTAATTTGGACCACATACAGTTCATCATCGATCAGTCCTGACTGAGAGAACCCTAGCCTACAAATATATTTCCGTGGGTAAGTTTCACTAAGAGACATCAGTTCATGAATATAAATTTCATTACTTTATGAAACTATTATAGTGACGATAACAAATAGTTGAAATTCAGTATCGTGTAATTTGGACTTCATCCATGTAATCTGTACCATATATTCATGTAAACTGAACTACACGACACTAACCAGTCCATACATAATATTACTGAGAAGCCAACTAGAAAATACAAGCCCATATCAGATGACTATTGCGAATACCGAGCACAAAAATAGAAACTGTCATTTGTATTCGTGAAACGATCCTTTGGATTAATCACACTCAATCCAGTCCTCCTAAAACGATCCCCCACATACAAGAGTCTCATGGACATCTGAAGACCCTGAAATTTCAATCATCGTTTTTCGTTTCTGCAAAAAGCCGTAGCTTATTTGGGTTACACCTTGTCGATTACGTCATTAGTATACCACCGTTGTCTTGTGAGGAGTTCCCGTTGGAATCATTCCGCATGCTGTACCACGATTAAGTCGCTTCCTTCTTTAACCATGTGTACTGGTTGATGGAAGAGGACTGATTTTGTTTGCTGGAACATAGCCATGAAATGCATCCGACGTGTCTGGGGAGTCTGAGGATTTATGCAGTGAGTGTGTGGTTGAATGAGAACGTGTGGACGCTTCATTCTTATCCCTTTGAGGTTCAGCCTGGTCGGTGACAAATGTGTCTATCCACTTACCATAATCCACTTACTCGGAAACCATTGAGTGCTGTTTCTGTAGTCGCTGCCATTGGGAACCAATGCTATTCCCACTAGGGACGCTATGTGCTCTGTTGTCAGTCGTCTCACAGGATTCTCCCTTAATTTTATTGCGATTGCTGACTCAAAGTATGCATTAAACAGTTTGAACAAAGCCACGTCCAAAGGCTGCATGGGATGGCAGCAGTAACGTGATTATCCCATTTTTTCGAGCAATTTCTGTAGCGGCTACGCTTGGGATGTGGCTACTGTGTCCATAAAGTATGAAGAACACTTTTATTTATGGAGAAAGCTTGACTGCAGACACAAAGAATTCCGTCCACCGGCAGAAAACTTCCGCATTCATCCATCCCTTTTCTTGGCAACAAAATATTACCCCAGGAGGTGCTCCAAATGAAAGAGATTCCTTCATTCCCTTCCTAGGATAGATGAGCGTCAGTGACACGTAGACTCCTGACTCACTAACAGTGTGGAAACCTCTCACATTTTGCCCTAGTTCACAACTTGTGATAGCTCCTACTTGATGTTTTCCTCTCTTAATAAGCACTTTTCCAGGAGGTTGCACAACTGTGCGCGAAGTTTCGTCCATGTTGAATATTCTTGTGGCGATGATTTATTGTTCATCCGCAAGCTTCTCCAACAGATCAAAAAACTTATGGACTAGTACCTTGTTGAGGCCGGATGCCCTAGCTTGGAATGTTAATTCCGGTTGTTGGAAGCTCAGTTCGTGGTGCCGCCTCATAAAACTGTCATACCATTCCTTATCAGCCTACCTTTGGTCCCTGTTGACGCGTGTATTGAATGTATTTGCCTCTGCTATTCATCACACAATTCCAGGTCACAATGAAAACAACGAAAAACCATACTTTAAAAGGTAAACAAGACAGCAGTTTCAATGAAGAATATTGATTGTGGGAAGCTTAATTAAGCTTTGCATTAATTTAATTCCATTAGTTGCATTTTTTATTGTTTAGAAAGGTAATTGAAATTAGACACCCATAAAATATGCTTTCCAAGTGTAGCAGATGCTCAACAAGGTCATTTCCGAATGAAAAAGGCAAATCCATTGGACGACCAATGCGAACATCAAATGCTGTGGTCCTTTTGCGGGAAAAGTATCTCTTTAAGTGTCGTCTTGGGAATATTCTGCTTCACTGCCGTTCGGTAGCACCATCCCCGTTGTTCACTGCTGTTAAGACGAATGCCAAGTCGTCATGTTTCCATTTATTATATTTTACTTTAGCTTTTCTGGCTTCGCTGGTGGTCATCTGGAAAACTAGATGTGTTGATAGACTGATGTGTAATTTGGACCAATGGACCAAACTACACACTTTAATGTGCTCCGGGACCGATGACTTCGGCCGTTTGATCCCATAGGAACTTACCAGAAAAATTAAAATTCAATGTGGTCCGACTTACACGAGACAGAACAGCCCGAACAATGTAGAAATAGCATCACGGCACCAAAACATATTTTAAATATAATAGTGAAATACACTCCTGGAAATTGAAATAAGAACACCGTGAATTCATTGTCCCAGGAAGGGGAAACTTTATTGACACATTCCTGGGGTCAGATACATCACATGATCACACTGACAGAACCACAGGCACATAGACACAGGCAACAGAGCATGCACAATGTCGGCACTAGTACAGTGTATATCCACCTTTCGCAGCAATGCAGGCTGCTATTCTCCCATGGAGACGATCATAGAGATGCTGGATGTAGTCCTGTGGAACGGCTTGCCATGCCATTTCCACCTGGCGCCTCAGTTGGACCAGCGTTCGTGCTGGACGTGCAGACCGCGTGAGACGACGCTTCATCCAGTCCCAAACATGCTCAATGGGGGACAGATCCGGAGATCTTGCTGGCCAGGGTAGTTGACTTACACCTTCTAGAGCACGTTGGGTGGCACGGGATACATGCGGACGTGCATTGTCCTGTTGGAACAGCAAGTTCCCTTGCCGGTCTAGGAATGGTAGAACGATGGGTTCGATGACGGTTTGGATGTACCGTGCACTATTCAGTGTCCCCTCGACGATCACCAGTGGTGTACGGCCAGTGTAGGAGATCGCTCCCCACACCATGATGCCGGCTGTTCGCCCTGTGTGCCTCGGTCGTATGCAGTCCTGATTGTGGCGCTCACCTGCAAGGCGCCAAACACGCATACGACCATCATTGGCACCAAGTAAGAAGCGACTCTCATCGCTGAAGACGACACGTCTCCATTCGTTCCTCCATTCACGCCTGTCGCGTCACCACTGGAGGCGGGCTGCACGATGTTGGGGCGTGAGCGGAAGACGGCCTAACGGTGTGCGGGACCGTAGCCCAGCTTCATGGAGACGGTTGCGAATGGTCCTCGCCGATACCCCAGGAGCAACAGTGTCCCTAATTTGCTGGGAAGTGGCGGTGCGGTCCCCTACGGCACTGCGTAGGATCCTACGGTCTTGGCGTGCATCCGTGCGTCGCTGCGGTCCGGTCCCAGGTCGACGGGCACGTGCACCTTCCGCCGACCACTGGCGACAACATCGATGTACTGTGGAGACCTCACGCCCCACGTGTTGAGCAATTCGGCGGTACGTGCACCCGGCCTCCCGCATGCCCACTATACGCCCTCGCTCAAAGTCCGTCAACTGCACATACGGTTCACGTCCACGCTGTCGCGGCATGCTACCAGTGTTAAAGACTGCGATGGAGCTCCGTATGCCACGGCAAACTGGCTGACACTGACGGCGGCGGTGCACAAATGCTGCGCAGCTAGCGCCATTCGACGGCCAACACCGCGGTTCCTGGTGTGTCCGCTGTGCCGTGCGTGTGATCATTGCTTGTACAGCCCTCTCGCAGTGTCCGGAGCAAGTATGGTGGGTCTGACACACCGGTGTCAATGTGTTCTTTTTTCCATTTCCAGGAGTGTAACTTGCCTTACATTTTTATTGAAAAACCATACAAAGTTATTTTATGATTTGAGCTAATAAAGTGGACAATACACTACACTATTACTGGTCATAATTTATAAGTAACACGTGCCGCGAGAACAAACCACCCTTCAGTCCAGCTGTTTGTACCCGAGTGACGGTACATGGCGGTGGCCTGTGTTTTGAAGGCCTGATCATAGAGGTGTCTGGGAGGTGGTGCAATCTATTGTGCTTGCACCAAATTAAGGAATGGTCCGAATTACACGTTGGTCCAAATTACACGTATTTCCCCTATAGATGTATCCGCTTGTAGTGATCCATATCATTTTATCTTATATCAACTTAACTGTCTATACTTTTAAAATATAATTTTGTAAGGCATAAGCTACAGATATATGCCTGAGTGACGAATACATCGGGGACATTTCAACCCTTCTAAGCCTTCGCAAGTCAACTGTTGGTGATATGTGACTGTGAAGTGAAAACGCGGACGAACAACCACAACTAAACTAGACCAGACAGAACTCATGTAGGCCAACAGTCGCACAGAGACCGTCGATTATTGCAGAGGGTGGTTGTACAAAGTCACAGGAAATCTGTGGACGTAATCACTCGTGAATCACAACATGGTAGAGCAGTGCAGCTACAACAAACACAGTGCGTAGGGAGTTAACGAGAATGGAGTACAGTGGTCGAGCACACATTTCTGCAGTCACTGGTAAACGACGCATAAGGCAGGGTAAAGAGTGACACCACTGTATCGTGAATAACAGGAGACTAGCGATTTGGAGTGATGAATCCATCTGGTATTCCGATGGAACTGTTTGGGTTTCTCGAAGGTCTGGAGAACGTGACCTACCACGATTTGTACTGCCAACAGTGAAGTATGAAAGAGGAGGTGCTTCGATATGTGGGGCCTTTCCCTTTGATTAGTGTGAGGGGTCCTTATTGGGCTTAAGAAAACGCCAAATGCGGAAGGATACGAGTACATTTTGCTTCAATAAAGATACGGTACACAGTAGAGGAACTGTTCAGAGATTGTATTGGCATGACAGTGCACCGCCATGAAAGAGCGTCCGTGATGCAATGGTTTGTTTACGTTAACGTTTCTGAAATGCTCTGGCCTGCCCAGAGTCTCGAACCAAACCCAGTGGGAAAACACTGGAATGAGTTGCAACGCTGATGTCGTTCCAGACTCCAGTGTGCTACATCACTAACCCTCTCCAGTTTCAGCTCTTGAGGAAGACTGGACTCCTGTTACTTCACAGACATTCAGGTACCTGAGTAAAAGTGCACCCGGAGATAAGGTCGTCATCAAGACGAACGGTAGACAGGCCCCATATTAACGTCCACCGATAATTGCCTGATACGGCTGATTAGGTTGTGTATACGGAATCACCCACATAGAACACTCTCTACTACTTCAATGAAGTACTGATTTTCGAAAGATGGTTTTTAGCAAGTAAATTGACATTAATGGAATATGTGTAATGCACTGGCCTACAATTATTCTAAAATTCGTTCTTCATGTTAAAACAATGTCATATATAATAAAGTCAATATTCCACAAACTTTGTCTTCTACTGGTATTTATTAAAAATAACCCCCCTGGAGTATCTTTGTCCGAAACGTAACACTCTGAAATAATTACTGCACATTCTTTAATATTTAACTTGCAGTCACTAGCGTGACGATCAAAATCATGACCAGCAGTGTTTTTAACAAGCTTCAGCAAATTAAAGTTCACTGGATGTCAAGTGCTGCAAGTAATCTAAGCAGCTATGCATATGGGGTGTTATTTGCTATTCCTGACATTACTATATAACAAACACAGTCTGCCTTGTATCATGCTTTTACATACAGTGTCAGCAATTGGAAGTGTGATAGACAGAACACCTTGATCGAATGGTACCATACTGATATGAGGTTAACTTCAGTAGAGAAGAAATCTATTTCAACAATGGAAGACTGTTGTGAGTAGAGTGCATGATGGCTGTTGGGTGACTCGGAACTTGCTGGAAATTTCTAGATTGAGACGGTAACTCGGCGTGTGCTGACGACGAGTATGTGCCATATTTTGGACTTTGAGAAACGCCGAACAGTTGTCATGAGGGACACGGGAACTTGGTACAGACTGATCACACAGACAGCTGGTTGTAGTGCAATGCCTGTAGAGCGAGTACTGACGAGATGAACTGAAAACGACTGTGTGTCAACGAGACTGGGTGCAGGTCTTGCCACAAACCGTGAAACGGGAGAGCATCGTTTGGATGGCTCTGACGACAAGACAGATCATAACAGCTGAAGTCTGAGCAAAGATTACAGGCGGTATGCCACTACCAAGTGTTAAGTGCAGGTTACTGCAACGTGGGTTAAGATCTACAGGTGACATGCGTCATTTGTCACTGTCAACGTACCACAAACAACAGAGGCTTATGTGCTGTAGAACCAGTCAGCCGGGGCACTGAGCAGCATTCAGTGGCTCTGAGCACTATGCGACTTAACTTCTGAGGTCATCAGTCGCCTAGAACGTAGAACTAATTAAACTTAACTAACCTAAGGACATCTCACACATCCATGCCCGAGGCAGGATTCGAACCTGCGACCGTAGCGGTCACACGGTTCCAGACTGAAGCGCCTAGAACCCCACGGCCACACTGGCTGGCCCATTCCGTGGCCTTCAAAAATGTGTCTCTCTTCTTTCAGTGGTGGACAGACCAAATCCATCACGTCCGTAGATAATCTGATTAAAGTTCACAGGAAGCAGCATACCTCACTAATACTGAATATTGAAACATGACTGATTTGGTAATTCTCGAAGAAAGGCTAAATGCTGGCCACTGTGTGGTAAGAATGGTAGACCCTATTGCCATACACTTCACCGCCTATTCGAGCACGATAATGCAAGGTCTCAAGCTATAGCTCACACCAAAAGTACCTTGAGGAATGGACAGATCCTAGACTGGTCTGCCCATTCCCGTGATTTATCAATGCAAGGTGTCAAGCTATGGCTCACACCAAACATGCCATGAGGAATGGACAAATCCTTCACTGGCCTGTCCATTCCCGTGATTTATCACCTACAGAGCATGTCTGGGATGCGAGGAGAAGACACACACTTTGATACAAGGCAAAATGACACAGTCCAAGTTTCAGATATGACAGGAAATTCCTCGTTTTCGGACGTAATTTCCAAATGAAATGAAAGCCTGATACCCATTACATCGTGAACATTTCCACAGTGTATGATAAATATTGGACTGATGTTTCATAGCCTAATAGTTTCCATAACAATAATAATAATTATTATTATTATTACGTTTCATGTGGTGAACATAGTCTACGTTCGAGCATTGTTAAACCAGTTCTATGGAAATTATTTAAATATGTTCTTTTGATACATTTTATGTCATACTTAATAAGGTAACGAAATATATTAATTCTATTAAACTGAGAAGAAAATCTTCAAAAATCCAAGATCGTTAGTAATGACTTGATTTTGATAGCCTTTTCAGATAAGACTGTGGTACCATCTTCGGATATGCAACAGATAGAACCAGATTTACAAATCAAGTATAAAAATGTACAAATTAATTGTTCATACACATGGCAAATAGCATATCTTATACCCCACAAATTCATATAATCTCATTCCTCAGTTTTATGTATCGTGTCGTACCACGAATATGCAATTGCAGCTCATGAAAATTAGTCGATATCGGCACGTTAAATTTAAAACAAGCAATATGTACAAACAGAAGGATAGTGTGCTGAACAGAAGTGCTTATGCTCTCACAATAGGTGCATACAGAGGGAGATGCAGAGTAAACATGATAATTATTCATTAAGCCCAATGGGTGGCACTATGGTGGTACAATTTTGAATCGTTTAGTGTAAAGCAAAGCCATGAATATGCAGTACCAAGAAGCTGTTAATATACTAATTGAAAAAAGAGCTTTCAAAGAAGCATTGTTTTTATCCAAATCACAAACCACAGTGACCTGAAAACAACAAATTTTTAGAAAAAGCTTTAGAAAATTCTTAATATACTCAATTCTGTTAACATATATAATTGATCTATATAACAAATTTATTACTTACTTTAGTAAGTAGTCAAGCCAAACATTGTTCATATACTATACATACATCGATAGAACATGCTAGACACTATCAAATATCTGTTTGGGACAACAAACTTAGAAATGAAAGCTACTAAGTATTCAGATTCCATACTAAGAAATAGTTATTACACTTCTTGTTGTATCTCATATATTACTCGACTATTGACAGAGTATGATGTCAACATTGCAATGTGTCACTTGCAGCCTAGGTGAAGTTATGTTATGCCTAGACATTGAATGGGGGCGTTAATCATGTTAATTTACGTCATAGATACAGTGTAAGTTCATAGTGTGTGGCTAACATCACTTCAGTAATGAATGTGTACTACACAATTTAACTTCGTTACATGTAAAATTTGTTGCTAGATATCTAGGTGCATTGTGTATGAACAGTTGTGCATACTCTTTATCGCTTTATTAGCAATCTTGGATTTTAGAAGCTCTTCTTCTGAGTTTATTACTCTGCAGATCGCTCCAATTCTGGTAGAACATCGGGAATGCATATTAATTATCTTAATTTTCATGTCTACTGCTTACAAAAGTAACTATTTTTTATGGGTTGATTAATTATTTTATCGACGTTGGAAAGCTGTTGTCCAGGTGTGATAACTGGTGAAAAAAAAAGAAAGAAACGAAAACCTAGCATATAATGAACTGAAGGAAGCTCCAAATCTTCCAGCAAGTTGTAGGCATTCCAGATGTAAGGTGTAGGGGTTGTGGCTATAGTAGAGTTTTATCCTTTTCAAGTTTGGTAGTCTCCACTGGTTCCCAGACTTTAATGAAACGTACGTCAGCATTATATTCGATCACCTGCATCCATTCATGTCCATTGTGCATTCTGACGGACTTGGGCAACTCCATCAGGATAACACGACACACCACACCTCCCGAATTGCTTCAGAGTGACTCCAGAAACACTGTTCTGAGTTTAAACAATTGTGCTGAACACCAGACTCACGAGACATGAACATTACTGAACATATCTCGGATGTCTTGCAACGTGCTATTCAGATTTCCATTCCTCGTACTCTTACTGATTTATGGACAGCCCTACTGGAGTCATGGTGTCAATTCCCCGCAGCATTACTTCAGACAGTCGAGTCCATGCCACGTTGTGTTGTGGCACTTCTGCTTGCTCGCAGGGGCCCTACACGATATTAGGCAAGTGTGCCAATTTCCTTGGCTCTTCAGTATATAAGCGGTATTTTAGCATTGGGAAGATATGGCTTTCCAGAGCCACTTAATCAAGCAGCGGCTGAAAAGTGTCGTGCCAACGCTGCAGCGGTAACCGGCAGAGGGCAGCCGACGCGTAACGCAGTCAGGCTGTTCTGTTCCCTATTACATAGGCCGGTGCACTCGGCCCTGCCTGGTTGTGAGCACGTCAGAGAGGTGCCACCTGCTGCGTGCCCTGGCGGGGAACCGTCTCCACTGCCGCTAACGTAATCTGCGGAATGGAGTGCGAACGGAGGCAGGGCGGAGGTAGGGTGGACGCGCCGTATACCGCAGCGAGCCGCGGAAATAGGGTTAGCTGGGCGGCCGGCGCTGAGGGCTCATTTGCACAGTAGTCAGTAGTCGGCCGTCGGAGAACTGACCGGCAAAGTCCGGCTGCGGTGCCCGCTGTCGCTTCCTCCCACTACCTCTTCTGCCTCTATTGTGCAGTTCAACGACCCGCCCCATCTGCACTGCGTGCGGCAGCTACTTGTCTGGTAGCCGCAGAGTGGGAAAATCTGTCTCACCACATATATGCCTAATCAATAGTCATAGCCACCTCCATAGCGTGTTTTGTGTAGTTTATTCTTCACTTACGCAAGCTGAGGTGAAAAACAGTCGTAAGATAGCGATATGCACGTACACAAGGTACACTACTCGCCATTGAAATTGCTACACCACGAAGATGAAGTGCTACAGACGCGAAATTTAACCGACAGGAAGAAGATGCTGTGATATGCAAATGATACGCTTTTCAGAGCATTCACACGAGGTTGGCGCCGGTGGCGACACCTACAACGTGCTGACATGAGCAAAGTTTCCAACCGATTTCTCATACACAAACAGCAGTTGACCGGCGTTGCCTGGTGAAACGTTGTTGTGATGCCTCGTGTAAGGAGGAGAAATGCGTACCATCACGTTTCCGACTTTGATAAATGTCGGATGGTAGCCTATCGCGACTGCGGTTTATCGTATCGCGACATTACTGCTCGCGTTGGTCGAGATCCAATGACTGTTAGCAGAATATGGAATCGGTGGGTTCAGGAGGGTAATACGGAACGCCGTGCTGGATCCCAACGGCCTCGTGTCACTAGCAGTCGAGATGATAGGCATCTTATCCCCATGGCTGTAACGGATCGTGCAGCCACGTCTCGATCCCTGAGTCAACAGATGGGGACGTTTGCAAGACAACAACCATCTGCACGAACAGTTCGACGACGTTTGCATCACCATGGACTATCAGCTCGGAGACCATGGCTGCGGTTACCCTTGACGCTGCATCACATACAGGAGCGTCTGCAATGGTGTACTCAACGACGAACCTGGGTGCACGTAAGGCAAATCGTCATTTTTTCGGATGAATCCAGGTTCTGTTTACAGCATCATGATGGTCGCATCCGTGTTTGGTGACATCACCGTGGACGCACATTGGAAGCGGGTATTCGTCATCGCCATACTGGCGTATCACCCAGCGCGATGGTATGGGGTGCCATTGGTTACACGTCTTGGTCACCTCTTGTTCGCGTTGACGGCACTTTGAGCAGTGGACGTTACATTTCAGATGTGTTACGATTCGTGGCTCTACCCTTCATACGATCCCTGCGAAACCCTACATTTCAGGAGGATAATGCACGACCGCATGTTGCAGGTCCTGTGCGGGCCTTTCTGGATACAGAAAATGTTCGACTGCTGCCCTGGCCAGCACATTCTCCAGATCTCTCACCAATTGAAAACGTCTGGTCGATGGTGCCCGAGAAACTGGCTCGTCACAATACGCCAGTCACTACTCTTGATGAACTGTGGTATCGTGTTGAAGCTGCATGGGCAGCTGTACCTGTACACGCCATCCAAGCTCTGTTTGACTCAATGCCCAGGCGTATCAAGGCCGTTATTACGGCCACAGGTGGATGTTCTGGATACTGAATTCTCAGGATCTATGCATCCAAATTGCGTGAAAATGTAATCACATGTCAGTTCTATAGTACGCGTCATTTATGACAGCAGCCGAGTTTAGGTTCGTTCTGCGTATCTGACGTCACAAAACACCGTCAGCCAATGAACAGAGAACGACGTTGCCAGAGCTCGACTGCAGTGCAGAGCACGGACGAGTGTCTTCAGTTTTAGAAACGTTCAGTCATATATAAAGTAATTGAACAAAAGCAATGTCTTGATAGCAGAGTTTCTTTTATACGAAGTTTGGAAAAAGCATTTTTTATACCAATTGCTTCATATTCTATCAATTAATTGAACCAAACAAGCAATAAGCCTCCTAATTCAGGCGATAGCAAGGAAAGGTGTTTGTATCATTCTCTCGAACCTCTTTTTCGCAATAAAGAACAGCGGTAATTGTCTATTTCCTATTGTACTTCGACGAAACGTGAATAATTTATAGTCATACCAATAGTGTTTGTCGTTATTTCGCGTGATATTTTAGAGTCCTCTAGACAAGTTTTGAACGATGAGCTGAGTTAGCGCAATGGTTATGGTGATTGGCTACTAAGCGAGAGGTTCTGAGTTCAAAACTGCTGGCACGGTAGCTCAGCGTGTTCGGTCAGAGGGTTAGCTGCTCTCTGTAATAAAAAAACTGAGTTAATCAATCAACAACAAACTTAAACGGATGTCTTACGACGTCCGCCCCGAGCAGATGCAACGAACGAAACCGAACAAAATGAGATTTAAAAAAAAAAAAAAAGAAAAGAAACCTTAATCGGTCCTAAATATTTTCTTTATCTATAAACAATATCGAAGTGTCTTACTTCATGAATTTTATTCGTTTGAATGTAATTTTTTGAAATTTCTAGTGCTTTGTCTCTTCATTATAATCATAATAAATTTTCGGTTTTTCTAATTTTGTCCTCCAATGTTTCCTTTCACAGCAATTAAAACAGTGAAAAGGCACACATACAATATTCATGTTATCTGTTTTGTTTGTATATCTTCTCTTTCGCAGTCGCTGTTTTACTATTCGTATTGAGATATATTCTTTTGCGACAGTATTAAAAGTATTATTTAGAGCAGAATTTCGGCTCGTACGTTGCCGAGCTACTTGATTGTCTGACGCAATTCTTTGCTTCGCTGCTTTGGCAACATCATATTCAATGTTTTCGTCGACTGATCTATGTTTTTTTTTTTTTTTTACAAATTGTGCACTGCGCCTCACTGGCAATATATTTTAGTTTCTATGTTTTATTACGTCCACATTTCAGTTTTGTGTGCTTCGCCAACTTTGTTTTGATCAGAACGTTTTAGAAAAATGCGAAATGACTCTGGTATAAATAAAAGTTTTATTAAAGTCGCTAAAGATGGAATATTTGCCAATATTACATACGACACCTATCTGGTACTTAAATTAAATGAGATATTGTTATACAGTAAATTTTATATGAAATTTAGGTATCTTGTTCACATTTCATTCTCAACATTGTGGCAACTAAAATCGACCGTATGGAAAGTATATGCTATGGACTTTTACCTCTGCAAACTCTTCAAAATTTCGTGCAATGGTTTACTACATTTAATGCTGCACAATAACTGCGTTGAACATCGAAACAAAATTAAGTCATTTATGGGGAAGGTATCAGTCAAGAAGATGTGTAAAAATCAAATTTTTGGGCCAAATAGTTTTTGTAAAATCGAATGATAAGTGTGTCAAAGCAGTCGGAACACCATGTGTCTGCACAGGCGAGCAGTGCAGTGATGACAAAATCGCGCACAGCGCGGAATACAGGGAACACGTCTCTGTAGCAGCGAAAGGATTAATGCGGCCGTGGTGGCTTTACTTCATAAACTGCGCGCTCCCCCCTAAACGTAAGTTTGCGATCTATACTATACTATGGCGCTGCAATCTCCCGCGTGTGGGCGGGCATGCGCGAGCCGCCAAGATAAAAGAATTGAACTGTAGTATAATATATTTGTCCAATGAATACTCATTTATCATCTGCATTTCTTGTTGGTGTAGAAATTTTAATGGCCAGTAGCGTATAAAGGAGCAGTGTACTGGCGGAGAAGTCGCCTGTACTCAGGTGATTCATGTGACAGGTTTATCACTGATTATGGCCGCACGACCGCAGTTAACAAACTCTGAACGCGGAGTGGTATCTGGATTGTGCAAGCTGGTGATGGCTTCATAATGGCGGGGTCTGTGTTCACGTGAAGTTGACTGGATCCTCTGCTCCAACTGAACTATCACTGACTGGAAATGGTAATGTTTGGCTACTTGGAGACCATCTGCAGCCATTCATGGATTTCATGTTCCCAAACAACTGCGCATGATGTCATCGGGCCACAAATGTTCGCATTAGGTTCGAAGGACGTTCTGGGCAATTCGAGAAAACGATTTGAGCACCCATATCGCCTGAAATGAATCTCATCAAACAGTTGTGGGACATAATCTAGTGGTCAGTTTGTGCACAGAATCCTGCATCGGAAACACTTTCGCAATTATGGACAGCTGCGAAGGCACCTTGGCTCAGTATTTCTGCAGGGGACTTCCAACGACTTGTTGAGTCCATGCCACGTCGAGTTGCTGCAGTATGCCAGGGAAAAGGAGGTCCGACACGATATTAGGAGGAATCCCACGACTTAAGTACATTTTATTCCTACATCTTCTACAAACCTTGATATATATATATATATATATATATATATATATATATATATATATATATATATATATATATATATAGAGTGTTTCACTAAATGTGTTTGCCTTCTGTAGGTTACGAAGTAATAGGCGACGACGGAAATGTTTATTGCGGTAGGTCACCATAAGAAACGTTACACTGTCTGCTGAGCTATGAACATAGTTTATTATGTTATTATCCAAAGAATTACAACAAAAAGATACATTTTTTAAATGGAACAATTGTTGTTTCTATCATGCACTGGAATCAGTAACACCAGCTGTGTATACGAGGTGCGGCTAGAAAAAAACCGGACTGATGCTGGAAAAAACATTTATTTACAATTATTTACAATTTCATGTTATCTCCTTCAATGTACTCTCCTCCTCGGTCTCTACACCGCTCCATACGAATTTTCCACTGTTCGTAGCAATGCTGCAGATCATTTTCGGTAAGTCCATACATTACTTCCGTCGCTTTTTCTTTTACTGCTTCAACAGTCTCAAATCTAGTTCCTTTCAAAGCTGACTTAACTTTAGGGAAAAGAGAAAAGTCACAGGGGGCCAAATCAGGTGAGTAGGGTGGATGATCTAAGATGGGAATGTTGTGTTTTGCCAAAAACGTCTTCACTGACAACGCACTGTGAGCTGGGGCATTGTCTTGGTGAAGGATCCATGACTTTTTTCTCCACAAATCGTTCCGTTTTCTCCGTACTCGCTCACGTAGGGTAGCCAGGACGCTAATGTAGTAATGCTGATTCACTGTTTGTCCCTCTGGTACCCAATCAATGTGCACAATCCCTTTGATGTCAAAAAAAAACAATCATCATTGCCTTGAATTTCGATTTTGACATTCGTGCTTTTTTTTGTCGTGGAGAAACAGGAGTTTTCCAATGCATCGATTGGCGTTTAGTTCCGGGATCGTAAGTAAAAAACCACGATTCATCGCAAGTAATAACATTTTGTAAGAAGGTGGGATCACTTTCAATGTTTTCCAGGATGTCAGAACAAATCATTCTTCGGCGTTCCTTCTGTTCAATTGTGAGACACTTTGGAACCATTTTTGAACACACTTTGTTCATGTTGAAATTTTCATGAAGAATCTGCCTAACACTTTCCTTGTCAACTCCTGTTAACTCAGACACTGCTCTGATTGTTAAACGGCGATCTTGTCGAACAAGTTTACCGATTTTTTCAATGTTTGCATCAGTTTTTGCTGACAATGGTCTGCCAGAGCGAGTGTCATCACTGGTGTCTTCGCGGCCATCTTTAAATCGTTTAAACCACTCAAACACTTGTGTTCGCGATAAACAATCATCGCCGTACACTTGTTGTAACATTACAAACGTTTCACTTGCACATTTTCCTAGTTTGAAACAAAATTTGATGTTAATACGCTGTTCTTTCTGTACACTCAACATTTTCCGACGCACAGACAAAACGTCAACTACTAAAAACAGACGCCACGGGCAGACTGGGTGCAGGAGGCAGATGAAACTCGAGCAGTAGGCGGAGCGAGAGTCACGTGACAGGCCACGCGACTTTCAGCCTTATTGCATTCGTTTTATTGTTTCACCAGTACTAGTCCGGTTTTTTTCTAGCCACACCTCGTACATCAATTTAAATGACATCCCTATCACTTTTAGTTTGGGAGCTACAACCCCTCAAAGTTTCAGGGGCATATGCCACACACTGTACATAATACATGGCTGTGTGGTGGGTCAATGATGTTCTGGCGGTGGGAAGGTTATTTAAATGAGATGTTCTGATGTGTGTCTCCATGTTCCTGAATGCCTTCTGAAGGATCTGCGGACGAGATGTAACATCGCCGGTGTCACGGAGCAACATGCGTCCTCGATGCACCGTTTTAGATCATCTGGGGATGTGGGCTCAGTGAAATTACCACTGTACTTCAGATATCCTCAGAAAAAGAAATCTGATGGTGTTAAATCAGGTGACCTTGCGGGCCATGACTGAGGACCATGGCGCCCCAACAACCTTCCTGCAAACCTGTTGTTTAGTTTCTCCACAGCAGCACGCGCAGAATGGGCTGGGTGACCATCGTGCTGCATCCACATATGGACTCTCGTGTGTAGACACACGTGTTCAAGCAGACCACCCAAACTGTCGACTATAAACGCGCGATTTATCTCACCTGTCAGTGTACCTGGGAAGTAGTGTTGACCGATGATTTCATCCCCAAGGGTTCCACACCATACATTAATAGACCATCTACGCTGACGGTCGACAGGTCGTACCCACCTAGGATTGTCTGCGGCCCAGTAGTGCACGTTATGGCGATTCATTGCACCATAATTTGTCAACGTGGACTCATCAGAGAACATAACAACTTGTAAAGACTCCAGACTGAAATTACGCATGGCCAATACACAGAATGTAACTCTCGCACGGAAATCGTTCCCATGCAGCTCCTGGGTACGGGTGAAACCTGTGGCCGTGTACCATACGCCACACAGATGTGAGACTGACACCAGCGACTGCAGCAACGGCTCGTAACCTGACATGAGGATCGTGGCGTACTGCACCTAAAACAAACACCTCCGTCTCCTCACTTTTGCAGTTCTTCGTCTCTTACTGTGGTGCATTACCATGCTGCCTGTTTTCCGAAGTCGTTGTTCGGCACGTAAGAACGTAATGGCTGCCGGAGCTCTTCGCCTAGGATATTTCACGACGTACGTCATGTCTGCTTCAGTGGCATCGTGTCGGCACTCGCCGAGCATCAGTAACATGTCAATTACTCGTTGTTCGTGTATGCCATCTTCATCCGATGTCAATAACTGTGTTATATTGAGCCCCGTTTGTTTGTGTGGCTCGAACTGTCGGGTGTACGGCCGTGTGCGGCGACAGTCGGCAGTCTAACAGCGCATCGAGGAAGCTTCTCGCTCCGTGACACCGGCGACGTTACAACTCGGCCGGACCACATTTAGGGGGCGCATTGCGTTATGCGCAGCGTGTGTGGTATCTGCCCCTGAAACTTTGAAGGGTTGTAGCTCCCAAACTAACAGTGATAGGGATGTAATTTAAATTGACGTATACACAGCTGGTGTTACTGATTCCAGTGTATGATAGAAACAACTATTGTTCCATTTAAAAAATTGTACCTTTTTGCTGTAGCTCTTTGGCTAATAACACAATAAACTATGTTCATAGCTGCACAGACAGTGTACGTTTCTTATGGTGACCTACCGCAATAAATTTTTCCGTCGCCTATTACTTCGTAACTTACAGAGGCATTTAGTGAAACACACTATACAGGGTTATTACAAATGATTGAAGCGATTTCACAGCTCTACAATAACTTTATTATTTGAGATATTTTCACAATGCTTTGCACACACATACAAAAACTCAAAAAGTTTTTTTAGGCATTCACAAATGTTCGATATGTGCCCCTTTAGTTCAAAAATGGTTCAAATGGCTCTGAGCACTATGGGACTCAACTGCTGAGGTCATTAGTCCCCTAGAACTTAGAACTAGTTAAACCTAACTAACCTAAGGACATCACACACATCCATGCCCGAGGCAGGATTCGAACCTGCGACCGTAGCGGTCTCGCGGTTCCAGACTGCAGCGCCAGAACCGCGCGGCCACTTCGGCCGGCCCACCCTTTAGTGATTCGGCAGACATCAAGCCGATAATCAAGTTCCTCCCACACTCGGCGCAGCATGTCCCCATCAATGAGTTCGAAAGCATCGTTGATGCGAGCTCTGGCACGTTTCTTGGTAGAGGAGGTTTAAACACTGAATCTTTCACATAACCCCACAGAAAGAAATCGCATGGGGTTAAGTTGGGAGAGCGTGGAGGCCATGACATGAATTGCTGACCGATCCATCGGTTTTCCAATCTCCTGTTTAAGAAATGCCGAACATCATGATGGAGTGCGGTGGAGCACCATCCTGTTGAAAGATGAAGTCGGCGCTGTCGGTCTCCAGTTGTGGCATGAGCCATTTTCCAGCATGTCCAGATACACGTGTCCTGTAACGTTTTTTTCGCAGAAGAAAAAGGGGCCGTAAACTTTAAACCGTGAGATTGCACAAAACACGTTAACTTTTGGTGAATTGCAAATTTTCTGCACGAATGCGTGAGGATTCTCTACCGCCCAGATTCGCACATTGTGTCTGTTCACTTCACCATTAAGAAAAAAATGTTGCTTCATCACTGAAAACAAGTTTCGCACTAAACGCAGCCTCTTCCATGAGCTGTTGCAACCGCGCCGAAAATTCAAAGCGTTTGACTTTGTCATCGGGTGTCAGGGCTTGTAGCAATTGTAAACGGTAAGGCTTCTGCTTTAGCCTTTTCCGTAAGATATTCCAAACCGTCGGCTGTGGTACGTTTAGCTCCCTGCTTGCTTTATTCGTCCACTTCCGCGGGCTACGCGTGAAACTTGCCCGCACGCGTTCAACCGTTTCTTCGCTCACTGCAGGCCGCCCCGTTGATTTCCCCTTACAGAGGCATCCAGAAGCTTTAAACTGCGCATACCATCGTCGAATGGAGTTAGCAGTTGGTGGATCTTTGTTGAACTTCGTCCTGAAGTGTCGTTGCACTGTTATGACTGACTGATGTGAGTGCATTTCAAGCACGACATACGCTTTCTCGGCTCCTGTCGCCATTTTGTCTCACTGCGCTCTCGAGCGCTCTGGCGGCAGAAACCTGAAGTGCGGTTTTTCTACGTATCTGTAGTGTGTCGTGACCATATGTCAATGAATGGAGCTACAGTGAATTTATGAAATCGCTTCAATCATTTGTAATAGCCCTGTATATTTCAAAATCTGTAGTAGTTGCTAGAATGAAATATACATAAAGCTTTTGCGTACTTACACATTGTTGTATGCCCTGAATGTTATATGATACATCAGTTTGACAAAAACTCTAACTATATGTGGCCAAGAAATAAGTATTAGTTCATTTTAATTTACTAGTCTAATACAAGCCTCATTTCATACTGTAGAGAACCTTACTGAAACATCTCTCACCAAAACTAAAGAGATTCTGGCCACATTTGAAGGTTATTAGTGTTCACGTGCTTATAGACCACACAGGATCTGAAATTAAGGGCAACAAAGCGAAACCATGAATGCTGCATTCGAACCTAGGTTGCCTGCTGACCAGGGGGATGCAGCTACCACTTCACCACCCTGGTACGTGGCTTTGCAGAACTACACGAACGACCCTACCACGGCTCCCTCCTCAGTCTAAAGTCACATTCACACCTCATCCCAGTTGTTATTCCCCCTAAGCTTCGCCTCTGCAATGCTGTTCCTGTTGAAATGAGCTGAGGTGTGAATGGGAATTGGGGCTGACGAGGGAGCCACGCTATCGTACTCCATGCAGTTGTACAAACGCTCTGTGCCGGGATGGCATAGTGGTTGGCGCATCTGCCTAGTGAGCAGGAGATCTGAGTTCGAATCCCGACCTTGGTATCAATTTCCATACGTCACTTCAGTCTGCATGCATACATCACAGACGTTGAGACTTGTAAAAGCGTCTAGAACCATATAATTTCATTTAATAAGTGAAGCACATCACAATGATATAAAAGGTATATCACGAAGGTATATTACTTATTTAAAAAGTACTATCTATTTAACCTTCTTCCACATCTCATAAACCCTACCATTACTATTGTAATTTAGTATGCTTTACGTAAGTAACAGAAATATCTGTCTCTATGTTGCCACGTATACTATACCCCAAAAGAACAAATAGTCCTGTCACGGGAAAAGGCACGTAAAATTTAGTTTAGTTTCCAAATAAAGTACACTATAGGAGGGTAGACCTGTCTATAGGAAAAGCTAATCAATAGAGTTACCCTTTTTACAGGATTTGACAGTGTGTTCTGTCTAATGAATAAATAAGTCAGACTATTCACTTCTTTTCCTAAGATCTTATCCAGCCGTTACATAGAAACGCATTATGGTTCAAATGGCTCTGAGCACTATGGGACTCAACTGCTGTGGTCATAAGACCCCTAGAACTTAGAACTACTTAAACCTAACTAACCTAAGGACATCACAAACATCCATGCCCGAGGTAGGATTCGAACCTGCGACCGTAGCAGTCGCACGGTTCCGGACTGCGCGCCTAGAACCGCGAGACCACCGCGGCCGGCCACTATGAATAATATTATACTGAAGCTAGGACAGCTGAGTTCTAAGTTCATTTAGTGTTTTAAAACATGTACTAATGGTTGTCAGCCTATCCTGACAATGAAACAGTGAACTACTGGGAAACCAGAAGTATGAATTTAGCCTATTTTTTGCTACTATTTACGTTGCATCTTCATATAAATATTACTCCACGTAAACAATGTTGAACTATATCTTTATAAATTATGTTTTTAAAACAGGAAAAACACAGTAGATAACTTCAAGGAAACTAAAAAAATTGGCCAGGACGGAACTTTAGAACAGCCGCAGGAGGCCGCTACACGGATAGCAGAGGCTGTGTGGCGTGGACTAGGTTAGAGGGTCTCGGGAAAACTCAAGAAGGGCTTCAGTCACAAAGGGTGCAGGCCGAACACAGGAAGAACGTAGACACAGGAACCATCTGTATAACAGTTGCAAATTGTCGTAGCTGTGTTGGCAAAGTACCAGAGCTACAAGCGCCAATAGAGAGCACTGATGCTCAAATCGTTATAGGCACTGAAAGCTGTCTAAAGCTGGAGATAAGCTCAGCCGAAACTTTTGCGAAGAACCTAACTGTGTTCCGAAAGGATAGGCTAAACACAGTTGGCGGTGGCGTGTTTTTTGCTGTTAGAAGTAGTTTATCTTGTCGCGAAATTGAAGTAGATAGTTCCTGTGAGTTAGTATGGGCAGAAGTCATTGTTGGGAACCGAAATAAAATAATAATTGGATCCTTTTACCGACCTCCCAATTCAGAAGATACAGTTGTTGAAAGGTTCAAAGAAAACTTGAGTTTGATTTCAAACATGTACCCGACTCATACGATCATAGTTGGTGGTGACTTTAATTTACCCTCGATATGTTGACGAAAATACATGTTTAATTCCGGAGGTACGCATAAAATACCATCCGAAATTGTGCTAAACGCATTCTCTGAAATTTATTTCGAGCAGTTAGTTCATGAGCCCAAGCGAGTAGTAAACGGTTGTTAAGACACACTTGACGTCTTAGCAACGAATAATCCTGAGTTAATAACAAGCATCAAAATGGATACAGGGATTAGTGAACACGGGGTTGTCGTAGCGAGACTGAATATTGCAACCCCCAAATCCTCCAAAAATAAACGAAAAATATACATATTCAAAAAGCAGATAAAAATTCACCTGACGCCTTCCTGAGAGACAATCTAAATTTCTTCCAAATTAGTAATAAAAGTGTAGACCAGATGTGGCTTGAATTCAAAGAAATAGTATCAGCAGCAATTGAGAGATTTATACCAAATAAATTAACAAACGACGGAGCTGGTCCTCCTTGGTACACAAAACGGGTTAGAACACTGTTGCAGAAACAACGAAACAAACATGCCAACTTTAAACAGTCGCAAAATCAACAGGATGCGATCTTTTACAGAAGCTCGAAATTTAGCGGAGACTTCAATGCGAGATGCTTATAACAGTTTCTACAACGAAACGTTGTCTCGAAACCTGGCAGAAAATCCTAAGAGATTCTGCTCGTATGTGAAGTATGTTAGCGGCAAGAAACAGTCAATGCCTTCTCTGCGCGATAGCAACGGTGATAATATCGAAGACAGTGCTGCCAACGCAGAGTTGCTAAACACAGCTTTTCGACATGCTTTCACAAAAGAAGACGAAATAAATATTCAAGAATTCTAACCAAGAACAGCTGCCAACATGAGTAACGTAGAAGTAAATATCCTGGGAGTAGTGTAGCAACTTAAATCACTTAATAAAAACAAGACTTCTGGTTCAGACTGTATACCAATTACGTTCCTTTCAGAGTATGCTGATGCACTAGGTCCATACATATACAACATTTCGCTCGACGAAAGATCCGTACCCAAAGACTGGAAAGTTGCACAGGTGACACCAATATTCAAGAAAAGTAGTAGGAGTAATCCACTAAATTACAGGCCCATATCATTAACGTCGATATGCAGCAGGATTTTGGAACATACGAATTACTTCGAAGAAAACGGTCTATTGACACACAGTCAACATGGATTTAGAAAACATTGTTCTTGTGAAACACAAGTAGCTCTTTACTCACATGAAACCGAGCGAGGTGGCGCAGTGGTTAGACACTGGACTCGCATTCGGGAGGACGACGGTTCAATCCCGCGTCCGGCCATCCTGATTTAGGTTTTCCGTGATTTCCCTAAATCGATCCTAGGCAAATGCCGGGATGGTTCCTTTCAAAGGGCACGGCCGACTTCCTTCCCTGTCCTTCCCTAATCCGATGAGACCGATGACCTCGCTGTCTGGTCTCCTTCCCCAAACCAACCAACCAACCTTTACTCACATGAAGTGTTGAATGCTACTGACAATACATTTCAGATTGATTTCAGATTGCATTTCTGGAAGGCTATTGACACTGTACCACACAAGCGGCTTGTGGTGAAATTGCGTGCTTATGGAATATCGTCTCAGTTATGTGACTGGATTTGTGATTTGCTGTCAGAGAGGTCACAGTTCGTAGTAATTGACGGAAAGTCATCGAGTAAATCAGAAGTGATTTCTGGCGTTCCCCAAGGTGGTGTTATAGGCCCTTTGCTGTTCCTTATCTATATAAACGATTTGGGAGACAATCTGAGCAGCCGTCTTAGGTTATTTACAGATGCCGCTGTGGTTTATCGACTAATAAAGTCATCAGAATATCAAAACAAATTTCAAAACGATTTAGAAAATATATCTGCATGGAGCAAAAATTGGCAGTTGACCCTAAATAACGAAAGATTGGAGCTCATCCACATGAGTGCTAAAAGGAATACGTTAAAATTCGGTTACATGATACATCAGTAAAACCTGAAGGCCGTAAATTCAACTAAATACCTAGGAATTACAATTACGAACAACTTAAATTGGAAAGAACACATAGAACATGTTGTGGGGAAGGCTAACCAAAGACTGCGTTTTATTGGCAGGACACTTAGAAAATGTGACAGATCTACTATGGAGACTGCCTATACTACGCTTGTCCGTCCTCTTTTAGAATACTGCTGCGCTGTGTGGGATCCTTACCAAATAGGACTGACGGAGTACATCGAAAAAGTTCAAAGAAAGGCAGCACGTTTTGTATTATCGGGAAATATGGGAGAGAGTGTCACTGCAATGATACATGATGTGGACTGGGCATCATTAAAACAAAGGCGTTTTTCGCTGCGACGGAATCTTCTCACGAAATTCCAATCACCAACTTTCTCCTCCGAATGCGAAAATATTTTGTTGGCACCGTCCTACAAAGGGATAAACGATCACCATGATAAAATAAGGGAAATCAGAGCTCGTACGGAAAGATATAGGTGTTCGTTTTTTTCCGCGCGCTGTTCGAGAACTGTGAAGGTGGTTCGATAAACCCTCTGTCAGGTACTTAAATGTGATTTGCTGAGTATCTATGTAGATGTAAATTTAATCAATAAACTTAAATACTAAAATACTTAGATACTAAAGCACACACTTTTTATACTGAACATTTCACTTCAAGAAAACCTCTTTCTTACTGGAATTTACTTTCAAAAGCTATTACTCTTTGAACAATTCTAGTAATTTGGCTTCAATCTGATTGAATTTTATGTATACAAAATTTTCCTAAAACACTTTGCAATAGTTGTGAAAACACAAAAATAAGGCCAGCCACTGTGTTCGAGCGGTTCTAGGTGTTTCAGTCCGGAACCCCGCGGCTGCTACGGTCACAGGTTCGAATCCTGCCTCGGGCATGGATGTGTGTGATGTCCTTAGGTTAGTTACGTTTAAGTAGTTCTAAGTTTAGGGGACTGATGACTTGGCACTTCATAAGTCTGTAAAACAGGATACTCGGATTAATCAATCATCAGGAACGAACCATATATAGGTGTATGATTAGGATGAAATAACAGGGTGAATCAGTTTCCTTAAAGTTCAAGAATGATTATTAAAGCACAGTTTAAATTAAAGGTTCAGGCTGTACAAAAGTAAGAATACAAAAAGAATATTATCTGGTGGCTGTAGGCTTGGGCGTGGCGAACAATCATGACGCTTACACTACCCACAGTATGCCTGCAAGTATCTTGCTGTGTGGGCTCAATCTCTCTTCTTGACGTCGTTCAGTTTTATATACAGGACACAACAACTCGCAGGAATGCCGTAAGCCGTTTGCAGTCTTCATCCGAGGTATTTTTGTGCGAATTTGCAGGCAAAGCTTCTCCTGCCCCACAAAGGTGTTGCCTCAATCACTGGTGCCTAGAGACTGTGTGACTCACTTCCCGTGCTTGCTCTAGGCAGCGCGCCATTGCCACATTTTCCACTCACCAGAGCCACTTCCGTTTCAAACAAAAGCACACTGGCTTTTACATAGCACCTATTTTTTACATTGTTTCTAAGTGTGACCTTTTCTCAAATTGTCAAGTTTTCATCAACATGAACAATTTATACACACAAATATTTTTAAATACAAAATGTGATCAGAAAAGTATTTAACGCAATAAACAATTTACATTGTATTTTACATACATTGCTCACATACAATGCAAAGAACTTCAATTTCCAGTATAGTATACTTTACTTAAATATACCGAAAATATAGTGCCAATATGCGAAAATTTTAAAGCAAAAAAAAAAATCATAAAAATTTAAATGAACCATAAACAAATAATTCTGGCCATAAAATCTACTATGACTAGGTCAACAACAATGAATACATTACAAAAATTTGTTCACCAGCTAGCAGAATCTCCCCCAAAAAAAGAAAATAGTCATTTACTAAAACATGCTTCCTGTATTCCCACCTCGTTCTCACATGACGTCTTTTCATGCCGAAAACGTTCCAATATGGCTCAGCGGAGCAGAACAGCCATCTTCACACTTTCACCATTCTCCCCAGAATGACGACCAAAGGTGGCTGTGCTTAGCGGTTAATCCACACAGCCTGTTGGTGGGGGGGGGGGGGGGTGAGGGGGCAGGGGAAGACAGTCATCATAGTTCAACTGGCGGGTGTATCTAAATCGATAGTTGAAGGTCCTGTTAGTTACAAGCGCCAGCAGACGAAGCAAAAACCGTGATACATAGAGAAGCTCTACTTGAGGTACCACAGCGTACTTACGAAATCGATAAACTGTAACTAACATGGAGCTGTGTCTCTTCCCCACCACACATTTTCATAAACGTAACGGAAATTGTGTGAAATGATGACAGATTAGACAGAGTCTGAGATCCGTAATGTTACCAGATTCAAATGGCTCTGAGCACGATGGGACTTAACATCTGAGGTCATCAGACCACTAGAACTTAAAACCACTTAAACCTAACTAACCTAAGGACATCACACACATCCATGCCCGAGGCGGGATTCGAACCTGCAACCTTAGCGGTCGTGCGGTTCCAGACTGAAGCGCCTAGAACCGCTCGGCCACTCCGGCCGGCAATGTTACCAGGATAAATAAATAATATAGTGCGTAGTTGGCTCTGTTTCTTGGGAATCTCCTTGATGTTGTACAGGGTGTTCCAAAACTATCTTTACAACTGTCATCACCTTTATTTCAGAAACAGATATAGGTAGAAATCTGGTTTGCAGCATAATGTTTGCACAGAGTTATAGTTTTAGTAGCCGTTTAACAGAGTTGAAGATATACATCACGTGTAGCACGCAGGATATCTCCACGATATTCCAATTCTTCTCATGCCCAGCCTGTCATATCCTGATTGACGTGTACAGCTGGTGCCCCATTGGGAGCACACAGATACTGCACGCCCCGCACCATAGTCTGGTAGACAACATCCTTCACAAAGTCCCGCAATGAGAAAAAAGTCTGATGGGCTATGATCGGAGACCTTGCGGGTTTCGAAATGGCTCGTCCTATGCCAATACAGTGATATGTCTAACGGTTAACAGTTGAGACCCAGTGGTGAGGTTGGGAGCCATCCTGCTGTAGCATATTGTCATCTTGATGTTCTTCGATCTGTGGAAATGTAAACTGTTCCATAACGTCGAGGTTACTGATGTGTATATACACAATCAAAAAAAGTTATGCGTCACTTCGGTTCCGATAGTTCCGGAACCTGTACAGATAATTGGAATAGAGCTCAACATAAACATCATTTCCGCCCTTTTTGTTGCTCATGAAAACCACACATTGCATGTTGTACCACCATACAGCGAGTCCTTCAGAGGTAGTGGTCCAGATTGCTGTACACACCGGTACGTCTAATACCCAGCAGCACGACCTTTTGCATTGATGCATGCCTGTATATGTCGTGGCACTCTATCCACAAGTTCATCAAGGTACTGTTGCTCCAGATTGTCCCACTCCTCAACGGCGATTTGGCGAAGGTTCCTCGGAGTGGTTGGTGGGTCACTTCGTCAATAATGAGCCCTTTTCAATCTAGCCCAGGCGTGTTCAATAGGATTCATGTCTGAAGAACATGCTGGCCACTCTAGTCGAGCGATGTCGTTATCCTGAAGGAAGTCATTCACAAGACATGCACGATGGGGGCACGAATTGTCGTCCATGAAGACGAATGCCTCGCCAATATGCTGCCGATATGGTTGCACTATCGGTTGGAGTATGGTATTTACGTATCGTACAGCTGTTACGGCGCCTTCTGTGGCCACCCGCGGTGTACGTCGGCCCCACATAATGCCACCCCAATACAGCAGAGAACCTCCACTTTGCTGCACTCGCTGGACAGTATGCCTAAGGCATTCAGACTGACCGGGTTGCCTCCAAACACGTCTCCGACGATTCTCTGGTTGAAGGCATGCGACACTCAACGGTGAAGAGAACGTGATGCCAATCCTGAGCGGTCCATTCGGCATGTTGTTGGGTTTATCTGCACCGCGCTGCATGGTGTCGTGGTAACAAAGATAGACCTCGTCATGGACATCGGGAGTGTAATTGCGCATCATGCAGCCTATTGCGCACAGTTTGACTCGTAACACGACGTCCTGTGTCTGCACGAAAAGCATTATTCAACATGGTGGCGTTGCTGTCAGGGTTCCTCCGAACCATAATCAGTAGGTAGCGGTCATTCACTACAGTAGTAGCCCTTGGGCAGCCTGAGCGATGTATGTCATCGACAGTTTCTGTATAGAGCGAGAGAGAGAGAGAGAAGAAACCAAAACGTTTTGGAGCAGACCACAGCATTTGTTTAGCTTTGGACTATCATGCACAATTTCCTTGTTCAGGTGGAGGTTGTGAGAGCCCCAGACCTTCACATGCTGTTTACCTTCTTGGACACATGAAAGCAAGCTTCGCCCGTAAGCATCACCTTTTTGCGGATAGTCTGGGTCATCGTCGATGCGACTCAGAATGTCAACTAGGAAAGCTTTTCCCTTTGGCCTGTCATCAGGTCAGGTTGAAGCGCATGCAGCAGCTGCACCATGCCGCTTCAGCGTCTTGTGCCTCGCACAGTTCACCGCGGTTGGTGGCAGCTGCAACCGTCGGCACGCTGGGACGGACTGATCTGGCAGAGCTCTGGACAAATGCCTGTCCCACATGTGCGTTAGTCGTTCTCCGACACCCAGCACCCGTCCTCTTCATCATACTTCCGGATTCCTTGTACCTCGTGAACCACTGTCAATGGTGGTATACGTCTGTGGCGCGTCTGGAAGTACCGCTGAACCTTGGTGTCAGATTTGGTCTCTATCAGCCAATCCACACATTGTGCGCTCAGCTGGAACAACGGGGGGAGAGGTGGTAGATGGTCATTTTCGTTAATCACTAACCTATAAAGACGAAAACGAAACTTCAGGTACGTGATCAAAACTGTTAAGATCATTTGTGAACACCCTGTGCATATACCAATGGGGATCTCTACCATCTGTAATTATTCTGCTAGGTGCAAGGTGTTTCACAATGTTCTGATAATTTCAAATTAGAATAACACACAATCTAATTGCCAAACGTAGGTGAACGTTTTAGACAGGCTACAACCTTTAACAAAGTTTACTTAAGAAATATCACATCGCAGAAATGACGATCATTCGTGGCTACACAATAATGGAGGCGTTTCACCCATTTTTTGAACACATCTTTCTACACTGTTGGAGGAATTCTGAGAATTTCATAGTGAATTCGATCTTTTAACAATGTAAGATGCCGCAGTGTTCAGCGTCTGTGCACGTTTTCGTAATAAACAACGATGGCTTGCCTGTAAACTGCTACGCACACGTTCGATGTTCTCGGGAGTTCGAACTGTTACCCGAGGGGCGGTTGACTTCCCATTCGATGCACTGGCAGTTTGCACGAAAGTTTCAAAATGGTTCAAATGGCTCTGAGCATTATGGGACTTAACTGCTGAGGTCTTCAGTCCCATAGAACTTAGAACTACTTAAACCTAACTAACCTAAGGACACCACACACATCCATGCCCGAGGCAGGATTCGAACCTGCGACCGTAGGGATCGCGTGGTTCCAGACTGAAGCGCCTTGAATCGCTCGGCCACCAGCGACAGGCGGACGAAAGTTTCTCACGCAGTTTAATATTGTTACACGAACAGGTATTGCATATCGCAACTGAATCTCCAAATGCGTACCAAAGTCATTCGCCGTCCAGTCAATCAGGATAACTTTTTACCACTCTATGTACCTCCATACCACCTACTATTTCTGTTTTAAATGGCTCCTCCTCCTGCTACTTGGACTATTTTGTACCAAAAGTAACAGGTTTATTACCTCTGTGGTTTCTAATTAGGTTTGCAGTTTTCCTTGCACCTTCTCCAAAGCTCCACGTCTACATCTACATGGAAACTCTGCGTTCACACTTAAGCGACTGGCAAAGGGTTCATCGAACCACCTTCACAATAATTCTGTATTATTCTAGTCTCAAACAGCGCGCGGAAAGAACGTTCACCTATATCTTTCTGTGCGAGCTCTTATTTCCCTTATTTTATTATGATGATCTTTCCTTCCTATATAGGCCAGCGACAACAAAATATTTTCGCATTCGGAGGAGAAAGCTGGTGATTGAAATTTCGTGAGAAAATTCAGTCGCAACGAAAAACGCCTTTGTTTTAATGATGTCCACCCGAAATTCTGCCGGCCGAAGTGGCCGTGCGGTTAAAGGCGCTGCAGTCTGGAACCGCAAGACCGCTACGGTCGCAGGTTCGAATCCTGCCTCGGGCATGGATGTTTGTGATGTCCTTAGGTTAGTTAGGTTTAACTAGTTCTAAGTTCTAGGGGACTAATGACCTGAGAAGTTGAGTCCCATAGTGCTCAGAGCCATTTGAACCATTTGAACCCGAAATTCTGTAACATGTCCGTGACACACTCTTCCCCTATTTCGCGATAATTGAAACTTGCTGCCCTTCACTGAACTTCCTCGATGTACTGCGTTAATCCAATCTGGCAAGGATCCCACACCGCGCAGCAGTACTCCAAAAGAGGGCGGACAAGCGTGGTGTAGACAGTCTCTTTAGTAGATCTGTTACATTTTCTAAGTATCCTGCCAAAAAAGGCAGTCTTTTGTTTGCCGTCCGAGGCTTGTTATTATCCTTTAATTGCACTGACTGTGAAGAGAGCTTCTGGGAATACTGGTTGAAGTTGAACAGTGCCAGGTCTGTACAAATATCTTGATATTACGAAGTAAACCTGCAATACTGAATTAACACTGTCCGTTTTTACCTCTTAAAAACATTTGATTTTCTTCTGACATGCTCTAAATGTACTCAATGCATTACATATAGGAAAGATACTATGTGTTTTGAGACAGGTCTAAAGTTGCGCTAAATTGGAGTGTATGACTAAGTGTATTGAAACGAATTTTACTCTAATATGACGTAGTCAGTGTAGATTTTCTCTTTCCCGAGCACTCAATAACTACAGGTGTCAAATGTTACAATGTCTGTAGTGATGTGTAACTTATTCTGTGATCAGGATTTTCCAAAAATGGAAAAAAAATGGTACAAAATTACCCCAATAGAGCACAGCCAAAATACGCAGGATGTTGCTTCCACCAGTAGCACACGATTATCGACCTGTACATGGGATGACTGCAAAAAGAACAGTGCTACAAACTGCGGAACGTCCATTTTCATATCAGAAAAATGTTCTCCCATGTAACAATGTCACGCATACACTGTTAAAAAAAAATTGCCATCAGCAGATTTCGAACTCGGGACCTTCGGTACGACGATCTAACGCTCTATCAACTCACCTAACTTTTTCTTTTTTTTAAATCTCATTTTGTTCGTGATTGGTCGTTGTCTTTGTTCGTGGCGGACGTCCAATGAAGCTTGTTCAAGTCCATCGTTGATCCATGCACTCAGTTTTTTTTTTTTTTTATGACAGAGTGCAGCTAATCCTCTGACCGAACACACTGAGCTATCGCGCCGGCGCTTACTTTTTATCTTGACGTTCAAAGGTCACTGATACGCTTTTCGAATGCTCCGTAATTCTGGTATTAGTTTTAATTACCATTTACACGTTCTCTACTGGACGACAGCACACAGCACCAACTAAATCAATGTTTTGGTTGATACTCTATCGACACACAACGTTTCGTAGCGATGTGGGTGTCTGATATCTGGAGGTTTTGGTGTGAGAAACACTCTGTGCATATTTACCGCAGAGTTTGAACGACAGATGCTCTACGTGTTCACTGCCTGAATCTGGTTTAGTCACGTACTTGATAAAAGGTCGGCAACTAGTGAGAACTCGCGGCTATATCGCTCGTACCTGCTGGCAGCCCTGCACACGCACTGCCCCGCCCCACACGCGGGTGCGTGCGCGCAGCCCGAGCCGCTGAGCGCTTCGCCGGACCGCTTCCGCCTGCTGCTGCGTCTGCTAGCGCGCCCGAGCCGCCTAAATTAATTTCACTTCTTCGCCTGAGGACACGGCCCGCACAGCGTAAACCGGAAATGGCGCTGGGAAACAAAGGAAATTGCGTCGCGGCGCCGTCCCAAAACACGAGCCGCCGTGTCCGCCTTGTTGCCTCGCCAGGCGCGCTGCCCGCCTGTGTAGTCTCACCGTACTTCCGCTGGCGAGGCGCGGCGTTATGGAGCAGCCGACGGACGTCTTATTCCTTTCGGCAAGTGGGTCACGGTAGTCCTAACTCTGTCCGTACTGGTTGCCATCCGCTCCTTCTTTGTTCTGAAGGGTGAAAGAGAAACAGGAAACAGCTCCTCGATTAGGCCAAGGGTCCCTGCAGTGTCGACCGACCGCCGAGTAATCCTACGTTGTACTGCTTCATTTGGTGCTATACGGAAGAGCACGGGCTCTAAATAACCGTCTTCCAGCCGTTGTCAGCTTCACACACCTTGGAGCCGTTGCCACTCGTTCAGGTAGCTCCTCAATCTGACCCACTGCACTCGTGCTTCTCTTGCGTAACGAGATACCCCCACAATGTGGCTGTGGAGCCAGACTGATGGTATCCCATATGTTGCTGGAGTGTCCCCTTCGTAACAAGTAAAACTTTCCAGATTCCTTCCAGATTATTCACGGATGGTTGACCTGGTCCTCAGTTTCCTACATGAACGTGGTTCTTATTTTCAGTTATAAGGTTTTCCTTTACTCCTGGACCAGGGGTAGTGTGATCGTGGTAGGGGCGTCTCTTCGTGTTTTCTATGTCAGGGACTCGTCATCACTCACCCTTTTATCCCTCTGATTTTCCAGTTTTCACATTTGCCCTACCCTTTTGTGCCTTCTACTAGAGTGGCTCCCAATCTCTTTTATACCATTACCCCTGAATGCAACTACACATTAGCTAGTACCCCCGCCCTTCCCCCCCCCCCCACTCCCACCTGTTGCCACCCCTCTCCCACACATTATTGGTGATAATGCACCTAACTAAACTGTAGAATGAAAGATTTGATGTTTGTGTGTATGTGTGTGCTTGTGTGTGTTAGAACGAATGACGAAGGAATTCGTGGAGTATCGCAAGTGCTACTCACGACTGCTTCTCAGATAAGAGAGCTATCTGTCCACAGTGAGGGTAGACACTTGTTACAAAACATGCTCTCCCTGCTTTACTCCTCTTCATTGCGGCACTTGCTTGACCTGCACCCTGTAACTTCATTTAAAATGAACCAAGTAAAAATGTGTGCACTACATTGCTGTTCGTAAATCGCTTTATTGCTGCACTCCTTACTTCTGAACTGGCCGATATTGGAGCCTACAGGCTGTTAATGCTTTGTGACTGACTACAGCCACTAGCAGTAATAGTAATAATAATAATAATAATAATAATGTATACGGCACTATAGTAGCCCTTATGTAATTACTGCTGTGTCGTGCTGTCAATTAATTCATTTATCTGCTTCGAAGCGAGTAATTAAGCAATTTCTGTGTTATTGCAGGTACTATCTACAAGTTGGAGAAGACATTTGCTTCAGATATTTAGCATTTGTTACGCACATGTCTCTCTTCTATCATCAGTGACGCACGGGACAAGGCACAACATACACTGAAGATCCAAAGAAACTGGTGCAACTGAATGATATCCTGTAGGGCCCCCGTGAGCACGCAGAAGCCCCACAGGGCCCTCCATAAATCCGTAAGAGTACGACGGGGTGGAGATCTCTTCGGAACAGCACACTGCAAGACAACCTAGATATGCACAGTAATGTTCGTATCTTGGGAGTTTGTTGGCCAGTGGAAGTGTTTAATCTCAGAAGAGTGTTCGTGGAGCCACTCTGTAGCAATTATGGACGTGTGGGATGTCGTATTGTCCTGCTGGAATTGCTCAAATCCGTCCGAATGCACAATGGACATGAATGGATGCATGTGACCGGACAGGATGCTTTCGTATGTGTCACCGGTCACAGTCATTGTCAGGACTCTCGTACCTCTCCAACTGCCTACACCATTACAGAGCCTCCACCAGCTTAAACAGTCCCCTGCAGACATGCAGGGTCCTTTGATTCGTGGAGTTGTCTCCATGTTCGTGCACGTCCATCCGCTCAATACAATTTGGAACGAGACTCGACCGACCAGGCAACATGTTTCCAGTCATCAATAGACCAATTCCGGTGTTGACAGGCCCAGGCAAGGCGTAAAGCTTTGTGTCGTGCAGTCATCAACGGTACACGAGTGGACCTTCGGTTCCGAAAGCCGATATCGATGATGTTTCGTTGAATGCATCGCACGCTGACACTTGTTGATGGCCCAGCATTGAAATCTTCAACAATTTGCGGAAGGGTTGCACTTCTGTCAAGTTGATCGATTCTAAGGGAAATCATCAGTTCATCGCTACCTCGGAGATGCTGTGTGCTATCGCTCGTGCTCCGACTGTAACTCCACGTTCAAACTCACTCACATCTTGATAACCCGTCATTGTAGCAGAAGTAACCAATCTAACAACTGTATTGTGTGGACCACGTGAGGAACCTGTAACCACCATCGCATTATTACTAGTAATTGATAACAGTAATTATTGATAACTTACATAATCAATATTAGAGTCGTAAAAACTGTGATAATGGTAATTATCTTTTGAAAATGATTTAGTTTCGTGACAAAAACAGAAGCGAATCGTTTAGTTTTTGCCCCCCAGAAAATTTCATTTTACCCCTCAGGGGGTAATTAGCCTCAGCTTGAGAACCACTCTTTTACTGTGTGTGTGTGTGTGTGTGTGTGTGTTCCAACTTTCTCGCTTTATAGTTTGACCCCTCTGACTGGATCCGCCAGCTTTTAACAGACCTTCTACCTTACGAAAACGACTTTTGAATCGCGGGACTGATGACCTCTCCGTTTAGTCCCATAATCCCCTCATCAACCAGTCAATCAATCACGAAGGAAAAATTGCTGTCAGTACCGAAGACTGAACCAGGTGAGGATCGAAGGGGGAAGGGCAATCGTGAAACGCCCAAACATAACATTTTAATAGATGTGTTTGTATTTCTCCTCACGTCAGTTTCCAAATCGCATAGATAACTATTGGGGAATAAGGTACCATGGAAATTACGGGTCTCGAAAACGGCAGAGGAACCTGGAAATTACAGACTACGCGAGCTCGACAAAAATATGGAAACATCGCAAGAAATACATACTTCAACTTAAAAACTGATGCTAGCCAAAATTGCTAGTGGCATTGTCGATTTTCGCTTTGGCACCTGTGCAATGTCCTCAGTGCGTTGCAAGTGCCAATCGCGGGTTGAACAGTGTTCTGTGTAGTTGTGCGCCGGCCGGGGTGACCGATCGGTTCTAGGCGCTACAGTCTGGAACCGCGCGACCGCTACGTTCGCAGGTTCGAATCCTGCCTCGGGCATGGATGTGTGTGACGTCGTTAGGTTAGTTAGGTTTAAGTAGTTCTACGTTCTAGGTGACTGATGACCTGAGAAGTTGAGTCCCATAGTGCTCAGATCCATTTGAATCATTTTGTAGTTGTCCGTGCATTATGTCGCAGCCAAGTGAATTCGGACATGTGCAAATTGTTGGTGTTCTTATGGTTGGTGTTTCCGTACCCGAAAGAGGCGATATGTTTGACACTTCAAGACGCACCGTATCGAACATTTATACGCATGCAGGGGAAGCAGAAAAACGTCATCCGCTAAGTCACAGCGCGGACGAAAGCGTATTTTCAGTGATCGTGAAAGCCAGTCATTGAAGAGAACTGTGACGGAAAAGTAAGGAGGCAGTAGCTGCGAAAGTCACTGCAGAACTGAATATCGCTCTCACGGACCCTGTCTGCACCAAAACAATACGAAAGTGAGCGTCATAACTTGGGAATAGCAGGGTGAGATGGAGTTGCAAGACCACTCACCAGCGATGCAAATGCCCGTAACAGGAAAAAAAAACAGAAGGTCGTTGGTCACGGCGATGAATACCATATACATCAGGCATCCTTGCCTTACTGATCTGCCGGTTTCAATGGGACTGCTGGATTGACCATTTACGCTGATTCTGAATGTAGATTTTATTAAGGACTTTATGTACGATAGCCATGAAACGCTGTGGGAAGTTCAAAACTCACTTACTCCGGAAGGGGCAGGCGCGTTTTAAACTACTGAACGCTTTTTCAAAATCCAGCGGTATTATGGCGTATTTTATTGTACAAACTTCAGCGCACAGTGTTCAACGAATGGCTCTGTCTTTGCCCACGTTCGAATTATATCGTCGAGTTACTGTGTTCATTATTAATTTTAGACCTTAACTGAGCGACCGAGCTAAAGTCTTAAAGGCACCAGTCGCTGAATAAACAACACTTTGTAAAAGACAATTATATTTTTTTCATAAAGTACGCACTTAATCCCTGTAGTCTTTTTTATTTTGTTCGCTTGCAAACTGAAGAACGGCAGGTCAAGTTCCATGAACGATATTTCACCATCTGCCCTCGCTCTATTATTACAACCAACTTCCTGGAGAGAGATATAGAGTTATGTCAACATACGCATGGCAAACATTGACCTGCAAAGTTGACATTCCTGTTGCATCGTTTGTCGATATGGTTGATTTGCCTTTTGATGGTGGACTACTGCAGAACAGATACACCGAAAATGATGTAACATATCCACATACTGCTCTTGTCAAGTGTGCAAACTGCTCCTTTACGCTGTGTTTTATCGCTTCATTGAAACAGTGCATTTGCATTTCGATGGCGAATAACGGAAGAAGGAACGACAACATAGCAACGTCTATTTTAGGAAATATGACTCTGAGAGTACAGGCCCTGTAAATGTTTAACTTTGTGCCAGAGCAGTTGTGATTCTGATGATCTTAACTATCTGGTGCACATTACTGTTTCTTTAGCGACTTGTGCTTCTGTAGTTTTTCCATTCCTTGACATGCAAACACAGATCGTGCACACATGCGAAGTTTTACAAGTAAACGACCATGATGGGTGGTGGAACAGACACCTCTCCGTATCTCGAAACCATTTTTATTCGGTTTTAGCTGTATGAGTTTTGTACGTGCAATGTCACAGTTTTTATTTCGAAAGTTTCCAATTATTGAAGTCAACTGATACTGGTTACCAGTGAGTGTAAATAAATAGAAGCTTCTGTTAGGATTATTGTGAAAAAAAAAACTAAGAAATCAGTCTTCACAAATATTCTTGATGGGACTTAACAAGAGAGATGGTGTAGTGAGTGAGAAGACAATGGACTAGCGTACCGGAAGGCGGCGGTTCAAATTCCCCTGTATGGCTCTGAGCACTATGAGACTCAACTGCTGAGGTCATTAGTCCCCTAGAACTTAGAACTAGTTAAACCTAACTAACCTAAGGACATCACAAACATCCATGCCCGAGGCAGGATTCGAACCTGCGACCGTAGCGGTATCGCGGTTCCAGACTGCAGCGCCTTTAACCGCACGGCCACTTCGGCCGGCAAATTCCCGTGTATCCATCTGCATTTAGCTACCTCATCGTTTCTCTAAGTCACTTAAGGCTAATGCCACGACGGTTTCTCGGATAAGGTCATGGTCGAATGCCTTCTTTTCCATCAACAATCTGAGTTTCGCTTTGTCTCTGATGACGTCGTCGTCAACGAGAAGTTTAAAGTGTAATCTTTCTGTCCTCCGCAGACGGGAAATATCCTGTCGATTTCTGTTAAGAGAAAGCACTATACTGGCTTGTCGCCGGCTCTGTGAGCGGTTTAATGTCACACCTTTGAAGTTACGATGCTTTCCGTCTGTTTGTCAGAAATTTTTGGTAATGGAGTCCTCAAAGCTCGTTAAAAATTTCTTCGTACTTTCGTCTAAGCTTCCGTTCTATGTCCCAGCGTCTTGTAGAACGGTAGAGCACCAACCTTTTCGAAGTCGGGTTGTCAGCCTTAAGCAGATCAGCCAAAACTTCATAAACAGTCGCATAACAGCGCATTGGTCCATCTTTTTAACGCAGTACTACGGCGATTATTCTGCGTGTCATGGTTTCGACAAGTTGCCGGTAGGTTTCTGGAGGTGTGTGGCACCAGATGTCTAGGCACAGCTCACGCAGTTCCTGTAAATTACCGATCGATGGCCTTTGGGTGCTCAAGTGCCACCCGATATGATCCCCACATGCGCCCCATCGACTTCAGACCAGCAGAATTTGGCGACCTGAGCGTCAACGTGGATTTTTTTATCACTGTCAGGTATGGACGTCCGACAGCTACTCACCTAATCATGCTTTCACCGTCCTTCACCCACTTTCCTTAGATTTTCACAACAGCAGCATGTGAGCAGGATGACTATCCATACCAGAAGGTCAGAATAGTTTTCTGGCTTTGTAACATGTGCGACTATCTAGCTGGAAGGCACCATCTGTGTTAGGGAAGACATGAAGCATGCAACGATGTAGCTGGTCTGAAATAACGTTCACGTATTCCACAGCTATCATAGAACCTTCGGTTACTATCACACGAATAAAGCTAGCCCAAGTGAATGTTACCCACAGTATAATACCGACCCCACCAGCGCAATTCCGCACCAAGGGGGATGTGGCGAGCAACAGTTCATCCGGATGATGGAGTTTACAGATACGATCGATCTGGTGAAGCAAGAAACATGATTTATCAGAGCAGGTGACACGTTTCCATTGATCCACAGTCCAATCTCGATGATCCCGTACCCACTGAAATTGTGATTGACCACGCCATTAGGTCAACACGGAACGTGTAATGGTCGTCTACTGCGAATCCCGATGTTTAACAACATGTGCTTAACTGTATGCTTCGAAATATACGTGCACCGGCATTGTACTTTGTCCTCAGATCTTCCACATAAGGCCACCTATCTAGCTTTACAGAGCAGGCAAGCCTCCGACAACTTTCCGAGATCCCAGTTCCCAATAGTGGGCTGTAATAATCTGCCTTAGATAGTCAATTACGTCGGTGTGTTGTCCGTATTGTCACTAGAATGATTTCCTGTTCGTCTCCGCTCTGCTCATATACTTTCGTTACGTGCCTGGAACCCCATACTCACGGCGATCAGTGATCATACGTATATGGCTTACCAGCCTATTTCATTGAAAAGTAAATGAAACCAGAACATTTCGTCCATAAGGGACGGCGTTATCAGGACTGCAACTTTTGATAAATACAAATAAAATAGTTTCTGCGTCCTTAAGTTGTTTATTTTGCCACCATGGGTGTCGATGGTTCACATCATTATTTTCAGGTGGATAACTGATCACTTACACAGCTAGTATTGATGAAGAATACAGACGAGGTAACAGACCAATGGCAAGACGCAACATACCCTACACTTCCCCAACACCAGCTATGTAAACAACTCCCCACCAGAGGATGATGGTGTGTAACATCGTAACGTATACCGGTAAAATGAAGAAGTGATTGACACAGAAACTGTTTTATTTGTAAATGAAATCTATTCATGGGACCCCACAGTTTTTCCAACATATGTGTGAAAAGTTTGGTTAAAATTTCTGCAGGCGTTCCGTAATTACGCTGACATGTCACTCCTTGCACTTCACTATTTCCACACCATCCCTAGGACTGTCAGGAACGTCCAAAGCCTGGAATATGTCATTTTTACACCAAGTCTGGACGAAACTTCTCCTAGCGATCGAGTGTTACAGCTATCACCACCTCTAGGAGCTACATATCACCTTGACTTCAGTTTATAGCTGCGGAATTGTGACACAGACTTTGTGCTTAATAAAACTGTATACTTTAAGAACGGAGCTCGAATAAGCCCTCGCACAAGTGTCTAATGGCATAACATTTTCAAACTTAGTCAAATAATAATAAGAGCATCAGCGACCCGCTATCAGGAGTAAAGGACACACGGCGGTCTTTGTACCAAATGTAAACATGCAGCTTTGGCACGCTGTGTGTGTTTATAGTTATGACTGTGATAGCAAGACTTCAGAATGCTAACCTTGAGCAGTGAAGACACTCTTTAAAGGTGTTCCACACAGACAATAGTACAGCTTGAATTTAATAAGACCTTTCTGATCTTCGGCAGTCGGCTGTGTCTCCTTGTAGACGGCTTGTTTTAATATCTCCCGCAGATAACAGCCAAGAGGCACTAAATCTGGTGAGCCTGAACGTTATTTCGGGCTTCCCTAACGACTAATCGAAATGTTATGTTCAGAACCTCTTTAAATATTTTTACGTTTGCACGGGACATCCACTGTGATTGCATCACAAAGATCGCCTTGTGTTCAGGGGGTGTCTTCCAACAACTATGGTAACGTATCTGTTGTGAGCTATAGATACTCGTTGCAATTTAAGAGTCCCATCCATAGAGTGTCGTATTATTTCAAGATTGTGACACATATGGTTGAACAGGCCTGTCGCGAGAGGTGCATGTAAACCTCACATACGAGGAAAGCTGTAGCTGTATTCGCCAAGTGTGTGCGAAGAACTGTGATGTCAAATTTAAAGCCTGCTTTGCTTGCTTCACGATTGAAATCTTTCAGGTGTCTCGTGAGCAACTTTCTTCGTTTAGGCAAGTCAGCGCTTTCAAATCTTTATTTCGTGATCGGGTCTGAATTAATTTCATGTTCTCTTGACCTGTCGTTTGCGAGTTACCAGAAAGAAACGCCAAAGCGCGCCTAAATTACGGGCCACGTCGTCGTCAGCTGATACGACTTTCTGCGTTGGTAGGTCCAATGAGGAACTTCTCGGAGTGCCTCGGACAGGTTTCAGGTCGTTATACTGTGTTGAACGAGTCCACGTATGTCACAAGACTACTGCAGAGAGCGCTAAGCGCAGGGTTTTAGCGTTACAACTCGCGTTTGATGGCGAAAGGGTGGGTGGGCGGGGGTGGGGGGAGGTAGCAAGCGAACCAGGAGTCGGCCCCTGTAACTTAGAAGCCATGTAGTGACGTTTCCGGATACGGGTTCTCATCCCCAGATTGTTCCTCAAGACACCCAGTACAGCTCCTTGAAGTTTGTCCGTATCGTTCGGTTACAAACTGTACCGACGCACCTTGGACATTAAATGGCGAGCAGTATCTCAACAACGCCACGACGTAGAAATAGATTTAACCACGGTTCTGTCAGAGCTTCAACCACTGGATTTACACGACTTGATTTAGGGAAACCACTGAAGACATAACAGGGCTGCCGTATGGCAGTTTGATGGCGGATCACCTTGAAAAACAAAGTGAGACTGACGGCCAGCCTTGCTACATCTGCCTTCCACACACAGATTTGGTTCCTAGAGTTAAGGAAAAGGTTCATCAAGAATGGTCACATATGTGGGAGACGTCTCAACAGTCCAAAGGAAGACACTATGTCGCAATACAGCCGGGTATTCTGCAAAAAAACCTGGTTCTCCCAAATGAAGCTATGTTGACGTCATATCACTACCATAATGAGCATCCGGCTGGGTTACGGCTGTTACCCTTCACATCTTTATAGGATGGAAGTCCAACCATCCTCATACTGCAAAGACCACTCAACTGAAACTGCAGACTTCAACCATATGATACTATGATGTTCACGCCATGACAGACAACGCCGCAAGTTTTTTAAGGACTTGATCAGTAGGAATTTCTCAAAATACATCTGTGATGGACCTGTTTCGACAGCTGATCATAACGGACTACGTCAGTGTTGACCAGTTTCTGCAAGAATCGGATATTCACTTATACATCAGTCTCAAAGTCTCGAGAATAAGAAGTTGTCATATGTGGAACGAGTTGAGTGCGTGAATGTACCATAAACTTTACCTGTAATTAATGTAATTCCTAATATGTGTCCTGTATATGTGATACTATATACCAAACTTGTAGCTACTTACTTATCTGGCTAAATGGTTCATGCCAAAGGCCAATAAATTATATTTTTAAAAAAATGGCAATTTGAATGCCACTCGTCCACAATACGAAAGTTGTCTCAGTCACCACATTACGCCCCTCTGCATCTGTGTAACACCTTCTCATTTAGCTTACGAAGCGATCCTGGTTTATCCCTCTATTCAATCAGCACCTGAAATTCGTGTGCTTTTCGTTCGAAACACTACTTTTTCCTTCGTTTGAAATACTATTTACCAAAATAAGCGAACGACAGAACGCATACCTCCTGCTTGATTGGGTTGTATCTAAGGCAAACGGACTGGGTAGAGAATCAGTACTTGGCAATTAATAACATATGTCGCCAATAAAGTCTTGCATAGGTGCACATGGTGATCTTGTAGCGTATGACGGAGAGTATGGTTCCCCTCCTTCGCTATTCCTTTCTTAACGACTCTTGGGAAGAAGTGATGTTGGTAAGTCTTCGTATTGCCTCATGGCTTCTCCAGTATTTTTCCCATCGTGGTCTGCTTGTGAGAGACACCTGGGAGGTAGCAATACATTCCCCGACTCTTCATGGAACCAGTTTGAATAGCAAACCTCCCCGTGATGCAGGACGTCCCTCTTGTAGTGTATGCCACTTTAGATTCATGAGAGTCTCCATAACGCTTTGCGGCGGTACGTGGCGATTCCACTCACCTGGTCGTGAATCGTTTCTCATACGCACGCCTCCTTCACTGAAATGCAGTTCTCAGCGGGAAGAAGCCATAGAAAAAACAGCTGTACACCTCGTAAACGCAAGTCGCACTAAAAATTATTTTGTAGGGGGAAGGTTAATAATAGTTAAATGAAAGTATTTACTTAGGTAAAATTTCACTTAATTAGGGTAATCCTGTATATACCAGTTACTAACAGTCCTTACTATAAGTTGTAAAAAGTTTGAAAAGTCCACCTACACACATAATCCGTAATCATAGCTAGTTAATGGTAGTTATTAATTATCCTTTACCGAAATTTTACAAACTGGTATATACTCAAGTATATATACTTGAATATTTCTGATACAACTGCAGATTTTTCAGCGCTCATTTAACTTTAGGACTCTGTACCTCTGAATGAACAAAAATGGACTTGTACCACTATTTAAATAAGCCCTTCATTTGATGTCATTGGTTTTGTATATCCTTTATTTCTGTTGTACATTTTTAATAGTACCTGATAGTATTTCGTGGACCGAAACCCATTGGATAATAAAGAAAATTTTTATCAGCAACTATTGGCGGAATAACCATGACTCTTTTTTAATATTTGGGAACTGTGTGACACCTACATCTAAAACAAAAGGGAAGCTCGTTTACACTCAGCAAGAGAAAACGGTCTAGACTGCAATGACAGCAGCAGCTTCACTGATTTGTTTCGACTTTTCTCCACACTTCCAATCTTGACACAAATATTGGGACACAAATTATAGTGGCCGTGAATGCAGACTGTCGTGCATACAGCACAGTTTGTATCCCAATACTTGTGTCGAGACTGGAAGTGTGGCCCTACCTTAGCACAGCTACGTACTTACGCCGAAGGTGCACGACCAAAGTTTTGACTGCTTAAGACTAATGCGTTATCCAGAGTTCCTAAGCAAACTCTGAAGATGTCTCAAAAAGGTGAACCGCGTCGATAAATTTTCTGTTGTCACTGAAACCGAGACTGTATTTTTTCCTTATGAAAATATTTCACAGTTGCTGCACCACGGACATTCAGTGGGAGGATTCATATTCATTTACATCGTTAGCTATCTGAGTGATGAGTAATGTGTATATCGTCATGCAAAACACTCGCTCCGGGAAATGGAGTCGGTATATGCACCTGTCTCTGTGATGAGAGACGAAGAGTTGGATGACGAGAGAGAGAAAGAGAGAGACAGGCAGAGGGTGAGTGGGAACGGGGGAGGGGGGGGGGGTTGAGAAAGACAGAGAGAGAGAGGCTGGAAACGGCCCGCGCCGTGCAGTTGTCGTGGTGCGCTGAATTCTTGCTGGCGACCGCCTCCCGGCTTATTGGATTCCGATGGCAGTCGGAAATTTTTTACACGTGCCGCGAACAGCGGCTGCTGCCGACGGCTGTAGTGGTGTAGGTGAGGGAGGAATGGATAGAAGGGGGAGGGAGCAGGTGTGAGTCGATGAAAGCGGGACGGCAAACTGGAGCGCCCGTGAGCAAGATAAAGAGAAGTAAATAAAATTTTTAAATGCCTTTTCTCTATTTGCTACGCTTCCAGAGTTCCTTCTTCTCCTGCTAGGAAAATGGCAGCTCTTTCTAACTTCGTAGTGTCATGCAACACGAGTAGTGGTGTTCTTTTAGAATTTTGGAACATGTGTTCACGAATGTGTGTGATCACTAATCTGGAGGCCGAACAACTCCTGTACTGACATCAAAATGGCTCCCGCAAACACCGATGGAGTTAAACTCAAGTTGATTCGTATGCTGATCAGATCCACAAACAAAACGTGCATACACAATACCCGAAGATACGTGCAACTGTCGAGCAAAAATCAGCACGTCGTTCTCAATGGCGAAACATCGCCAGAAACCAATGGCACCTTGTGGCCTACCTCAGGGTACAGTGATAGGGCTGCTGATAAAAGATTTGGTGAATAACGGGTACAGCCGTGTGGGACTTCCCCGCGGTGAAGCAGCTGTGAACTCGGAAGTGATGTCGTCAGACATTTTCTGCTAAATGCAGAGAGACTTCAGGATCCTCAGCACCTTTTGGAAAGGTTAGCAGCTAGATGAAAACTCACGTTAACGTAACTCGCTGAAGTAACGGAACCCTTACAGTGTCGCTTCGTTGTCCATCTATCCGACTGTTAAGAATCGTTTTTTGTCAGGACTAGTTGGACGCATCAAGTTCAAATTAATGTCACATACTAAGGTCTATAGCATCTTCATACTATACATATTTTAAGCTTCTAAGTCAATTCAGTCAAAAGTTTCGGCCATTTATGTCACATATTTTAATACTCGAAAACTCACTCACAAAACCCTATAGAGTACTTCCCGACGACCTAAAATCATGAAATTCTGTAAGAACCAGGGTTTCACAGCACAAGTAAAGGAAAGAACCCGAAAGTTGCTAATTAGTAATTACATAGCACGAAAAAAATTTTTTTTTCATTTTTCATCCTAGTGTTTGTCTCTCTCTCTGCAAAGAGCCAATTTTCTCTCGAACATGTATGCGTATCGAATTCAAATTTATGCAACGTACTAAGGTCTATGGTTCCTTGTCGACGTTAAAATTTTAAGCTTCTAAATCAACTCATTCAAAAGATACGGCCACTTATGTGACAAAGTCACTCATGAAAACCTTTTAGGTACTTCTCTTTGGCGTGGAGTCATGAATCATGAAATTCCGGGAGAAGCAAGGTTTCGCAGTGAAACTAAAGGGGAAAAAAATCCTAAAATTGTTAATCAGTAATCACAAAACACGAAAAAAATTAATTTTTTAAAATTTTTCCTCCGTCTGATTGTTTGTCTGTCCGTCTGTTTTCTCTTGAACACGTAAGTGTATCGAATTCAAATTTATGTCCCATACTAAGGTCTATGTTCCCCTGTCGATGAAAAAATTTTAATATTCTAAGTCAACGCAGACAAAAGATATGGCTATCTATGTCACATGTTTTGATACTGGCAGACTCACTCATGAAGCCTATAGGGTACTTCGGCCTAGAGTCATGAATCATTAAATATGGCAAGAAGCAAGGTTTCACATTAAAAGTAAAGGGAAAAATCCGAAAATTGTTAATCTGTTATTATATTACACAGAAATATTGTTTTATTCAATTGTTATCCGTCTTCAAACTTAGAACATTCTCCAAAATCTTGGAATACCTGGGACCGATATCTTGTTACGAGGGCAATCCCAGAAGTAAGGCACCTATTTTTTATAGGTACATAGACCTGTTTATTTCTACAATGGTTTACATCAGTTTACAGCTTGAACATTTAGCTATTTTTCGACATAATCAGCATTTCTGTAGATGCATTTTTGTAGATGCTGTGGCAGTTTTTGTATGCCCATGTCATACCAGTTCGCCGCCATGCTTTTGGGATTACCCTCGTGGTATCAGTTTCAGATAATAGGCAAAAATGTTCGATTCAAGGGACGGATGAACTGTCTGCATACATAATTAATGTATAGTACTGAACCCTCAGTGAGCGAGTCCTACTAGCACCTGGTCAGTTCTTTTCTTACTTTCGGAGGGAAGTGGAGTCCCACCACGCTCGTACTAGCTTCGTGACCACCACGAAAAATGCTACTGGCACCTCTCCGAAAATCGAATAGTCACAGGATGCGGGTCGGTGATGGAGTCGCGTGCTACCACCCACTAATACGGTCCCATAGAGAAGGTAGCAGGCAGTTTGAAGGATAACGGTTTTTAAAGGGCAGAGGAAAAAAGGTGCCACGGCAAGCGCAGTGGAGAAAAAACCTATGCGACAGTCTGGGGGGTAGTGGGACTGCTGGCGTATTCGTGCCAGCAGCGACGGTTCGTGCGCGAGGGCGTCTGAATGTTAGTGGGGAGGCGTTACCGTCGCATCGGGACTCTTGACGACATCTCTTGGGCAAGCTGCAGCATCAGCCTACGTGCAACATGCCAAAGTCATCATGAAAGAGGTCAGTCTCTATATATAACACGAAACATCCTAACTGGATGACTCATTATCGACCAGCCTAAACCGCGAAGGACAGAAACGTGAAATTTGCACAGGGGGTTTGTCTTATGCTGTAGGTATCGTCTAGTAAGGGATTGTTCGAAATTCCACCCACAAGGGGGTGAAATAGGGGATGAAAAGTATTTCGAAAATATGTCGCTATTAAGGCAATTTTGAAACCAGGACTATGAAAACTGGTACATCTTTTGTCATTTAGAAATTAAAAAAAAAGGAACGTGCCTCAGCAGTTTTCCCAATTCTATCACTAAGTGGGTGAAACTCGTTTACAAAAAATGTTCAAATGTGTGTGAAATCTTATGGGACTTAACTACTAAGGTCATCAGTCCCTAAGCTTACACACTACTTAAATTAAATTATCATAAGGATACACACACGTCCATGCCCGAGGGAGGAATCGAACCTCCTCCGGGACCAGTCGCACAGTCCATGACTGCCGCGCCTAGACCGCTCGGCTAATCCCGCGCGGCAAACTCGTTTTCTTAAATAAATAATTATTAAATACGACTACAGCCTTTTTAAAGTTACACCTACGAAAACTGGTATATGACTTCTCGTTTAACAATGAAAAATATGTATTTGAGTGTTTTTGGGAATTCAACATTTAAGAAGGTGAATGTGGACATGAATATTTTTATGAAAATGTTTCATTATGAAAACATTTGTAAAGTTAAATTTATGGAAATTTGTATTTGGGTTCTCGGTTGCAAATAAAAACAAAATATATTTTCAGTGTTTTTGGCAATTCAACCTTTAACAGGTTAAAATAGAAGTTGGAAGTTTTTACAGAACTATTTCATTGCGAAAGTATTTTTGAAACCAAACCTCTGAAAATTTGTATTTGCCTTCACTGTCAGAAATAAAAATACACGCATGTCAGTGCTATATACTTTTTTTTGTTTGTTTTGGAAATTCAGCACCTAAGGGGTGAAACAGGGGATGAAAACTTTTATGAAAAATTTTGTTACATTAAAACATTCTTAAAGCTAAAAGTATGAATACTGATATTTGACTTCTTGCTCATAAATATAGCAATTCCTGTTAGGAGATGGGATGTTCGGTTGTGATGTCATCAAAAGAACTCAAAAGGTAGGATTAACAAAGACCTCCGACTCCAGCTACCAGAATCGCTTATTGATCGGAAGCACATTCTGAAAAGACCATGCTTCTAGTGCCTTAATTAGCGTGAAAAGTTAAGGATGATGTTGCAGTTTTCTAACAATATAAAAATTTCACAAAACTAAAAAAAAAGAAAGAAAATTCGTGCAAACCACACAGTCTACGGGAGCAAAACAGCGAACACTGAGCTAGTTTGATTATAAGATCGGCCACTTATTTTGTTGAGTCTTCATATTTTTGTTTATGTCTCGTGTTTTCGGACTCCGCCTATCAGTGGGGTGTATGACCGCAGCTGGTGGTGGCAGTCAAGTTCGATCTAACACAGGATTTGCCGATATTACGTTACTGATTAAGCCTACAGTAGATGGTTAATGTCTCCCAACGAAAAGTATTCCATTTTTAAAATAATTGAAAAGCCACGATCGCTTCACTCGTTTATGAAACGATTGAAGCGATCGTGGCTTTTCAATTATTTTAAAAACAGAGTGATCGCCCCACGACACACCATGTGTACGCTGTAAAAACGTATTCCGTGCCACCAACAACGACGCCTTCGCTGGTATACTCGCAAAAGCACCACGTTACTAGACAAAACTGAAAAAAATGTCTTAGAGATGTGAACTGCGAGGTTTTCTTCCATTCTAGTTTTATTTTTATCCACTCACCAGTATTTTACTTTATGTTTGTAGCTGTTTTGTTTTAATGCAGTGACTTGATTATCTAACACGCATGCCCACACTCCTTTATAATTCCTGACTATGTAATGCATATACATTGGTGGATAATGAAAGCTACGCACAGCACACAGAACTGACAGGTTGCTCTGCAACTACAATTCGTGTTTTATACACTTTTATATTTATCGTATGTGTGTTTCAGTTAAGTTACATATCATCAAACTTAACATTTCTTTAATTTATTTTTTAACATATCTAAATATGATCGAAATTTGAACGAAACTGGCAATCATTAAGAAGACGAATGCCACAATACATTGCAATAGTAAATATTAAATATAATGTGCCACGTGTAAGTAAGGAAACCTATTAGGTACAGTGTTACCACATGATCTGTCGTCGATTACGGAATCGGTCACAACTTTCAGATACCGAGTACATCTCCGTAATGTTTACCCGTTTGTCACATAATCTTGCCTTACACTACATACGTGCAGTTTACTTCTGCTATACAAGGATGTCTGAAAAAAGAGACTCCATTGTGTCGGCCAGGAGCCGTACATACACTCTAAGACAAAAGAAAAGTCCGCAGCTCGTGGTCTAATGGCTAGCGTTCCTACCTCTGGATCACGGTGTCCCGGGTTCAATTCCCGGCCGGGTTGTGGATTTCCTCCGCCCAGAAACTGGGTGTTTGTGTTGTCCTCATCATGTCATCATCATTTGGGAAGACACGCAGTGGAACTGGAAGGATTGGGAACTTGTATGGGCGCTGATGACCTCGAAGTTGAACGCCCCACAAATCATCATCATCATCATCACAAGAGAAAACGGCGCCCCAAAAGGGAATTATCTGAATGGGAGGGAAATCGGTAGATATGATGTACATGTACAGACAAACAAATGCTTACAATTTCGGAAGAACTGGATGATCTACTCAAGACAAAGAGCTTCACAGTTAGAGCACACGTTGATTTTCATGCAAGCAGTTATTATGCTTTCATTGGTCGATAGCGCTTTTGGGTCTCGTTATGAAGGATATCGTGTGAAATTCTGTCTGTTTGGCGCGTTAGACTGTCAAAATGCCGAGATGATTCGAGGGCCCCGACCATAATGCTCCAAACGTTCTCAGTGGGAAAGAGATCCGGCGACCTTGCTGGCCAAAACAGCATTTGGTAAGCGCGAAGGCAAGCAGTAGAAACTCTCACCGTGTGTGGGTTGGCACTATCTTACTGAAATGTAAGCCCAGGATGGTGTGCCATGAAGGGCAACGAGACAGGGCGTAGAATATCGTCGATCTCCCGTTGTGCTGCAAGAGTGCCGAGGATGCAACCAAAGGGGTCCTGCCATGGAAATAAATGACACGTCCCTGTAAATTCCTCAGATACTTTTCTACTTATTGCGTGTGAAATTCACTTAGTTTTGAACCTCTCGGGACTTTGTGAGCATGCTTTGTCCGTGATTCAATTTTCGTATACGTCTAGCCACTGGCCACCTACGCTGACTAACGTCTCCCGCGTCTATTTTGGCCAGTTTTGTCTCCAGTCGTTTTTGCCACTTCTTCAATTCGTATGCTTAATGAATATTTCCGAGTGAGTAATTTTTCCGGACATCAGATTCTGGTTGCTTTGTGCGCGATCTAGAGACCACGTGTCGAGTGGCTAATTCGCTGTTATAGCGGGAGTTCACTGATAAATGTCTGTGCTCGCGATAGTAGTAATAAATTTTTCTTTCCAGTGTTCCGACAATAGTGTGAAGAATTTTCTCTAAAATTACGTTAAAATGCGGATGGAAGGCTACTTTGTTCTTTTAACAGTGCTGTAGCGAGTTCTACTATCGACGTAGTCTGCTTGCTTATATTATTTCCAGTTCTTTGCAAGCACTGTCGTAATTTTCTCTTCACTGACGGTCAAGCTCTCGCAAATACTCTCGCTCCCCCGTTAACCATGTTACCTTATTCTTATCGACAGAGCTACCACAGTTGAGATGATATTCAGACAGATCAAATTACATTGTGGGATGATGTAATGCATTACGATAACTAGCTTTCCTTGTCTTTTGTACCCAAACGAAAAGATACTTTGTATAATATATGTTATGTTTGCCTGTGAAATCTCCTGTTTAATAATCAAAAATCCGCCACCCAGCTCCCCAAGAAATGGTTAATGTACGAGAACTTACAGAGCACTTGTTCAGAACCTCCAAATAGTTCTAAAGGAAATAATGAAAACTGAATCGTGTCGTTGTACTGTCAGACGGATCTTGCGTCACCATTGCGTATTGTTTGATGAATTAGACTCATGAGGGAGCTTAATTTCTTCTCAGAACCTGAACGACCATTGCAGATGTGACAGACATTTATAGATAAATTACTTGTCATTCTTAAGCAACAGAAAATTAACGTGCCTCATTAGTTGGCACTAAATCAAGAGTGCCTTGTTAGCAGATTTGTAGTCAGAGTCATCAATTAGTCATCTTAGGCAGGTATTATATCCTTTCGTAAAGCTCCACGTCCATTTTTGATTGACCAACACCACCCAGTGAAAGCAACCTGTTATAGGAATCCCATAATGCTACTTCTCTCTACCAGGCACTTTTCTTAGTTCAGCAGCAACTGTGTACCGCTCCTTCATGACGTAAGAGACGAGTACGGGCAAGGCTGACAAGCAAGACGTCGACGAATAGTGTTCAGCGGTCGTTCATTGTCTGTCGCTATCATCGACAGGTGACAATTAATTCACGCAGCCACAGTAAAAAAAACAGCAAGCTACGTTTGTGGCTCTGAATCTGTTTTGCGATAACATCTTGAGCGTCCCGCGCGCCGCACTATCTGTTTGCTACCGATCTAGAACAGGACTGCTGGCTATTCTGCTATTCTTCGTGTTTTTCTGTCCCTGTTAATGTACATATTATCAGACTCAATATCACACTAGACAGCTCTAACGAAATGGTACATAAAACTACGCTTCAAAAAACACAATCCTTTTAAAGAGAAAGAAACTGACTTCTTCCACTGCATTCGGTGTCGCATGAAATAGCAACAGTGAGTGACTCCATCTATATACTGCAGTAACGACATTACAAACATCTGCCAAAAAACTTGATAAAACGTCTCTACATCTACATGACAACTCTGCAATTCACATTTAAGTGCTTGGCAGAGGGTTCATTGAACCAAAATCATACTATCTCTCTACCATTCCACTCCCGAACAGAGCGCGGGAAAAACGAACACCTAAACCTTTCTGTTCGAGCTCTGATTTCTCTTATTTTATTTTGATGATCATTCCTACCTATGTAGGTTGGGCTCAACAAAATATTTTCGCATTCGGAAGAGAAAGTTGGTGACTGAAATCTCGTAAATAGATCTCGCCGCGACGAAAAACGTCTTTGCTTTAATGACTTCCATCCCAACTCGCGTATCATATCTGCCACACTCTCTCCCCTATTACGTGATAATACAAAACGAGCTGCCCTTTTTTGCACCCTTTCGATGTCCTCCGTCAGTCCCACCTGGTAAGGATCCCACACCGCGCAGCAATATTCTAACAGAGGACGAAATAGTGTAGTTTAAGCTGTCCCTTTAGTGGACCTTTTGCATCTTCTAAGTGTCGTGCCAATGAAACGCAACCTTTGGCTCGCCTTCCCCACAATATTATCTATGTGGTCTTTCCAACAGAAGTTGTTCGTAATTTTAACACCCAGGTACTTAGTTGAATTGACAGCCTTGAGAATTGTACTATTTATCGAGTAATCGAATTCCAACGGATTTCTTTTGGAACTCATGTGGATCACCTCACACTTTTCGTTTTTAGCGTCAACTGCCACCTGCCACACCATACAGCAATCTTTTCTAAATCGCTTTGCAACTGATACTGGTCTTCGGAAGACCTTACTAGACGGTAAATTACAGCACCATCTGCGAACAACCTAAGAGAACTGCTCAGATTGTCACCCAGGTCATTTATATAGATCAGGAACAGCAGAGGTCCCAGGACGCTTCCCTGGGGAACACTTTATATCACTTCAGTTTTTCTCGATGATTTGCCGTCTATTACTACGAACTGCGACCTTCCTGACAGGAAATCACGAATCCAGTCGCACAACTGAGACGATACTCCATAGGCCCGCAGCTTGATTAGAAGTCGCTTGTGAGGAACGGTGTCAAAAGCTTTCCGGAAATCTAGAAATACGGAATCAACTTGAGATCCCCTGTCGATAGCGGCCATTACTTCGTGCGAATAAAGAGCTAGCTGCGTTGCACAAGAACGATGTTTTCTGAAACCATGCTGATTACATATCAATAGATCGTTCCCTTCGAGGTGATTCATCATGTTTGAATACAGTATATGCTCCAAAACCCTACTGTAAACCGACGTCAATGATATAGGTCTGTAGTTCGATGGATTACTCTTAATACCCTTCATAGCGGGGTTCCTTGTTATATGTTGTAACTGTAATGAAAATCAAATACAGGTTGGTGTGAGATGTAGAGAAGTGAATGTGTGATAGAAAGTTGTTTACTGGACTGCAAACGATGAGAAAAGACGGAGACATCGACCGAGTGAAAAGTTGTTAGGTGATGTCGAGAAACAAGAGAAAGCTGTGTGTGTCGTTGAAGACCAAAATGCACAGAAAGATGTGGGGTAGACCTTCACGCAAGAATGAGTTTTTTGTATGTGTCCTGTGCAAAACATGTTGACTCAAAAATAGCGTTCTAAGAAAGCCAAGTTCAAAACTCTGAAAAATCTACATCTACATCTACGTGATCACTCTGCTACTCACAATTAAGTGCCTGGCAGAGGGTTCAATGAACCACCTTCAAACTGTGTCTCTACCGTTCCACTCTCGAACGGCGTGCGGGGAAAACGAGCACTTAAATTTTTCTGTGCGAGCCCTGATTTCTCTTATTTTATCGTGATGATCATTTCTCCCTATGTAGGCGGGTGCCAACAGAATATTTTCGCAATCTGAGGAGAAAATTGGTGATTGAAATTTCATGAGAAGATCCCGTCGCAACGAGAAACGCTTTTATTTTAATGATAGCCACTCCAGTTTACGTATCTTGTCTGTGGCACTATCTCCCTTATTTAGCTATAATACAAAACGAGCCGCCCTTCTTTGAACCTTTTCAATATCATCCGTCAGTCCCACCTGATACGGATCTCACACCGAAACAGCAATACTCCAGAATAGGGCGGACAAGTGTAGTGTAAGCAGTCTCTTTAGTAGGTCTGTTGAACCTTCTAAGTGTTCTGCCAATGAATCGCAATCTTTGGTTTGCTATACCCACAACATTATCTTTGTGATCGTTCCAACTTAGGTTATTTGTTACTAAGATAAAATAATACAGTTATCACGTTAACACCTCAGACTTTTAAGTTATATGATGTATTCCAAGACATAAAGAACTGAGAAGACAACATGGTAGCATATGGATCGTGATTAGCTTCAATAAATGAATATACTGGGTGATCAAAAAGACAGTATAAATCTGAAAACTGAATAAATCACGGAATAATGTAGATAGAGAGGTAAAAATTGACACACATGCTTGGAATGACATGGGGTTTTATTAGAACCAAAAAAATCCAAAAGTTCACAACATGTCCGACAGATGGCGCTTCATCTGAGCAGAATAGCAATAATTAGCATAACAAAGTAAGACAAAGTAAAGATGATGTTTTTAACAGGAAATGCTCAATATGTCCACCATCATTGCTCAACAAAGCTGTAGTCGAGGAATAATGTTGTGAACAGCACTGTAAAGCATGTCCGGAGTTATGGTGAGGCATTGGCGTCAGATGTTGTCTTTCAGTATCCCTTGACATGTCGGTCGATTACGATACACTTGCGACTTCAGGTAACCCCAAAGCCAATAATCGCACGGACTGATGTCTGGGGAACTGGAAGGCTAAGCATGATGAAAGTGGCGGCTGAGCACACGATCATCACCAAACGACGCGCGCAAGAGATCTTTCACGCGTCTAGCAATTTTTTTTCCTGTTCTTATAAAACCCCATGTCATTCCAAGCATGTGTGGCAATTTTTACCTATCTACATTATTCCGTGGCTTATTAAGTTTTCAAGTTTATACTGACTTTTTGGTCACCCGGTAATCACCATCGTCATGAGGCTGTATCTCCAGTTTCCCAGGTGCTGGTGGTGAACTTCCTCCAACGCTTTTCTAACCTCTTACAGCTATTTCTCAGGGACCTTATCACTAAGCAGACCACTTTCAGCGACGTTCTTCTGAACATTTCGAACCATTTTTTTCCTTGACGGTGGAGCATTCTTTTTTCCATTCGTAGCCATTCAAGGCGTTTCGGAGCTGTCACGGTTTCTTCCACCCGTTTAGCATACCCATGGTATCTTAATCTAGAGTGAGGCAGTTTTCTCACACACCGAGTGATAGATCTGCATCCATTCTGTTCCTTCCGTTCCTTGAACTCACCATAAATCTAACAAGTTTCATTTCAGCAGGTTAGATCTAGATCTCTGTCAGATTACAGGTGTACCATGATTAGGTCAAACTAGGAGTACTGTAGATACTGATTAGCTTTGCCTTATGTGGTATCCGAACGCCCCAAAGGAAAAACGTTATTTACTTACAAAGGCGGACATATTCATTGGCACAGATTAGAACTTCGCTACAGGTTAAGTTTCCACAATGCATCACTCTGCCCAAAGTAGGTAATTTTATCCATTCTCCAGGGGTTGTAAGAACACCTGTAGCTTGGGCTGTTCTTTGTGTCTACTTACCTTCATGGCTACAGTCTTTGATTCACTTACTTTGAGAGCAAACTGATTGTTCCGTTTATTAAGTTCTTCTTAGACTTCATTTGTACCTCCCTAGCTATAAACAAAAGCGCTGTTCGCTAAGGGTACTGTCGCTTTTCTCGGTAAACTCATCGTCATTGTTCTTACCTCAAACTGCTTGGAGAAAAGCTGGATGCAGACTGTGGAATCTGTTAACAGTGCTGTGGAGGGTTGCGTTTTAATTTGCTACAGACAGGTGGGGTGACTCTGCCTGCTATCAAAAGTAGCTGTGTGACGTCGGAGGGCGCTTGTATCCGCATTTTCTGGGTCACCATCAGCTAACGCGCAGGCGAGCAGGCTTTCACTGCTGCTCATGAAAGCAACCCCCACGCTTCAACCCGCGCCCTCAAAAGGTGCCGGGTGCCAAAATCGGGGGTGCGATCATCCCGGATCATCCGCGTCGAATGGGCCCTGCCGGCGGCAGTCGAATGGGGCGGGCAGGGAGTCACCCGAAGCACAGCGCAGCACAGCACAGCACAGGTCTCTCTCTCTCTCTCTCTCTCTCTCTCTCTCTCTCTCTCTGCTGTGTGAATCCCCACCCCCAGCTCTCTGTCTTTCAGTATCTCGCTTTCTGCTGGAAATGCCGGTAACAGCAGCTCTGAAAGAGCACCACACTTCTACATCGACTCCACACTCTGAAAATCAGTGTGAAGGGCACTTTGTATTGTGCCGTTTGTTCACATACCTTCCTATTCTGTTCACTGTTGGAGCAGAGGAAGAATAAATACTTAAACGTCGCTATACGAACTGTGCCTAATTGCCTAATTTTATCTGTGCGACCTCTGCCGACTAAATACGATGGACTCTGAATATATACGTAGTTCCTGCTAAAAAAAAAGAGGGCCCTTAAAGTTATCTAAGCGGATTATTGCCAGGTGTATGGCGTCTTCCTTCCAATGTCGGCAGCAGAGATTTTTCCCACATTTATGTCTCAATCTCTTGCAGTCAGACAAGGCTATGACGATTCACGCTGGCCCCTTCGTGAGCTCTGTCAGTTCGACCTGATATGGGTCCCCTACACTTGATCTGTAATAAAGTATTGGCCATACAAGCGTTCTGGATGCAAGAACAGAGAAACAGGTACAGAGAAACAGAAGTTTCTCAGTGTCTTGTCCATGAATCGTAGCCTGTTACTTTCTCTTTAAGAAAAAAACTAAACTCTGTCCAAAGAGGCCTGGAAGGTCCAACGGCACCGACCGGCCGCCATGTCACCCTCCACCCACAGGCGTCACTGGGTGCAGATATGGAGGGCCACATGGTCAGCACACTGCTCTCCCGGCCGTATTTCAGTTTACGAGACCGGAGCCGCTGAGTGCACCCCTCTTGCCAACAGTGCTGGGCAGACTGGATGGTCACCCATCCAAGTGCTAGCCCAGCCCGACAGCGCTTAACTTCGGTGATCTGACGAGAAACGGTGTTACCACTGCGGAAGGCCGTTGACGTTATTTTTTCTACCTACAGCTAAACCTATGTGGTTGTTCTACTTCATATCACTAAATGGTATTGCTTCCAAGTATTCGTATGACATTACTTACTATAGCTTTGACTCATTCAGCCGACAGTCAACACATTTAGCGAAGTAAAAAAAGAAAAAAAAATGTGATTTTTTTATTGTAATAACAAGTTGCCAGTCTATATCAAACTCATATATTTTCCAGATTCAAATGGATATTAATGCAATTTTTACTGGTAATTTCTTCATAAACACTTATACTGCAGTTAATATACTGCTAGCCATTAAATTTGCGTTACCATCAAGGCGGCATACCTTCCCTTGGGGCTTTTGTGCCCACACATTTCGCTACCGGAAAAGACAGTTCGCAGGATGGAACGACTGGGGACCGTTCAAAATCATTCGACGAAGTTTAAACATGATCCGGAACAGAAAAGGGTGTTTATGCTTTTTCATCCTTCCTTCTTTGCACCCTCCTGGAAAGGGAGGAGGGTGCGACATTAGAAATGCGTTTGAATAAAACGGCGTCTCATGCGACTTATTTTGTTTTCTCAGAGAATCTCACTCATTGGGAAATTAGGCTACTATCAAAGTGTGTTGTTGCAAAGCACCGTATGGTACGCCTTGGTTAGCACGCGAAGATTTGACTTGTGTCGGCAAAACAGGTGGCAGGCTGCAATAATTTCCGTTACTGGTAATCTATTCCACGACAGGTGCCTACAACTGCATGATATGCCTAAAGAGGGACGATTAATATTCCGTATCTTGTAGCTAAAAATTAAAAAGTTTTTGGCAAAGGTGGTCCTTTATTTACAGAGGTTAATAACAGAGATGGACGCGTACAAATCAACTATAAGAAAGTTGAAAGAAGAGAATTAAATATAACGACATTTGAAATCCATAGGAAACAGGAATACTGCGTAGAATTTAGTTCAAATGGAGTAATTTATTAATGCAACAAGTCCGATATATTACAGGGCAACTGTTTGGTACCGCAGCACTGAACAGGCAAAGTATAGACAGAAAACAAGAAATGCAGAGATTCTGTCTGAGACCAGGTAGCTTGACCTGATATAACATGACATCACGTCAACACCAACTGGATTAGAAGCCACTTCCTGTTGACACGTCGAACACAACTGCACGTGATGTGACTGGCTCGAAATCCGTATAAAAGCCAGTAAGCTGTTGTGTAGGGCGAGTGTTCATTAAAGACAGGAATGCACCAAAAAGGTGTGATATATTGCTCACGTTCTTCACGTACATAAAGCATCGGTCAGCCAGAGTGTGCAGCAGTCTGAGACTGTTTGCTCAAAAATTCAAATGGCTCCAAGCACTATGGGACTTAACATCTGAGGTCATCAGTCCCCTAGACTTAGAACTATTTAAACCTGACTAACCTAAGGACATCACACACATCCATGCCCGAGGCAGGATTCTAACCTGCAACCGTAGCTGCAGCGCAGTTCCGGACTGAAGCGCCTAGAACCGCTCGGCCACAGCGGCCGGTTGACTGCCGATGACGCTCTTGTAGAGGGGTAACTGTCGTCGGTGAGTGACTGTAGGGGATGCAGCGTCACTTGAAGAGAACCTCTATTTAGTTCATTACATTTATTAGCAGTTGCGAATACGAACACCCCCAAATGTAGAATGGAAAGCCGACAATGAAAATTTGTGCCGGACCGGGACTCGAACCCGTATTTCCCGCTTATGGTGAGAGGTCGCCTTACCATTTAGCTATCAGTGTACGACTCACGGCCAGACCCAACCACGCGTATAGAATATGGATTCGTACATCCAATATGTATATCCCCGTATGAGTGAGACTATTTACTTCAAATGCTTGCATGTCCAAAGGAACTTTGCATCGTAATTCAGAATAATACAGGCACTGCAATATCGTATCCATTTGGTTCGATGAATTGTGACATGTTATAAATGTCGGTAAATGTGATTTAACTGGGATAAGTAGGAAAAAACTTCCCTAATGTTAGGACACGGTATTAATGGTATGCTGATAGACAATGTCAAGTCAGTTAAACACCTAAGGATAACGTTACGAAACGACGTGAAATGGAACGAGCGCACAAGGTCAGTAGTCAGAGAGGCGAAAGCCCATCAACGGTTTATTGGGAGAATTCCGGGAAAGTGTGGCTCATCTACAAGGGCGACGCCTTGAACCAACCACTTTAGAGAACTGCTCGAGTGTTTGGAATTCCCACCAGGTCTCATTGGAGGAGGACATGGAATCTACATCTACATCCATACTCCGCAAGCCACCTGACGGTGTGTGGCGAAGTGTACTTTGAGTACCTCTATCGGTTCTCCCTTCTATCCAGTCTCGTATTTTTCGTCGAAAGAAAGATTGTCAGTATGCCTCTGTGTGGGCTCTAATCTCTCTGATTTTATTCTCATGGTCTCTTCGCGAGATTTACGCAGGGGGGAGCAATATATTGCTTGACTCCTCGGCGAAGTTCTGTTCTCGCAACTTCAACAAAAGACCGTACCGAGCTACTGAGCGTCTCTCCTGCAGAGTCTTTCACTAGAGTTTATCTATCATCTCCGTAACGCTTTCGCGATTACTAAATGATCCTGTAACAAAGCGCGCTGCTCTCCGTTGGATCCTCTCTATCTCTTCTATGAAACCTATCTGGTACGGATCCCACACTGGTGAGCAATATTCAAGCAGTGGGCGAACAAGAGTACTGTAACCTACTTCCTTTGTTTTCGGACTGCATTTCCTTAGGATTCTTCCAATGAATCTCACTCTGGCATCTGCTTTACCGACGATCAACTTTATATGATCATTCCATTTCAGATCACTCTTAATGCCTACTACCAGATAATTTATGGAATTAACTGCTCCCAGTTGCTGACCTGTTATATTGTAGATAAATGATAAAGGATCTTTCTTTCTATGTATTCGCAGCACTTTACACTTAGCTGCATTGAGATTCAATTGCCATTCCCTGCACCATGCGTCAGTTCGCTGCAGATACTCCTGCATTTCAGTACAATTTTCCATTGTTACAACCTCTCGATATACCACAGCATCAACCGCAAAAAGCCTCAGTGAACTTTCGATGTCATCCACAAGGTCATTTATCTATATTGTGAATAGCAACGGTCCTACGAACTCCCCTGCGGCACACCTGAAATCTTACTTCGGAAGACTTCTCTCCATTGAGAATAACATACTGCGTTCTGTTATCTAGGAGCTCTTCAATCCAATCACACAATTGGTTTGATAGTCCAAATGCTCTTACTTTGTTCATTAAACGACTGTGGGGAACTACACTCCTGGAAAAGGAAAAAAGAACACATTGACACCGGTGTGTCAGACCCACCATACTTGCTCCGGACACTGCGAGAGGGCTGTACAAGCAATGATCACACGCACGGCACAGCGGACACACCAGGAACCGCGGTGTTGGCCGTCGAATGGCGCTAGCTGCGCAGCATTTGTGCACCGCCGCCGTCAGTGTCAGCCAGTTTGCCGTGGCATACGGAGCTCCATCGCAGTCTTTAACACTGGTAGCATGCCGCGACAGCGTGGACGTAAACCGTATGTGCAGTTGACGGACTTTGAGCGAGGGCGTATAGTGGGCATGCAGGAGGCCGGGTGGACGTACCGCCGAATTGCTCAACACGTGGGGCGTGAGGTCTCCACAGTACATCGATGTTGTCGCCAGTGGTCGGCGGAAGGTGCACGTGCCCGTCGACCTGGGACCGGACCGCAGCGACGCACGGATGCACGCCAAGACCGTAGGATCCTACGCAGTGCCGTAGGGGACCGCACCGCCACTTCCCAGCAAATTAGGAACACTGTTGCTCCTGGGGTATCGGCGAGGACCATTCGCAACCGTCTCCATGAAGCTGGGCTACGGTCCCGCACACCGTTAGGCCGTCTTCCGCTCACGCCCCAACATCGTGCAGCCCGCCTCCAGTGGTGTCGCGACAGGCGTGAATGGAGGGACGAATGGAGACGTGTCGTCTTCAGCGATGAGAGTCGCTTCTGCCTTGGTGCCAATGATGGTCGTATGCGTGTTTGGCGCCGTGCAGGTGAGCGCCACAATCAGGACTGCATACGACCGAGGCACACAGGGCCAACACCCGGCATCATGGTGTGGGGAGCGATCTCCTACACTGGCCGTACACCACTGGTGATCGTCGAGGGGACACTGAATAGTGCACGGTACATCCAAACCGTCATCGAACCCATCGTTCTACCATTCCTAGACCGGCAAGGGAACTTGCTGTTCCAACAGGACAATGCACGTCCGCATGTATCCCGTGCCACCCAACGTGCTCTAGAAGGTGTAAGTCAACTACCCTGGCCAGCATGATCTCCGGATCTGTCCCCCATTGACCATGTTTGGGACTGGATGAAGCGTCGTCTCACGCGGTCTGCACGTCCAGCACGAACGCTGGTCCAACTGAGGCGCCAGGTGGAAATGGCATGGCAAGCCGTTCCACAGGACTACATCCAGCATCTCTACGATCGTCTCCATGGGAGAATAGCAGCCTGCATTGCTGCGAAAGGTGGATATACACTGTACTAGTGCCGACATTGTGCATGCTCTGTTGCCTGTGTCTATGTGCCTGTGGTTCTGTCAGTGTGATCATGTGATGTATCTGACCCCAGGAATGTGTCAATAAAGTTTCCCCTTCCTGGGACAATGAATTCACGGTGTTCTTATTTCAATTTCCAGGAGTGTATATCGAACGCCTTGCAGAAGTCAAGAAACACGGCATCTACCTGGGAAGCTGTGTCTATGGCCCTCTGAGTCTCGTGGACGAATAGCGTGAGCTGGGTTTCACACGACCGTCTTTTTCGAAACATATGCTGATTCCTACAGAGTAGATTTCTACTATACTATAACATAATACGTGCTCCAAAATTCTACAACTAATCGACGTTAGAGATATAGGTCTATAGTTCTGCACATCTGTTCGACGTCCCTTCTTGAAAATGGGGATGACCTGTGCCCTTTTCCAATCCTTTGGAACGCTACGCTCTTCTAGAGACCTACGGTACACCGCTGCAAGAAGGGGGGCAAGTTCCTTCGCCTACTCTGTGTAAAATCGAACTGGTATCCCATCAGGTCCAGCGGCCTTTCCTCTTTTGAGCGATTTTAATTGTTTCTCTATCCCTCTATCGTCTATTTCGATATCTACCATTTTGTCATCTGTACTACAATCTAGAGAGGGGATTACAGTGCAGTTTTCCTCTGTGAAACAGCTTTGGAGAAAGACACTTAGTATTTCGGCCTTTAATCTGTCATCCTCTGTTTCAGTACCATTTTGGTCACAAAGTATCTGGACATTTTGTTTTCCAGAGGCGTGGTGCTGTATTTTTGGCCAGTCAGTCCGATCAGTACGAGAGTCCTTGCAAGAAGTCTACGTTTTTACGAAATGCTCTTACGGAAGTATAGAGAAATGGCTCTTGTGACAGACTACAGAACGATTCTACTGCCTCCAAAGTTCATCTCACGTAAGAAACACAAGGACAAAATGTGGGAGGATATCGTATTTAAAGAGGTATACAGCCTATCGTTTGTGTCTCGCTCTATTTGCGAGAGGAACAGGAAACGAAAGGTGCAAGAGCGATACAAAGTACTTTCCGCTATGCACTGTACAATGGCCTGCAGAGTGTGTACGAAAATGTAGATGTAGATAACAGTGATGGCGTTCACTGGTCAGCCAAAACTTTGTGACCATTGGTGGCGTTGCGGGCACGTGACGCAGTAAAAAAAGTATGTAAGAGGAGGATACACGGACGTGGAATATAACCTGCAAATAAGGAAATCCACTGAGATAAGCGACTTTGACAAAGAGCAGATAATTATTACGCAGAGCCTGTGAACGAGTATCTCGAAAATGGCAAAGCCGGCCGAATGTTCACGTACCACTGTCGTGAGCATCTACGGAAAGAAGTATGAGGACAGTGAAACTACCACTACGCGCTAAATGACTGGACATCCACAACTCTTCACAGAACGTGGGGTTCGGAGGCTTGTCTGCTCTATCAAGTAGGACAGATGCTGATCTGTGGCATCTTTGCCGAAAGAACACAATGCTGGTGCACGCACAAGTGTTTCGGAGCACACCGTTCATCGTATTTTGTTAAACATGGAGCTCCCAGTAGATCGCCATTACGTGTTGACATGTTGACCCAGTAACATTGTCAATTACAACCGCAGTGGGGACGGGGCCATCTGGGTTCGACCGTCGATGAGTGGAATGGTGTCGGCTCTCTGGGTGAATTACAGTTTTGCTACACTACGTCGACGGTCGTTTCCACAAACGCCATCATCGAGCACACTGGTGGGAGCTATATTATACTATGGGAGACATTCTGCTGCGCTTGCATGGGATCTGTGATAGTAATCGAAGACACGCTGACAGCTGCGAACCACCTGCATCCATTCGTGCTTGATGTCTTCAATGGCGACGCCATCTTTCAACAGTGTAACTGTCCGTGTCTCAGACCCAGAACAGTGCTACAATGGTTGAGGACGATTATAGTGAAATCATTTTGATGTCCCGGCGATCAAATTCACCTGTAATGAATTCTATTGAACCCATCTGGATCGCTATTGGGCGCCATCAACGCTTACGCAAGCCATCTGACCGTTATTTACGCGATTTACGTAACCTGTGCTTAGGCATCTACTGTCACATACTTCTACAAACCTACCAGCAACATGTCGGATCCCTGATAAGCAGAATGAGTGATGAATTTCGTTACAAAGATGGACAAAGAAGCTACTAACAGGTGGTCATAATGTTTTGGCTCTACAGTGTACGTTGCCATAAACCCTCAATACGCTGAAAGCATTGCAGAAGCATCGTGATCGTCTATTATTCAAACGTCGTCTCAAACTCACGAACTTCAGGGCTGGGTCAAAGGCAGGCGAATGTCAGTCTGTAAGTGCAGGAAAGCTTTCGGACAGTCCTGGTTAAAACTGGAGCTGATTTTTATGTGGGAACAGTTTTGTAACGCGCCCACCTAGCGTATGACAGTTTTTCTTCATATCCTTTGTGAGATCAAGAATTGATTTGTATTTCCAGCCGTCACATTACCACAGAAACCAAATGATGTTTCCTGGACGTCACAGTTATAAATATGTGACTGGAAACCCCTATAGATTTCACTATGAAAATCATGTCCGCCTCAAATGACCTCGTTGTCGAAGGCACGTGAAAACCTAGTCTTCCTTCGTTCCTCCTATTGCAGATCATGGTTGTGGTCCTTCTTGACCAGTTGAGAACTATCAACAAACTTTCAGATGGGGTCATACATTATACAGATATGTTTGCCTCATGAGTTTAATTTCTATACTGTTTCTAAGCATTGGCTGACGTCAAATATATACAAAATTCTATATATCTAAACTTCGAAATGAGTGAGAACCAATTTCTATTTGCCGCCATTAACATCTCATCAGCCTTCTCATATCGAGTCATTCTACAACGATATTTAACTGACACATATTCTATTGCTGTACTGCAGTTTGTATATACCATAAACCGCTCTGTTAATTTTATAACGAAGTATGTCAGTTTCTTGCTCCGGTTGCTGGTTGTAAGAGATTTCACGACAGATACCCAATCGATAAATACCAAACTGTGTAGTGTTGTTGTGCGGGTCCACTTGAAGTGAAGGAATTTAAAGTCACCCTTGAAGGTTTCACTTGGGAAGAAGTCTATAGTACAGACAACTTGAGTGATGTATGTAGTCCAGTACTGGAAAAAGCTGTCAGCTTCTCTGACACATCTTTTCTGTTCCATTAAAATGTGCGAGGAAATGGGAGAGCATAGCGTAAGGGAAGACATACCTAGGAGACAGCAAGTTTTTATGTCAGGTACTGTTGCTGTTCTCAGAGCTGGTGTGAATGCTGTTTCAGAAGCTGAAAACCGTCGGCAATGCAAGTACATGCGCCTCTAAGGTTTGCGGACCGAATTTGCTGGGCAGTGTGTGTGCGGCCAGGGTGGAAAGCGTGGACGGTGGTCGCTCAGTTGCTCTCGTACCAAGAAGAAACTCTGCTCGCCCGCGGGACGAGAAGAAACAGTCCAACAGACACGTATGCGTGAAAAAGAAAACACCAGTTCCCGCCTAAAAGCGCCCGAAAATCACAGCCCTGAATTTAAATTGTGTATGTCCCATTTATTTAAAGAAAGTGTTACTTTAGTTCAAGGCAAATAGGCAGAAACTGCAGTAGGCCCCACGTCATTTAGGAGTGTTAAGGGGCTCCGGAAAGCCTCAAAATCATGAAAAGTTCAATTTTTACTTTTTTGCGTTTTCTGAATCTGCAGACTATTACCTTTTAATAGATATATAATTTATTCAATTCCGAAGACTACAACTATTTTTAAATTTTTTTTTGAAATGTGTTCTACATGGGCGTGACCCACTGTGGCGCTGTTAAACTGCTGTCAAATGGTGTTATTATTAACGTCCGTGTTCATCAGGTACATTTTAGTGATGTGAGATAAAGTATGTGTTGTGGCTAACCTGTGATGGTTCAATATATATCGCTGGTGTGATTGTCGATTGTTTCATGTTTGTTTACTCTGTCGTTATCTCGAAAATATTCGTAATTAATTCTGTTTCTTGAGTCTCTGTTTTGTTGAAGTATAATAATGAGTAAAAGTAAAGTTATTAGAAATCCTCTGAAGGCTTTTAAGAAAAGGAGAAATGTTGGAAAGCCAAAGGTATGTGTTATTACTGTAAACAATAAAGACGATGAAAATCCCCAACATAGCTTGTGTCCCAAAGAAGAAGACAGTTGGTGTAAATATAACAAAGGATTGCTAACTGGTGAAGTGTACACTCATAAGTATAGTCTGCCTCATGCAATAATGGAGGTGATAAAACCTATTTTCAGAGACTTAGCAGCACCTGAACTGTTGAAAAAGTGTATTCACGGAAAAACTCAAAACCCCATTTAAAGTGTAAATAGTGTTATATGGTCGAGAATCCCCAAGACTGTATTTGTTGGAATAGAAACACTTCACTTTGGTGTGTATGATGCTGTTGCGACTTTCAATGATGGCAACATTGTAAGGTGCAAGGTATTTAGAAATATGGGAATGAAGATAGGTTCTAACATGGTACGAGCGATGCTTGCTTTAGACAAGGAACGCCTTCGGGCTGCAGACATGGCTGTAAAGAGTCTAGAAATACAAGCAAGAGTAAACAGGAGGAGGAACAAGAGGAAGCTGGAGGAGGAGTTTGCAGAGGATGAAGATAATCCATCCTATGGACCTGGAATGCACTAAAAAGTTAATCCAATCTTTGTCGCTCGATTCCCAAAAACTTTTATTTTCTCATACTAATTACATGTTTTCTAAGGATCTTCCAAACATATTTGTTTCAAACTTTCAGTAAATGTTATACAGTACCTTCTGCATAATTTAACACAGCCTTTTTCCAAAAAACTGTATATTTTTGAATATATAAATAAAATACTGCAAAAAATATTGTGAATTTTCATTACAATTGAAAAAAAATCATCTTTAATAACTGAACTAAAATTTTGTAAAATCCCTGTGTTAAGTTGTAGCCCATATTCCAATAAATAATCTGTAAAAAGTTCAACTTCCTACCTCAAATACTTTGTGATGAAAGATGTAATTTATAAGCGTTATTTTAACATTGCAAGTATAGGGCGTTCCGGAGCCCCTTAAATGTTTCTCGGAAGTCCACAGTACCTCATATATTGAACTGAAAGCGAAAATAATGTGGATGGAGGTAGCAGGCAGTGATTCGCTGACGTAACATGTGTTGCGTGGGCCCGTCGAAACCTGACAGCGCCCACGCAAAACACTTTTCCACCAAAACTCGCGTCAGCAGACATAACTTCGGTTTGCCTCTGCTAGTTCACAACTTTTGATTAAGTGTTGCATTTCATTTATTTTTCTCCTGATGTTTTGGTATTCACATTTAATAAACGATTACTGACCGAAGCCTTCTAGGGTGTATACAGTGAACAGCCAAAGAAACTGGTACACCTACCTAACACCGTGTAGGGACCCCGAAAGCACGCATGAGTCCCTCAGCGCGACGTGGCATGGACCCGACTAATGTCTGATCTAGTGCTGGAGAGAACTGATACCATGAATCCTGCAGAGCTGTCCATAAATCCGTAAGATCACGAGGGGATGGATATGTCTTCTCAACAGCACGCTGCAAGGCATCCCAGATATGCTGAATAATGAGTTTGGTGGCCAGCGGAAGTGTTTAAACTCAGAAGAGTGTTCCTGGAGCCACTCTGTAGCAATTCTGGACGTGTGGGGTGTCGTATTGTCCTGCTGAAATTGTCCAAGTCGGTCGGAATGCACAATGGACATGAATGGAACCATATGGTCAGAGAGGACGCTTACGTACGTGTCACCTGTCAGAGTCGTATCTAGACGTATCAGGGGTGCCACATCACTCCAACTGCACACGTCCCACACCAACCTGAACAGTTCCCTGCTGAGAAGCAAGGTCCACGTATTCATGAGGTTGTCTGCGTACCCCTACAACTCCATCCGCTCGATACAATTTGAAATGAGACTCGTCTGACCAGGCAATATGTTTCCAGTCATCAACAGTCCAATGTCGGTGTTGAAATGGCCAGGCGAGGCGTAAAGCTGTGTGTCGTGCAGTCATCAAGGGTACACGAGTGGTCCTTCGGGTCCGAAAGCTCATATCGATGATGTTTCTTTGAATGGTTCGCACGTTGACACTTGTTGATGGATCAGCATTGGAATGTGCAGCAATTTGCGGAAGGGTTGCACTTCTGTCACGTTGAACGATTCTCTTCAGCCGCCGTTGGTCCCGTTCTTGAAGTGTCTTTCTCCGACCGCAGCAACATCGGAGATTTGATGTTTTATTGGATTCCTGATAATCACGGTACACTCGTGAAATAGTCTTACGGGAAAATGCCCGCTTTACCGCTACCTCGGAGATGCAGTGTCCCGTCGGTCGCGCTCCAACTATAACACCACGTTCAAACTCACTTAATCTGTCATTGTAGCAGCAGTAACCGATCTAACAACTGCGCCAGACACTTGTTGTCATATACAGACGTTGCCGACCGCATGGCCGTATTTGAATACTCATGCCTGTACCAGTTTCTTTGGCCCTTCAGTGTAACAGGAGCGTAGAAATGGAATAGTGACCAAACGAAGGTGGTTGTTGAAATGTTCTTGAAGTTCACTGAGACGTACTTAAAAAAAGAGTAGGCCTAGTTAATGTTCGACTGACTCAGAACTGTTTATTACCGTGGATACCTTTGCATATTCTCATTCCCTGCTGACGTTCTATCGACTGCTTTATATGGTGTGGTGGTGCATACTTTGTGTGACGGAACAGTGTTCCGTGACGACTGCCTTCAAGTGATTTGAACACATTGTATAGTAAGTCACCAACTCAATAGTTTACTAACCTTAGGCTGAAATATATAATAAAAAGTTTTACAAAATGGTCACTATGTTTGACTAAAGCAGTGCGCCTATGCTGTGTCATGGTAAAACTGTTTGGGCAGTTGTTAGTAGCTGTTAATATCATTGGACTATGACATGTTTTTCATCTTCATACTGACCGACTAGGATCACCTAGCAACTTCGGTTCCTCTATCTTCCTTGTTGCTTCCTGTTTTTGCAGTACTGCTTCAACTTCTCTCCATGGTGTCTTCTTTTTGTCCGTTCATTTTATTTCTGGCTTTACTTTTTATAACTCGCAGGTCGTTTCAACTTGGTAATTTTGTTATTAAAATAGTTTGTTTCTGTTATATCACTTGATAATGTTTCCTCCTAGTTCTTTTCTTGTTTTTGATACCGATGCTATTGTTGACTTTATTTTCCACAAATCCGGGAGAACTTGTTTTGTTAGCCTGTTCTCCTTCAAATGGCGGAGGTGTCCAAAGGTGATTGAACTGGTCTTTACGATTACTTGTGATATATTCTATATGTTGTGGTAGATATACTCATAACTTCTTAGTTGCAACTCTCTAGCCTGCCGCTGTGGTCGAGTGGTTCTAGGCGCTTCAGTCCTTAACCGCGCGGCTGCTACGGTCGCAGGTTCGAATCCTGCCTCGGGCATGGATGTGTGTGATGTCCTTCGGTTAGTCAGGTTTAAGTAATTCTAAGTATAGGCGACTGATGGCCTCAGAAGTTAAGTCCCATAGTGCTTAGAGCCATTTGAACCAATATGAGCAACTCTCTATGGTCTATATTGCACCCATTATTTTTTCAATAATCCATCTTTCTAGTATCTCTTGTCTATCCACTTTACAGGCCATTGTTAAGCATTCCCATAAATATACAGATTCTTGTCTTATGTCAATGGTACAGTGTTTTAGCTTTTATATCCCTAGAGATCAAATTGTTATTGTAGTTGAAATTGCTTCCATTTTTCAAGATTTTACGTCCATTGTAAACTTCTCTAATTCCATCTGCCCAAATTTACTATGTCATTGTATTTGTAACTCTTCATGCTGCTACGTATTTTGGTGCACTTTTTATATTTGTGGTGAATTTTGTGCTCCTTCAGAGCTCAAATTCGCAGCTCATTTTTAAGACATATTTTGTGCAACAAATTTATCCCATTGACTGATTCTGACAGGTTTTCTGAAAGAATGGAAATTTGTCTGTGTAAGACTAAGCCATCCTCTTGTCTTAAAAAAAAGTTCAAATGTGTGTGAAATCTTACAGGACTTAACTGCTAACGTCATCAGTACCTAAGCTTACACACCACTTAACCTAAATTATCCTAAGGACAAACACACACACCCATGCCCGAGGGAGGAATCGAACCTCCCCCGGGACCAGCCGCACAGTCCCTGACTGCAGCGCCCTAGACCGCTCGGCTAATCCCGCGCGGCCTCTTGTCTTACAACAGTTATTAACATTTATATTGTATTCTTATTATATACGACTCTATATCTTTCACACGTCTCTTAAATTTTTATAGCCTTGTTTTACCTGTTCTTTTTTTTTTTTATCTTGTCAACGTTTAGTGAAATACGGGTATGTACTGACTTGGACAGTAGTATTGTGCAACGTGATCCCATCGAACTTGATGAATTCCATTAAATTATACGTAAATGTCTCTATTGCCATAATTCTTTGATCTGTAAATACAGAACATTGTTGAGGAAACTGTATCAGTTTACCTGCTTAGACCAGTAGGCACCTTCAGGTATTTAGTGGCAGCCTGCAGTATTACCCCTGTTCCAGTTGAACAGGACAGCCTGTGAGATGCTCGCGTTTACTAGAGCTGTCGTGCATATAGTGTGGGCCCTCCTCCTCCATAGAACAAAACACAGACAATAAGAATGAGGGGAAGAGGAAGAAGGGGAATAAGCAGAAGACAGAGCCGCCATGTTGAGACAGACTTTGGGCCGACAGCAGGATGGCAAACAAAAGACGCACGTCTGCGGTGGTGGGGGAGGACTTTTGTTTACAGTGGGGCCGCGGCGCGGGGTGGATCTCCCCATCTCCCACTCCACCCCATGCCTCGCCATACCATCCCGTGCCACCCCATGCCTCGCGTCGCTTCGCCTTTACCCGTTTCGGCGTCTGGCGGAGCTGCGGCGCCGTGGAAGACGAGCCGCAAATTAAGAGCTGGCGGGCGGTGCGCGCGGCCAGCCTCGTCCCTTCTTCTCCCCCTGCCTCCCTCGCCGTGCAACTTCTCCTCTGGCGGACACGCGCGGCTGTTAATTACAAAATCGGAGCAACGGGACCGGGTCGTCTGCTCTTGCCGCGGGCGAGAACCGGAGAGAGTTAGACGCGGAAAAAGGGCTTTCCCGCCTGCGCCGAGAACTTGCCACTACTTGTAAATATTTACAGAGCTGCCAGAGGGCCTGTCGGGTAATACGCCCCCTGTAATACGTCGACGGGAGCTCAGGGAGGTTGCGCTGGCTGACGCGGTACCCCAGACTCCGCCACCCATTTTTGCCTCTCGCACCGAGCGTTTATACCCTTTTCATCTGTTTCACTGTGAAGATCATGACAGGAGTATTCTCTGTACCACATAATAGGTGGTCTTCTTGTTTCTTTAACGGGCAAGGCTTGGAAACGACTGTTGTTCTCATAACGTGCAAAGTTCGAAGCCTTGCTCACATTTCAGTTTATTGGAACAGATAACCAGTTCTAAGCAAAGAAGGGAAAGAAAAAAGGTGGAAGGAATGTATAGAGGGTCTATACAAAGGCGATGTACGAGGTGCATTCAAGTTCTAAGGCCTCCGATTTTTTTTTCTAATTAACTACTCACCCGAAATCGATGAAACTGGCGTTACTTCTCAACGTAATCGCCCTGCAGACGTACACATTTTTCACAACGCTGGCGCCATGATTCCATGGCAGCGGCGAAGGCTTCTTTAGGAGTCTGTTTTGACCACTGGAAAATCGCTGAGGCAATAGCAGCACGGCTGGTGAATGTGCGGCCACGGAGAGTGTCTTTCATTGTTGGAAAAAGCCAAAACTCAAAAAAATGGTTCAAATGGCTCTGAGCACTATGGGACTCAACTGCTGTGGTCATAAGTCCCCTAGAACTTAGAACTACTTAAACCTAACTAACCTAAGGACAGCACACAACACCCAGCCATCACGAGGCAGAGAAAATCCCTGATCCCGCCGGGAATCGAACCCGGGAACCCGGGCGTGGGAAGCGAGAACGCTACCGCACGACCACGAGATGCGGGCGCCAAAACTCACTAGGAGCCAGGTCAGGTGAGTAGGGAGCATGAGGAATCACTTCAAAGTTGTTATCACGAAGAAACTGTTGCGTAACGTTAGCTCGATGTGCGGGTGCGTTGTCTTGGTGAAACAGCACACGCGCAGCCCTTCCCGGACGTTTTTGTTGCAGTGCAGGAAGGAATTTGTTCTTCAAAACATTTTTGTAGGATGCGCCTGTTACCGTAGTGCCCTTTGGAACTCAATGGGTAAGGATTACGCCCTCGCTGTCCCAGAACATGGACACCATCATTTTTTCAGCACTGGCGGCTACCCGAAATTTTTTTGGTGGCGGTGAATGTGTGGGCTTCCATTGAGCTGACTGGCGCTTTGTTTCTGGATTGAAAAATGGCATCCACGTTTCATCCATTGTCACAACCGACGAAAACGAAGTCCCATTCATGCTGTTGTTGCGCGTCAACATTGCTTGGCAACATGCCACACGGGCAGCCATGTGGTCGTCCGTCAGCATTCGTGGCACCCACCTGGATGACACTTTTCGCATTTTCAGGTAGTCATGCAGGATTGTGTGCACAGAACCCACAGAAATGCCAACTCTGGAGGCGATCTGTTCAACAGTCATTCGGCGATCCCCCAAAACAATTCTCTCCACTTTCTCGATCATGTCGCCAGACCGGCTTGTGCGAGCCCGAGGTTGTTTCAGTTTGTTGTCACACGATGTTCTGCCTTCATTAAACTGTCGCACCCACGAACGCACTTTCGACACATCCATAACTCCATCACCACATGTCTCCTTCAACTGTCGATGAATTTCAATTGGTTTCACACCACGCAAATTCAGAAAACGAATGACTGCACACTGTTCAAGTACGGAAATCGTCGCCATTTTAAGTATTTAAAACAGTTCTCATTCTCGCCGCTGGCGGTAAAATTCCATCTGACGTACGGTGCTGCCATCTCTGGGACGTATTGACAATGAACGCAGCCTCATTTTAAAACAATACGCATGTTTCTATCTCTTTCCAGTCCGGATAAAAAAAATCGGAGGCCTTAGAACTTGAATGCACCTCGTACTTGAGGGCAATGTTATGGAAATGGAAGAGGACGTAGATGAAGATGATATGGGAGACATGATAGAGTGTGAAGAACTTGAAAGAGCACTGAAAGACCTAAGTCAAAAAAAAAGACCCCAGGAATAGACAACATTCCATCAGAACTACTGTTAGCCTTCAGAGAGCCAGCCATGACAAACTCTACCATCTAGTGAGCAAGATGTATGAGACAGGCGAAATACCCCCATATTTCAAGAAGAATATAATAATTCCAATCCCAAAGAAAGCACGTGTCAACAGGTCTGAAAATTACCAAACTATCAGTTTAATAAGTTATTGTTGCAAAATACTAACATGAATTCTTTACAGACGAATCGAAAAAACTGGTAGAAGCTGACCTCAGGGAACATCAGTTTGGATTCCATAAAAATATTGGAACACGCGAGGCAATACTGACCCTACGACTTATCTCAGAAGATGTCCGCCCCCGGTAGCTGAGTGGTCAGCGTGACAGACTGTCAATCCTAAGGGCCCGGGTTCGATTCCACTCAGGTCGCCGAAGTGGCGTCAACTCGAAAGACTTGCACCCGGCCGACGGTCTACCCGATGGGAGGCCCTAGCCACACGCCATTATTGTTATCTCAGAAGATGAACTAACAAAAGGCAAATCTACATGTCTAGCATTTGTGGACTTAATGAAAGCCTTTGATGCTGTTGACAGGAATACTCTCTTTCGAATTGTAAAGGTGGCAGGGGTAAAATACACACAATTTGTACAGAAACCAGATGGCAGTTATAAGAGTCAAGGGCTACGAAAGGGACCTGGTGCTTGACAGGGGAGTAAAACAGGGTTTTAGCCAATTCCAGATGTTATTCAATCTGTATATTGAGCAAGCTGTAAAGGAAACAAAAGGAAAATTTGGAGTAGCAATTAAAATCCATGGAGAATAAATAAAAAAAATTGAGGTTTACCGATGGCATTGTAATTCTGTGAGGGACAGCAAAGGACCTGGAAGAGCAGTTGAACGGAATGGACAGTGTCTTGAAAAGAGGATATCAGATGGACGTCAACAAAAGCAAAACGAGGATAATGGAATGTAGTTGAATTAAATCAGGCGATGCTGAGGAAATTAGATTAGGAAATGAGGCACTTAAAGTTGTAGATGAGTTTTGCTATTTGGGGAGCAAAATAACTGATGATGGTCGAAGTAGAGGGGGTATAAAACGTAGAGTGGCTATGGCAAGGAAAGCGTTTCTGACGAAGAGAACTTTGTTATATCGAGTATACATTTAAGTGTAAGGAAGTCTTGTCTGAAAGTATTTGTATGAAGTGTAGCCATGTATGGAAGTGAAACATGGACGATAAATAGTTTAGACAAGAAGAGTATAGAAGCTTTCAGAATGTGGTGCTACAGGATAATGCTGAAGATTAGATGGGTAGATCACGTAACTAATTGGGAGGCACTGAACAGAATTGGGGAGAAGAGGAGTTTGTGGCACAACTCAACTAAAAGAAGGGATCAGTTGATAGGACACATTCTGAGGCATCAAGGGATTACCGATTTAGTATTAGAGGGAAGCATGGAGGGTAAAAATCGTAGAGGGAGACCAAGAGATGTATACAATAAACAGATTCAGAAGGGTGTAGGTTGCAGCAGTTACTCTGAGATGAAGAAGCTAGCACTGGATACAGTGGCATGGAGAGCTGCATCAAACCAGTCTCTGGACTGAAGACCACAACAACAACAACAGCAACCAGTTTCGCTTTTACAGCTATCATTTCTTTTGTGAAGTCAATAATCAATAAGATGCATTGTCGTTCACTATATTAGTGGTACTTAAGTTATGAGCTGTAATACATTAGTGCCCAGAATTAAAGCAACAAACCGAAATTTTGCAAGGTTGCTTTTATTTTGCCACAAAACAGTATAAACAGGTGATAGGAAAGTAGAAACAATGTAAAAAATTCAGAACGTAAAGAACTGCAACATGTGTAAAGGTAGATAAAAATGTTCTTCGTTTTTGCCAACTTACCAGATTTGCATACACACTCCGACTACTGATTATTGCACTCACTATGGGGTGTGACCACCACTGGCAGCAATACCGAGGCATGCTGTGAGCGATGTCATCTGTCTCGTGTTGAGGCAATAAAGCCCATTCTTCCTGCAGAGCTGCTCGAAATCCCAGAGAGTGGTTGGTGGATGCTGACGTGATGCAAACTGTATCCCTAGTGCATCCGAGAAATCCATTATGGGATTCGAATCGGGAGAGTGAGCAGGCCTCGCCACGCTTTCAGTATCTTCAATTTCCCAGAAAACAACAATCAGCTATGCTCTACGATGTCGAGCATTATCATCCATCAATACGAAGTCTGGGCCCACAGCACCTCGCAACAACCGCAAATGAGGTCCCAAGATCTCGTCACGAAGCCTGACAGCAGTGATTCACCCATGCACTGTCATGAATACATAATCTCTGCCCATACCATTAGGGATCCTCCTCGATGTCGGTCTCCTCCAGCAACGTTTCGGTCCCGAAATCGTGTTCCAATATTCCTCCAGATGCGAATCCATCGAGAATAACTCTCCAGACTAAATCGGCACTAATCTGTGAAAACAACATGGCCCATTGTTCGACCGCCCAGGCGGCATGTTGGTGACTCCACTCTAGACGTTCCCTTCTGTGAAGACGCTTCAGAGGTACAAATACAGCAGGTCTCCGGCAATAAAGGCCACCCTGCCGAACCCTTCTGTACACCGTTTGTCTCGACGCAACATGTCCAGTGGATGCTTCGAACTCACGTGCAGTTGCCGTGCAGTACTAAGGCGGCACCGTCGTGCCCTTACAGCCAAATAACGGTCCTCTCCTGTTAAGTCACACGTGGTCGGCCCTGCCCTGGTCTTTGGAATACAGTTTCGGTCTCTATAAACCGTCACCACATCCGAAAAACAACAGAAAGATTCACATTAAGCCATCGGGCCTCATCAGTTTACAACTATCCTGCTTTCGTTCTTTCTACGGCCCTCTATCACAGAGAGTCTGCAGAGCATCTTTTCTGCGCTATACTGCAACGTCTGTGACTGTGCACACAGCGATTGTGGATGTGCGACTACCCGTCAAACACTACCTTGTTGCATAGGTGACATGACGTCATCGATGGCATGGTTGTCCGTTAAACGGAAAGCCATCTTCCGTGCAGAACAAGTTCATACGGATATTTAGTTGACAGTCTGTATGATTAAATCGTGGTTGTGACACAGGACGGGGAAATAAAGGTTTGTTGCCTGAATTTTCACAGCAATGTATCAGATGATTGGAACAGATAGTAGTATCTTGAAAAGAAATTATTAGCCATAGGTTGTGTTCCAGAAATGAACAGCATAGAGACAGAAGTGATGACACTTTTTGTAGGACCTAACCATCGTTTTGCAGGGCAATGCTCAAGCACGTACAGTGCAAGCTGTTACTGAGTTGTGAATCTTCAGGTTTTGGCGGCGCAAAGACTGTTCCATTAAGTTTCGGGTGTGCAACCGCAAGAAATATTAGAAGAAGAAGGAGATTTCTTGTGGCTGCATACCCGAAACTTAATGGAGCTGATACTGAGTTGTTTGACTGATGGGGCTGCTAAGTGCTATACCACCTACTGCACTCCACTGACTTAAGCCCTCGTAAGTTCAATTCGATTTCTAAACTGAAGGAAACACTTCACGCGCATTCACTTCAGAACTGCTACAAATTCGTCGGGCAATAGACCACGCTGCTCGAACTGTCAACACAACTGGCACTGCTAAGAGTATCCTACGACTTCCACATCGCTGGTAGAGGGTTATACACAATGCTGGTGACTACTTTGAAGGTCAGTAAAAAAAAAAACACGTATCTATTTTGTACGAGCTGTAATTAAATAGTTGCCACTTTTAAAGTACCAACCCTCATACGTCTGAAAACCTACAAAGCACTTACCAAATCTGTGTCATGTGGAATAGCTCCTGCATTGCATTGTAAGAGCGATCAACACACTGTTAGTTGGGTAATCATAATGTTTCGAGTCATCAGCGTATATTGAAACTAATCGAAAGATTTGAATGACTGTAACAGCTAACTAGTTTTCTTCATAGGGTCGACTGGAAATTTCAGTTCTGGATCTTCCTTAATAAACCTAATGGATCTTCCTTTATCCCACTCAGACCTTTATATCACTATTAGTCTCTAAGAAACTGTAATTCAGTTTTAGCGCAATTCTGCTATTTTCAAAAGTGTAACCCTTCAGTTTGAAGCTCGAGACATTTGATTCGTTGGTTTCTTCAAAACCCATTCATAACCTCAAGGTGCTGCAGTGTTCGTAGTCACAGTCATTAGAGGTTGTGACTTTGATAGCCATACACCATCGACCCTCCAGGTTATAAGGGATAATATCACACCATTATTCTGCAATGAAGCACTTTTTTTGTTATTCAGTATAAGTGTGTATGCAGGTGATAGGATTGTGAGCTGCTTATTTTGTGTGGAAGTTTTCAAACAGCTGTGGAGCTCCTTTCAAGAGTCCTAGTGTCTTTTGCGCAGTTTTAGCACCAAAAATGACATGTAACTCAGATCCAAAAATATTTGCTCCATTGCCATGTAAGTCGGGCTTAAACGCATACAGGAGAAGGGGTTCTCCACAAACAGCGGTTGTAGCTGCCTGGACCGGGCTGGTGTCGTTTCTGCGACGGTGAGAGCATCGTCAGGAGCGCAGAACAGCAGACGTTACGAGGGCGGCAAGTGGCCGGCCAGGCGGCAGATGGCGCGCACATCAACAAGTAGTGGTGGAGGGAGGAAGGGGAGCATGCATTATTCAGCGCCTCTACCGGCCGTTTATTGCCCCGGTTAAGGCGAGCCCGAGCCGCAGCAGGCAGCAGACAGCAGGTAGGTGAGCAGGTGGGTGTCACCCATCTGCTGTGACCCAAATGCACATTCACCCTCCATTCCCCTGCTCTGCTTCTGTGGGCTAGTTACGGGCACAAAGGAGGTCATCTCCCGCACTCACAATGTACGAACTACTTTACTGTTTACAATCATCGCTACAGTAGCCAGGAGGCCCTGCTCTGCAGAGCAGAGTGAGGGTTACCTCTGGTTCTAGTTCAGACGTATTGCAGGCTACGTAAGGTGTTGCCTTGGAAGGTTGTGACGAATGGGAAGCTTGTTCCGCCACTATGTCGTAAGGCAACATATTTGGAGAGTGAAGATGCTACAATGTCTCCCACAAAGAGTGAAGCATGGCAAAGACATAGTCAGATGTCAATGTAGCATTATACACATACACACCAGAACTGCAATTCTCTTTGTGAAGTAGAATGGCCATCACAAGTGAACTATTGCGTTGGTGTTTAGTATTTTTTGGATATATATGGGCGTGAACATCATCATATGTTGAGTGATAATCGTGAAGGACATGGAGAGACACATATTCATGTTAGGCAGAGTTATCAACACCTGACAGAGTTTGAAAGGGGGCTTCATTGTTGGTCCTATTTGACCACATGGTTAAATTGTGTAGTATCGAGAGTTGTGGGTCATTTAGATCTGACAGTGGTCCATTGTTAGACTTCATGGGTGTGTGAGGGCAGGCATATCTCATCGTGAAGGCTCCAGTCGACCATAAGTGAAGATCCCTGCATTGTGCACCAATCACATTGTAACCTCTTCACATCTGCGACTGCCATCCGATAACAAGTAATGGACTCCTGAAAACATTCATCCCACACTAATGGGAGACTAGTACAAGCCAGATTGTGGAATTACCATACTATGCATAGGCTACTGCTAACATCACAACAGAAAGTATTGCATCTGGAATGGTCGCATTCCTCCAGTGTTTTGGAGAGATACAGAGGTGGTACTCGTGACTTGATTGTGTGGGGAGCCTTTGTGATGACGTCAGGTCATGGTTGGTAGTGACTGAGTGAACTCTGATAGCACAAGAGAACGTGACGCACATACCGCTTCCTCGTGAGTTATCTCTGATGCTGCTGTACTGTGACGCCATTTTTCAGCAGGACAATGATCGTCCACATACGGCACACGTGTCTATGAACTGCCTGCTGATGTTCAGTTCCTCTCACAGCCAACAAAATCACCACACTTATGTGGACCTCAACTCTTTCCCAGTACCAGATTCCAGGATAGCAAGGAACAATTATAACAGTTGTGGCTTCTATGGTCAGCTTGCCTCAGGAGAGGATACAGTGGTCTTAGATACCCTTCCCAATGGAATAGGAGCATTCATCAAGGTCGGCAGGCGTCATAGTGACAAGTGGGCTGATATAGCCGAGATCATTGTAAATTTCGCACTCTCTCTCAAACTGAGAAGTTTCATTCGTCCTTCACACCTTTCTTGTCACTCAGTGTATTATTTGTAAGGCGCATAATTCCAATTTCAACAGCCATAAGTCAAATAGTGGCAAACCAGTCACATGAAAATGACCATTAGTGCTCTATATTAAGTAACTTCTCGGTCTAGTGTGTTGGTCGCCACTTTCCACCTCACTGCTGATGCCTTCGTTATGCCAACTCTCAAATAAGACTGTTACTTTGCATTTCTGGAACTGGACTTTGATTTGAAACTGAGAGTTAGTGTGTGTTCGTCCATCGATAGTGGTTTGGCACACATTGCTTGCAGTCGCAGCATTGGCTCCATCCGGCATGTTCAGCCGTCAGCGTTGCATGGGTTTGGGTTTTCACACGATACGTATTTTGTGGCAAGGGCATAGTAGGGGCCTTCACGGTTGTATGACAATATTACATCTACATCTACATCTACATCCACATCTACATCAACTTTTATACTCCACAAGCCACCCAATGGTGTGTGGCGGAGGGCACTTTACGTGCCACTGTCATTACCTCCCTTTCCTGTTCCAGTCGCGTATGGTTTGCGGGAAGAACGACTGCCAGGAAGCCTCCGGGCGCGCTCGAATCTCTCTAATTTTACATTCGTGATCTCCTCGGAACGTATAAGTAGGGGAAGCAATAGATTAGATACTTTATCCAGAAACTCACCCTCTCGAAACTTGGACAGCAAGCCACACCGCGATGCAGAGCGCCTCTCTTGCAGAGTCTGCCACTTGAGTTTGCTAAACATCTCCGTAACGCCATCACGCTTACCAAATAACCCTGTGACGAAACGCGCCGCTCTTCTTTGGATCTTCTCTATCTCCTCCGCCAACCCGACCTGGTATGGATCCCACACTGATGAGCAATACTCAAGTATAGGTCGAACGAGTGTTTTGTAAGCCACCTCCTTTTTTGATGGACTACATTTTCTAAGGACTCTCCCAATGAATCTCAAGCTGGTACCCGCCTTACCAACAATTAATTTTATATGATCATTCCACTTCAAATCGTTCGGCACGCACACTCCCAGATATTTTACAGAAGAAAGAGCAACTATTAAAGCGGAATGAACAGTATAGCAAGCTAAGCCATTGCTAACAAGAAAACTCCTAAGGGAAATCAAAAGAAGCACAAAGGCAGTAATGACAGAAGGGTTCAATGAGTTATAAAGCAAGATCCAGTCTGCTGAGTTGCTAAAAACAGTAAGACATTTTGGCGCTACTTAAAATCAATCAATTCAACAAAACTCTTCAATTGACAACTTCTTACACGCAATAGAAATAGGAACGGAATATTTTACTGTTCCTCTGGGAACGAAAAATATTATGTGTCAGATGACATGTTTAAACGAACTGTTATTCTGTGTGCAAAAGAGTACGCAAAATTGAGATGACATGTTTAAACGAACTGTTATTTTGTGTGCGAAAGAGTACGCAAAAATATTTATTATCTGACTATGATGTATGTGAAAAGCAGTATCAATATTGCAGGACAGTCTACGTTTTGAGAACAATGAAACAATAGAAACAGATTTTTAGAATTATTTTACTCTAGTTCTGTTCTTCGTAACAAAAAGACGTGGATGGAGTCGTATGTATGTTGTAACTTGTTTCCGATACATATATGCTGTTATTTATAAATAAACCAGTTATTTCATTAGCGGTAGTATCCCTACATTTGTGAAAATTTAATTGTACTTTTTCTTCAGAAATTAATAACGTGTGGTACAGCGCGAGGTGTAATTCGTGTAGTTGGCCAACATCTGCAAGTCGGCATATCCTTGTTCAAATTATTCCAATATTAAGTGGTGTACAGCAAAACTGAGGGGGTTTACAATTAGTTCTTGAGTAAACATACTAAAATTAAATTAATTTGATTCATTTGCAAAGAGTTGTGCCGATAGTAAAACATTCTTGTGGTTGCGACTTCACGGTTATCTTTTTCATAGTTAAGATAGTTCTCAGCTTTGAATTAACAACATGAGTACCATGCAAAAGGTGTACCTCCACGCGAATCCAGAAAAGTAAAAATTATTACTTATGTGAATAGATAATCAGTTACGACCCTCATATATTTATAAATGTAAAGGATTAAGGTGCTTCATGCCGAGCTGTTCCAAATTTATTTCACGTCTATACAGGCATTCCAAAGTGATTTATTTATCGAGAAGTTGAATGTAAAAAGCCTTAATAATATCAAAAATAATGTCACCCGTGATAGGAAGTTGTAGTGAATATGTTCTGTGTAGCCTTATGTGATCTTACCGATGTATTATTAACAGCACAAGTATACACACACATATACACACCCAACAGACGAAAAAATCTCTATAGTATGGTTTCAGCATAGTTATACATATATGAAGTCGTGAAATTACACCATACCACTAACGATGACAGTCGAGTTACTTTTTCTGCGTATTTGACGAGATGCACCTAGCGTGAGCCAACAAGCGCTCATTGGTTATTCGAAGCGACAGTGAAATAAGTGAACACCCATTGTTTGAAACCGGTTCCTGCACTCTCTGCACCTGCGCAAGCCGCCTTCGATCACGAAATGAACTAAAACTAGGTGCTACTAAATACTGTTCACTCTACAGGGAGTCCCGGCATGTAGTCTGTCGAGTGTGATGGTTCGTTTGATGTCACACTGTAATGCATCAGTGTTGTCTTCGCAGTAAAAGTTAAATACTCCTGAAATCAAATAAAGTACAAATAGCATTTTTCGAAACATATAAATACCTTAGTGGTTGAGAGGTAGCATTTTCACTAACCAAAACTGAATTCTGCTAAACTACTATAAAATCCACCAGCCACTAGAAGCAATATGTCGCCACTAAAAGGGGGGGGGGGGGGGGTAGAAACAACCAGTTTTAGTGGAAAAGCCGCGCGGAGTGGCCGCGCGGTTAGAGGCGCCATGTCGCTGAATGCGCGGCCCCTCCCGCCGTAAATTCGAGTCCTCCCTCGGGCATGGGTGTGTGTTGTTCTTAGCATAAGTTAGTTTAGGTCTATGGACCGATGACCAAAGCAGTTTGGTCCCTTAAGAAATTTACACACATTTGAACATTTAGTGGAAAATCCACTAAGTTGGCAAAACTGCTTTTTTCGCCTTGATCTGCTCTCTTGCTTCAGTACTGTCTCTTCGGCTTGTACGAACTTCTATGTATCTCGCTATGGATTCAATATATGTAGGACTGGTGCGAGAACATTTCTGCACACAAGCGACTAATGATTTGGCACTGCCTCCGCTTCCCCCCTGCCCCCGTCTATTCTCTAGTAACTTGCGCCTGTGTTCGTTTTTGCTGCTAATTGTGATACTTACCATGTGAAGATCTTGTACTCGGCGCCCTCCTCCCCCACCCCTCACCCCCAAATCACTTGGGCCTTAAATTAGCCGTGATTACATGTGCTCTGTGTTGTTTCTCATTAAGTAACGTCAAGGAAGGTTGCCCTTGGCTTAATATTGTATTTTTCTTAATTCTCTCGCGAACTAGAGCAACCTCCCTTAAATTTCACCACTTGGGACTGCAAGGACTGTGAAAGACGTAGGTGTTAGGCACAAATGTATACTTTGTACTGTGATCATGGTAGCCAATCTTATTCCATCAGTGGCTGGTGCCCTAAAGACACGGCTTTTTTTTCCGCAGTTCGTGGTCTAGTGGATAGCGTTGCTGCCTCTGGATCGCGGGGTCCCGTGTTCGATTCCCGGCTTGGTTGGGGATTTTCTCAACCCAGGTACTGGGTGTTTGTGTTGCCCTCATCATATCATCATTCATGACAGTGGCTAATTTGGATTGTGTAAAAATTGGACTGCGAAAAAATTAGGACTTTGTACGGGCGCTGATGACCGAACTGTTGGGTGCCCCACAAACCATCATCACCTCAAGCCTTAATTTCTCTATTTTCAACTCTGTAGACCTTTAAGAACACACCTGTGGAACAAAATAAAATATTTCTTGCCTCGTTTTGAAGTGATGGCCACCGGAAATTTCAATAACAAGCATTCCTGTGTTGCTCTGCGTCTTTATGGTAGGATCTCCACTGGAGAGTGTTCGGCGTTTCTGTCATGTTCTCAAGTTGACCAAACAAACACGTGAGAAATCGTGCAATTCTTCTCTGAATTTCATCCAGAAACCACTTTCCAGGTCCAGTTTATGACAGCACTACTTTACGAGTTCATAACAATTACCTGAAGTCTACATTACTGGTCCAGCTCAGATGTAGATGGTACTCGTTAACATAGGTACATACTTCCAGAATGAGATTTTCTCTCTGCAGCGGAGTGTGCCCTGATATGAAACTTCCTGACATTTTAAAACTGTGTGCCGGACCGAGACTCGAATTCGGGACCTTTGTCTTTCGCGGGCAACTTCACAGAAGACTTTGTGATGTTCCTGTTACACATGTTACTCCCTGCTATAACATTAATTTCAGATATAAAGCTAAAGAAATATCAATTCAAACTGTTGCTCAGTGATGAGAGAGTGGTGACACCTGGGGAAAAATCGTTTTAATAATAGTTTTGGAAAAAATTTGATTCCCATAATCAGCGAAGAATTCCATAGTCGCCACCTGGCTTCGAGTTACAGTGAATGCCCAAGACTCATGTGGACGCAGGGGAACCGCGGAACAATGATACACAACTTGCTGCTGTAAGATAATGAGACATCTACAGCCGTCCTTATAATATCATTTATTGTATGGCTACCAGTTTCGGCGCTTCAGTGCACCAACTTCAGGTCTAAGCTGATGCTGAAGAGGTTAAAACCATCCGTACACATGAGGCATCAGTGGCCAACGTAACTGGTATACGCAGACTACCTGAAATTATGATGATGGCTCTCCAACCATTAACTGTCAGTAGGCAGACAAGATCACAGTTATGTTGGCCACTGTTGCATCGTGTGTACGGATGGTGTTAAGCCACTCAGCATGAGCTAAGGCCTGAAGATGGTGCATTGAAGCGCCGAAACTGGTAGCCATACAATAAATGATATCATAAGGACGGCTGTAGGTGTCTCATTTTCTTACAATAGTGAACAGCCATAGTCCCGCAGACCTCCAGTCATAAGGATGGACATACGAGTAGAAAAACAACTAGCTGTTATCATGGAAGAACAAGAAGAAATTATGACATTCCTGGAAGTCTAAAACTGTTTGCAGGACTGATATTCGAAGCTGTGGCCTTTGTCTTTCGCGGGTACGTGCTCCAGCACCTGAGCTATTCGAGTACGACTCACGACCCACGCTCAGAGCTTTACTTCCGCCAGTACCTTCCAAACTTCACAGAAGTTCTTGCGCATACCTTTCGGGACTAGCAATCCTGCAAGAAAGAGTACTGCAGAGAGATGGTATGGCCATTGTCTAGGGGACTGTTTCCAGGATAAATTTTCTGTTTGTAGTGGGCTGTGGGCTGGCTAACAAAAACCGTGTACAGGGCGCGTACTCAAACCTTGGACCTTTGACTTTCGCGGGCAAGTGCTCTACCGACTGAGCTGTCCGAACAGAAGAGAATTTTGTATTTGTACCAGCGGTCACTGCTTTGTATTCGTTCTGGAATGGCCGACATGTTCGCGCTACAGCTATTGCAGTTATGTTTAATTATTTTCCAGACTGTTAGGAAGTTGTTATAACGAGGCGCAGTGCCTCTGTTATTATTTGCGGAATGAACTCATATTTTTAATTTAGGGTTCAGTCGTTTATGTTACTGAGTCAATATGTTCGACAGGTTAGTTACTCCTTTTCAATCACTAGTAGAGTGTGGAGTACTCTTACAATTGCTGTGTCGATCTGGATAATTATTTATTCTTTTTTCCTCATTTAGTACTCCTGAGTAGTTATCGGCGGCCGGAGCACCAGAAGATTACTCAAAGCAGTAACGTGCAAATTCTAGGATGTCAGTTATGAGTTTATATTGCTAAATTAATTTTTCCAGGCGATTTTTATTGTAGGGTCATAATAGCGATGGTTCACCCGAGAGAGACTATAATAACTCAAATTATATTTATTTTAGTGCTCGGTAATTAATCCCCAATTTCCTGAGAAAGGGAACCGTCACAACTTAAGGTGTATCGTACAGAGCATGGATTGAAAGTGAATACCTGCAGCACGAACCCGAAGCAGCACCCAAGAATTAACCATTCACTCTGCAGGAGAGGGCGCTCTGTTTTGAAACTTAGTGGGGGACTGAAACAGCGTCTCGCACCAGGACTCGAAACCGGCATCTTTCATTTCGCGGGTAATGCTGTTAGCTACCTACGCACATCTAAAGACTCCCCCTCACTGACTCATTTCCAGAAACTACCCCTGTCTCCGCTGCTAACGCAATGTTTCGTTCCGGAGGCAACCCCCTAGGCTGTAGCAAACCATTTCTACATCTATATATAAATCTGCAAGGACGTAGGTTGAAGTAGGTACCGCGAGATGAAGAAGCTTGCACAGGATAGAGTAGCATCGACAACTGCATCAGACCAGTCTCAGGACTGAAGATCACAACAACAACAACATCTAAATCTACATACCTACCCTCCATAGCACCATACGGTGCATTCCAGAGGTTACATTGTACCGCTAGTAGTCATTCTCTTCACAGTTTGACTCGCTAATGGGGCGAGAGTAAAGCGATTATCTGTATACCTCCGTACGAGCCGTAATTGGTTTGTCTTCGTGGTTCTTACACGGAATGTGCGTCGGTGACCATAGAATAGTTTTGCAGTCAGCCACAAGTGCAGGTTCTCTAAGTTTTCTCAATAGCGTTTCGTAAAAAGAGCGTCGTCTCCGATCCAGGAGCTTCCATTTCCGGTCACACAACACTTCCGTGGTACTCGCATGCTGATCGAACCTACCGGTAACAAATCTACACTACCGGCCATTAAAATTGCTACACCAGGAAGAAATGCAGATGATTAACGGATATTTATTGGACAACTATATTATACTAGAACTCACATGTGATTACATTTTCACGCAGTTGGGGTGAATAGATCCTGAGAAATCAGTGCCCAGACCAACCACCTCTGGCCGTAATAACGGCCTTGATAAGCCTGGGCATTGAGTCAAACAGAGCTCGGATTACGTGTACAGGTACAGCTGCCCACGCAGCTTCAACACGATACCACAGTTCATCAAGAGTAGTGACTGGCGTATTGTGACGAGCCTGTTGCTCGGCCACCATTGACCAGACGTTTTCAGTTGGTGAGAGATCGGAGAATGTGCTGGCCAGGGCAGCTGTCGAACACTTTCTGTATCCAGAAAGGCCCGTACAGGACCTGCAACATGCGGTCGTGCATTATCTCGCTAGAGCCAAGGGTCGTAACACATCTGAAATGTAACGTTCACATTCAAAGTGCCGTCAATGCGAACAAGAGGTGACCGAGACGTGTAACCAATGGCACCCCATACCATCACGCCGGGTGATACGTCAGTATGGCGAAGACGAATACACGCTTCCAATGTGCGTTCACCGCGATGGCCGGCCGCTGTGGCCGTGGGGTTATAGGCGCCTCAGTCTGGAACCGTGGGACCGCTACGGTCGCAGGTTCGAATCCTGCCTAGGGCATTGATGTGTGTGATGTCCTTACGTTAGTTAGGTTTAAGTAGTTCTAAGTTCTAGGGCACTAATGACCTCAGATGTTAAGTCCCTTAGTGCTCAGAGCCATTTGAACCATTTTTCAACGCGATGTCGCCAAACACGTATGCGACCATCACGATGTTGTAAACAGAACCTGGATTCATCCGAAAAAATGACGTTTTGCCATTCGTGGACCCAGGTTCGTCGTTGAGTACACTATCGCAGGCGCTCCTGTTTGCCATGCAGCGTCAAGGGTAACCGCAGCCACGGCCTCCGAGTTGATAGTCCATGCTGCTGCAAACGTCGTCTAACTGTTCGTGCAGATGGTGGTTGTCTTGCAGATGTCCCCATCTGTTGACTCAGGGATCGAGACGTGGCTGCACGATCCGTTACAGCCATACGGATAAGATGCCTGTCTTCTCGACTGCTAGTGATACGAGGCCGTTGGAATCCAGCAGAGCGTTCCGTATTACCCTCCTGAACCCACCGATTCCGTATTCTGCTAACAGTCACTGGATCTCAACCAACGGGAGCAGCAATGTCGCGATACGATAAACCGCAATCGCGATAGGCTACAATCCGACCATTATCAAAGTCGGAAACGTGATAGTACGCATTTCTCCACCTTACACGAGACATCACAACAACGTTTCACCAGGCAACGCCGGTCAACTGCTGTTTGTGTATGAGAAATCGGTTGGAAACTTTCCTCATGCCAGCAAGTTGTAGGTGTCGCCACTGGCGCCAACTTTGTGTGAATGCTCTGAAAAGTTAGTCATTTGCATATCACAGCATCTTCTTCCTGTTGGTTAAATTTCGCGTTTGTAGCACGTCATCTTCGTGGTGTAGCAATTTTAATGGCCAGTAGCGTAGCAGCTTGTCTCTGAATTTATTCGATATTTCCCTTTAATCCGACTTGGCGAGGATGTCAAAAACTAGAGCTGTTCTCTAAACGTGTTACGCAAGTGTTCTATAAGCCGTTTCCTTTACAGATGAGCGACATTTACTTTCATTAACGAAAGTCGGTCATTCGCCATCTCTATTACCGACCTCACGTGCTCGTTTTATTTCATAAGCCTTTCCTACGTTACGCCTATTATATTTGACCGGTGCCACTCTATCAAGCGGCACACCACTAGTACTGTATTCGAAGGTTACTGGTTTGCTTTTCCTACTCGCCTGCATCAACTTACATTTTTGTACATTTAGAGTAAGCTGCAGTTCATCACGCCAAACAGAACTTCTGTCTAACTCATCGTGTATCCTTCTAGTCAGTCACCGACAACACGTTCCCCTACCCCACAGCGTCATTTACAAACAATCGCACACTGCTTGTCATCCTATCAGTCAGGACCATTTAGAGAACAAGAGCGCTCCCATCACACTTCCTTGGATACTCCTGACGATACCCTCGTCTCTAATGAACATTCGCCGTCGACGACAACGTATTGTCTCCTATTACTAAGACGTCTTGGTCCCATTCACATATCTGAGAACCTATTTCATATGCTACGATCAATGGCACCGAGTGAAACACTTTCTGGCAATTTAGAAATATGAAGTCTATCTATTGCCATTGATACATGGTTCGCAGGATATTCTACGAGAAATGGGCAAGGTGAGTATCGAAAGAGCGATACTTTCTAAATCATTACGATATCCATCCCTCCACATGTGCTTGGGCAGTAACGCACGCAGGAAAGCTTCAGGAGATAGTTTCTGGTAGACCTGGAGCTGTGTGAGAGGATCGATAGTCGCAAATTTTTACCAGAGAGGGAGTTTCGATAGCACCCCTTTATCGACACAGTCCCTGAAATACAAGGTCGTGCGTTGTACTCCTGATACAGCACCAAGTTTTAACCAGAGAATGAGTTTCAATAGCACACCTGTATCGAGATGGAAGGCCGTTGATGACAAAGGGCAGAATTTTCTCAAATTTAATTTCATGAATCATTCATATATTTTACTGTAAACATTACTTCACTCTCCATGTTTTTTTCTTTTTTATATCAGTAAATCTTACAGACAAAAAAATTCTTCAGTTCTGATGTTCAGATTACTTCTTTCTTTCTTGGAGACCAGAAATTCCTGTTTCTGTCGCTGAGACAGCTCGAGACACACTAACAGATGCCATCAACAACTGTACTTATGTACACACGGCGCTGCTAGGTGAGGTGCTGACGAGCTCTTACTGCCCGATGGTCGGCTGAGCAGTTTTATAGACGCAAATAACTAGAAACTCACATTCATTGGTAAGTATTGCAAAAGGCTTATCTTTCACTTGGGCTCCGAGACGGTTATAGCCACTTGCACAGCGTATACTGTTCTGACGCTGTGGGCGTTAGGCGAGTTACGACCACAGACGTTCGTCTCACAGGATAAAGACGCTTTTGCTCGCCATTTACGAGACGTAAATTCTTGTCTATCTATGAAGCTGAACATTTCGTTTTCGTGCAAAACTGTCGTGGTAGACTCAACTCTGTCTAAGTAATTCTCCTTCACTTAATCGTTTAAAAATCCGGTGGTGGAACAGTACCTTATCTGTTATCGTACTGGAAGGCTGCAAGAAATGCAGTGATTTTGGTAGCAAGTATCTTATTTTGTCTGGTTCAAATGTGTGTGAATTCATAAGGGACCAAACTGCTTAGGTCATCGGTCACTAGACTTACACACTACTTAAACTAACTTATGCTAAGAACAACACACACACTTATGCCCGCGGGAGGACTCGAATTTGTCTGGTAACTGGCCAAATGTGAAAGACGTATTACACTACTTTATTTATTTAATCGCATGGCTAGGGCCCCCCGTTCAGCAGGCCGTTCTCCGGGGACCGGGCTTTCAATTTGACGCCAATTAGGGGACCTGCAGTCGATGATGATGATAGGATGATGATGAGGACAGCACAACACCCGGTCCCTGGGCGGAGAAAATTCCCCGACCCAGCCAGGAATCGAACCCGGGCCCAGAGGATTGACAATCCGTCACGCTGACCATTCAGTTACCTGGGGCGGACATTACACCAGTGACGGAGCTTATTAGTACGGTAAGTGTACTTTGTATTTCTCCACACCCACGTGAATCTGTACCCTTCAGTTATTTAATAACTCATCCAATTTCCTCCTTGCTTATTCCTTGAAGCTGCACGTGATATGATAGTCGTGGACCACAGGCTTTTAACACTTCTTCTGTATATTTATGTCATTTGTCTTTCCGTTGTGTAAGCCCTGTTTTGTGCCATATCGATTTTACTGGCTCGATGGCTCTGAGCACTATGGGACTCAACTTCTGAGGTCATTAGTCCCCCAGAACTTAGAACTAGTTAAACCTAACCTAAGGCCTTCACACACATCCATGCCCGAGGCAGGATTCGAACCTGCGACCGTAGCGGTCGATTTTACTTATAATAATTTATTTCTCGAGATCGTTACATGGGTCTCTCATCCATTCTTATTTAGCATGTTTGCACTTCTTGTTAATTTTCATTACTAAGCAGCCTATACGGCTGCTTTCCTACCGTACACGTAAGACTGTTCCATTTTCTCTTTACATGCGTAAACTTTAGTGTTTCCAGAACCATCCAGGGACATTTCACCTCTGTTTTCACTATACTTACGTGACCCAGCCCTGTCCCTTTTCTGTTACGCTCTAAGACAAACCGAAAGACGCATGACGAAGGAGTTGTGTAAATCGGTCGCAAACTGATGTTTATGCAGCTATCGACGGGAAATGCATAACTGTAAATTCTGGCAGCCGATGGATGAATGTCTGACGCTGCAGCGCAATTCACACCATGCAGCTAAAAATGGTGCAAATGGCACTAAACTCTAAGTCCCCTAGACTTAGAACTACTGCAACCTAACTAACCTAAGGACATCACACACATCCATGCCCGAGGCAGGATTCGAACCAGCGACCGTAGCAGCCGCGTCGTTCCGGACTGAAGCGCCTGGAACCGCTCGGCCACAGCGGCCGACATACCTCGCAGCTGGCAAGGCTAATAACAGGGAACGTGTCAATACCAGGTCTTAAAGTCTTTGCGGATTTCATTACAGGTACTTAGCTGGACAGTAACAGTGCCTCGCGGACAGGCGCGTGAATAATATACGCAGAAGTGAGCATTTGAGAGAGGACGTACGGTTCGGTTCAAAGAAGCCGGTCGGGGTAATTAGCGAATCTCTCGACATTTGAATAGGAGCGATGTTACTCTTTGCTGAGTCAGCCATTGCCAAACACAGTGTCAAGAAGGAAGCGGTCGACATAGAGAGACAACAGAACGTGAGGAACGAGAAACCGTCAGAGAGGCACTCAGAACCCCAGACTCGTCATTATCAGCGATCCGCCGTGCAACTGATGCCCCAGTAACCACAAGGACCAACGACAATGTAACTGTGTGCCGACTACCCTTGACCTCCCAGCACCAGCAATCTGTTTATGGTGGTGTCGGGCACATTCGGCCTTGAATCTCATTGACTGGAGTATCATTATCTCGAGGCATGAGTCCCAATTTGAACTGAGCCTCGATGACCAGCTAAGACGTGTTTGGAGATACCCTGGACAGTAATGGGTGTCGTATCATGTTGCGACACCAAGCCATAGGCGTCATACTGTTCGCATCGAAATTTAAAGTTTCCGTCTGACACCGACTGGCGGATCCAGTGGTGTGTGCCTGTTGAGCCACACCTGGCTCTGTACCATGAGCGCCCTCTGCTGTCGCAATGTAGGATGGCCAGCACAGGCCACTCACCCCACTTGCTCTTGGAGCCTCTTCGCTATGACACTATCATTGATGCTTGTACAGCGAGTCTCTTCCTTGATGGTACTGTGACAACTGGACTCTGTTTCATGCTGCAGTTTTTGTAATGAGTCTTCATACACTTGGAATCCGCCCCGATAGCTGAGTGGTCAGCGCGGCGGTCTGTCACGCCAAGGGGCCCGGGTTCGATTCTCGGCTGGGTCGGAGATTTTCTCCGCTCAGAGACTGCGTGTTGTGTTGACCTCGTTATCATTTCATCATCATCAGTGGAAGGCAACAGGAAACCACCACTGGCATCACTTCCCTAGACGTTCATGCGGTGAACCTCTCTGCCGAGGCCGAGGCTTCCCCCGTGACAAGGCCTGCCATAAGGCAGAACACAGTTTATACACTTGGAGAAATACAAGTCAAGTAAATTTCTTTTTGTTGTGTTAACTCGTTCGCTAATCATTTCTGATCCTGTCCAGCTTTCTTACGATGACATTTGCCACACCAGTCTGCAGTCCAACCCTCCTTACCATTGTGCATGTAGTTGTACACAACAGTGGGATACCAAACTGACTGTCACCCATCACAAAGCCTGACAACCAGGAGTGATGGACTGGGGTCGCAGTTCGTTTTGAAGCAATGCCCCTTTGGTTGTCATCAGTGACATCCTTTCAGCACACTGGTACATCGACTATTGTCTACGTCCCATTTTGTTAGCCTTCTTGGAGAGCCGTCCTGGGTTTACATTTCAGCTTACATTTCGCCTGCGCACGGCAAGAGTTTCTACTGCTAGTCTCCACGCTTGCCAAACCCTACCTTGGCCAGCAGTGCACCCGGATCTCTCTGTAATTGAGAACGTCGAGAGCATTCTGGGCACGGCTCTCCAACCACCACGATCTACAGTGCCAATTGGACCGAATTTGGCTCTATATCCTTCAGGAGGACTTTCAATAATTATATCAATCAAGGTCGTTCCAAATGCGAGCTTTGTTAAGGGCCAATGGTGGGCCAACGCGCTACTGGCTTGCTCAGTTCGTGAAGTTCTTTCTCTTGAAGAAATAGTCGAATTTTTATGACATTATAATCATCTTTTTGCCTGTATATGTATATTGCATCGACCGATTTCCGTTCCAATGGGATAATTTCTTTGTGAGTCGTCTTTTTTACCATTAGAATGTGTATTAAACACCACTTCTACTGATATGCTACCAAGGATTTTGGTTTGATCACATTGCTGCTGTGACCTTCCACATCATATCATTCTGTGTCATAAGAGGACAGACTTTTAAGAAATACGAAAACAATGAAATAAAAACTTTTTTTAATAGATCGTTTCGCCGTTTCGCATTATATCTGCCATAAAAATTTATACATTTTTGCTTACATTCCAACCCACTCTGGAAACAGTATGAAACTGAGATGTTGGTAACTGAAAAATATAGTTTTGGAAGGATGTAACTGTCTATTGAGTCGATGACCGATACGCTATAAACCAGACGAGAGCGGAAAGTTAGACGTCAATTCGATGAATTACTCCAGCAAAAAATCAGTTTTCTGAAGTATTATGTGACAGTTGGCGTTGTCACGATCACGAATGGTGTTTCCCTTTTCAGCTTTTCTTCCTGTTTTTATAAAAGGCTTGTGGCAATTTATATTGTTTTTAATGCCATGCAGCATTAACTGTCCTACAATAATCTGAAGCAATGGTCACGACATCTCCAATTAACCCCAAGTAACGACTCATTATTTTCTAGAAGACGCTATGTGAATGAAAGACTTTTGTTGGTTTCGGTCGAGTTGAAAAGGCCCAATAACTGATCGCTCCTTACTCTCCGACTAATATGAATACATCAAAGTTTTGTGCCGCATTACGTTTTTGTATAAGGATTTTGCGTTCCTTGGTTAGATTTTTGATCAATTCCTTACGCCGAATGACACCAGAGAGGCGGAAAAACACACATGCAGACATCGCACGTAATAGTCACGTAAATATTTACAATTTATACTGAGAATAAATTCTCGAAACGCGTTCTGCTAAGCTTGAGAAAATCTGTCACTACCGCGGTGTTTCATAACTTAGTTCATGACACCAGTTTCGGGCAAATTGTGTGGAGTCTTGACACTGCTGAGTAACGTTCATGTTTAATGAGATGAGGCCCCACTGCGCTTTTCTGTATGCCTAATGATGAGTCTTCTGACCGTAAGTCCCACGGCAGTCCTCTACCAGTGATAGAAGCACCACCTAGCTGAGATTGCGTAAATCAATAGTTAACATTCTCTTCTGAGGGTGACTTAACGCCGCAAGTTGAGCGTAGCAATTGGAGACACTTTTGTTGTGTTATGACTTACAAAATTTCTTCAGAATTGTGCAAGACACGTCTTCATGTGGAATATATATATAATAACAAACGACAGAGTTTGAAACAATAGTAGTGTCACACCTTGGTGATGTGGGGAAGCAAGCTGGCTCTAGTGGGGTGTTTCACTTTACGTGTTGATTTTTCCACAATCACAGTCCAGAAGACAACCTGAAGTGAGCTGTGAGTCACTAACAAAGAAAGAGCACCATATTCTTCTATGAAATTAAATGTTTAAATATTTTTTTCAGTATTTGGTCGGATTATGCAAGACTATGAAAAGATTAAATATTATGAATCTCAACATGGTTCACCAATTACTTAACATAGTTTTAAAAAAAACCTTTTTGTAAAGTTCTAATAGGTGTGTAACATTTAAGCTAGAAAGTTCTACATTTGGAATTTAATTCAGTTTACCATAAAAACATAAGATATAAGTGTTGTGTTAGACCATACAGCCTAGACACAATGCTGTAGCCGATAGGGCACGCAAGGCTAACGCAGACGGGCGTGAAGTCTGGAACATGAGAACTTATAAATGAATAAGAAGAAAAGTACGTAGATGCTTGTTACTTAACTTTTAATTAGTCCTTGGAATACATCTCTCTTGAATATTAGTAAGCTATAGGCACTGATACAAATGGCGCCTTGCTAGGTGGTCGCCAGTTAACTTAGCAGAGGGCTATTCTACTGTCTATCTCTCGGCAAATGAGAGCAAGGCTTAGCACGTCCAATCGCTAGCTATGTTGTCCGTACAACTGGGGCTGAGGTCTCCTCAGTCTCTCGAGACCTGCCTTGTGGTGGCGCTAGGTTTGCGATCCCACAGTGGCGACACGCGGGTCCGACATGTACTACAGGACCGCGGCCGATTTAAGTTACCACCTAGCAAGTGTGGTGTCTAGCGGTGACACCACATTCCTCCCCCGCAAATCGGCGAACGGTCGTGAGATAAGGCTTCCGCCCGCCGTGGGGAGGACCGCATGTCGACGTATGCGATGAGGTGGGGAGCCTAACAACAGGCGAGGCTGTGCCACCCGCACCCGGCCATTCGGTCCGAGGGGAGCTAGGAAACGCCTGAAAACCTAGTCCAGGGTGCACGTCAACATGCGGCGTATGCGCACGTAATGAGACAGGAGGGGCCGAAGGGTCGACCTCCATTGCGTCGGGGAATCCGACGCGCGATGACGACATCTGGTCCGGAGCGGGCAAGAGGTCCATGGCGGAGGACGGCTGGTCACGGGAAGCGAGCGGCGGCGCGTGACCCTGGGAGGCGCCGGGCGGTTGCAGCGAAGCGTCCACTGCGGGCGGCGCCGGCGGCGGCTGCGGCGGCGGCGCGACGCCATGAGGCAAAAGGGAAGGCAACGTCGGTAACACCTGGGGATGAGACGAGCCAGTAGATGGGTCCCCAAGGCGCTGACCGGACGGCTCCGTCGCTGAAAGCAGACGGGGAGCGGCAGAACCCAGGCGACGACAGAGGCGCAGCTGATTGAGATGCCGACGCACCTCACCAGAGGCCCCCAAAACCAAATACATCGCGCGGCCGAGGCAGCGAAGAATGCGCCCTGCGAGCCAACGCCGTGAACCGCGATAGGTGCGATAATAGACAACGTCGCCAGGAAAAAAAGCAGGAGTCTGCCGCTGCACAGGAACCTGATGTGGCGGATGCAGCAAAGACATCAAGGTGCGATGAGAATGACCATGGAGCAATTCAGCCGGCGAGCGACCATCGCGGGGCTGAGAGCGATACGAAGACAAAAAGAGCAACAAAGCGTCCTCCCGAGAATGCGACTCTTTCAATTTCAACATCTGTGACTTGAAAGTCCGGACCAATCGTTCCGCGGCACCGTTTGACTGAGGTGAAAACGGCGCGGATGTCAGATGTTGAATACCATTGGCCTTGCAGAATGACTGAAATTCAGCGGACATGAATTGTGGGCCATTGTCGGAAACAATAGTCTGCGGAAGACCTTCAATGCAAAAGATAGCAGACAAGGCTTGGATTGTGGCAGAAGACGTCGTGGAAGACATCCCATCCTCGTCGCCAATAATGTTGTGTCTAGACCATACAGCCTAGACACAATGCTGTAGCCGATAGGGCACGCAAGGCTAACGCAGACGGGCGTGAAGTCTGGAACATGAGAACTTATAAATGAATAAGAAGAAAAGTACGTAGATGCTTGTTACTTAACTTTTAATTAGTCCTTGGAATACATCTCTCTTGAATATTAGTAAGCTATAGGCACTGATACAAATGGCGCCTTGCTAGGTGGTCGCCAGTTAACTTAGCAGAGGGCTATTCTACTGTCTATCTCTCGGCAAATGAGAGCAAGGCTTAGCACGTCCAATCGCTAGCTATGTTGTCCGTACAACTGGGGCTGAGGTCTCCTCAGTCTCTCGAGACCTGCCTTGTGGTGGCGCTAGGTTTGCGATCCCACAGTGGCGACACGCGGGTCCGACATGTACTACAGGACTGCGGCCGATTTAAGTTACCACCTAGCAAGTGTGGTGTCTAGCGGTGACACCACAATAAGTTCCTCTAAAGATACCTCATCTAATCTTTGAATTATTAAGGAAAAAGTTTCGTACTTATATTTTGTAAAACTAGCCAAATTAACTAATATTTATTACTAAGTTACGAGGCCAAGATAAAGGCACTATATACATAATGCGTAATAATGGAGCTGTGCGAAGATTCAATATAATATCGTAAATTGTAGAAGGTACAGAATTAAAACAGAGATAGGTCACACAACCCTCACCCACCGTCAGTTCCGTTTGAAAAATAGTGGAGTTCAAAATTTCATAGAACGCAAATAAAGTGCAGAGATACTTACAGAAAAAACTGAACTAACAATGATACAAATAATTTTGTAACTATGAAGGGTGATGGCTGGGCGTCGTTGCCTGAGCTGGAAGCAGTTTTGGATCAAGGGCTCCCTTCGTCGTCCGCGCCAAGCATATATACTGAAGCCCCAAAGAAACTGGTATAGGCATGCGCATTCAGATGCAGCGATATGTAAACAGACAGAATACGGCGATGCGGTCGGCTACGGCTATATAAGACAACAAGTGTTTGGCGCAGTTGTTAGATCGGTTACTGCTGCTACAATGACAGGTTATCAAGATTTAAGTGAGTTTGAACGTGGTGTTATAGTCGGCGCACGAGCGATGGGATACAGCATTTCCGAGGTAGTGATTAAGTGGAGATTTTCCCGTACGACCATTTCACGAGTGTACCGTGGATATCAGGAATACGGTAAAACATCAAATCTCCGACATCGCTAGCCCCAAATTGCTGCGGATTTCAGCACTGGGTCATCAACAAGTGTCAGCGTGCGAACCATTCAACGAATCATCATCGAAACGGATTTTTGGAGCTGAAGGCCCACTAGTGTACCCTTGATGACTGCGTGACACAAAGCTTTACGCCTCGCCTAGACCCGTCAACATCGACATTGGGCTGTTGATGACTGGAAACATGTTGCCTAATCGGATGAGTCTCCTTTCAAATTATATGAAACGGATGGACATGTACGGGTGTGGAGACGATCTCATGAATCCGAAGACCCTGCATGTCATCAGTGGACTTTTCAAACTGGTGGATGCTCTGCAACGGTGTGGGGCGTGTGCAGTAGGAGTTATATGGGACCTCCGATACCTCTAGATACGAATCTGAGACAGGTGACACGTACGTAAGCATCCTGCCTGATCACCTGCATCCATTAATGTCCACTATGCATTCCGACGGACTTGTACAATTCCAGCAGGACAGTGTGACACCCCACACGTCCAGAATTGCTACACAGTAGCTCCAGGAACATTCTTCCGAGTTTAAAGGCTTCCGCTGGCCACCAAATTCCCCAGACATGAACATTATTGAGCATATCTGGGATGCCTTGCAACGTGCCGTTCAGACGATATCTCCACCCCACTCATACAGATTCATGGAGAGCCTGCAGCATTCATGGTGTGAATTCCCTCCAGCACTACATCAGACTTTAGTCGAGTCCATGCCACGTTGTGTTGCGGCACTTCTGAATGCTCGTGGAACCCTACACGTCATTAGGCAGGTGTACCAGTTTCTTTCGTTCTTCAGTGTATAAGTAGCGAGGTGTCTGCACGTAACAAGTTATTCGATTGTGATCAGTCTTAGGGGAATGCGGTACGCTGCGCTGTGAATCTGTTCGCACCCGCTTATGCCTCAAATGGTGCTAATAATTACTGACATTATTGTGTTTCGGTCGAATGGTAATCGCGTGTAACTGGTTAAACTGTCTAAAATTGAACTTATTTTGATTACGAATTTAACCTGAAATACCGTGTTTCGGTCTCAGTGTTGGGTTTTGTGTGCCGCCCTCTACATAATGGAAAACCTCGTGATAATGAATGATAATAACGCGCGTATGGCATCGGTGGCCGGGAGACCCCTCGCGGGGTCGCCACTACGGCGACTTGCGAGTGAATGAGGATGATATGACGATGAAAGACACGGAACACCCAGTCATCTCGAGGCAGAGAAATCCCCGACCCCGCCGGGAATCGAACCCGGGACCCCATGCGCGGGAAGCGAGAACGCTACCGCAACACCACGAGTCGCGGAAAACCTCGTGATAAGTTTCCTACATTATTCTCCACTTCCAAGGATAGCAGTTAAGTTCTCGTAAACGGGAGCAAAGAGTTAAAATTCTTCTCTAAATTGTTTCGAGTGCTGAGGACGATAGCAAACGTTAATTATTTTAAGAAATGTTTTTTGTACATATGAAGACTGATTATAATATACTGTTTCCGTAAACGACTATATATTTTTATTTGTCGTTATGGTTCCTTGCTTGTTTTGCATTGTTCTTAAATAGTTGAAACATTTTATTTCAATTTAGGTGAGCTGAGAAAACAACGCGTGGAATGAAGCCTCCATAACTTTCGTTCTGTCTGCCCAAATACTCTTCAAGCCCTTGGGAAAGCTGTGGTACCTAAAGATCGCACAACATTACCAAAATTTTCAAGTTAAACAAGAGAACAAAACGAATGCTTATTACCTGCCGCCCACAGTGGCTGTTAGGTTCACACTTAAAATGTGACTCTAATACGTAGAAAACTCAGCCCAAAATCTACTTGTGTGACTGTCTTTAAAAAATATAATGCGCTTCTCATATGATCTTCTGTAGCGAATCGATCTGCGTTTCTGAGGAGGGCAAAGAACTTCCGTCGTTGACGTGACAGGTGTTTAGAGCACAGGAAGCCATTGAATACGTGCAGGCCGACACGCCCAGGGCTCAGGAAGCTGGTAAGTGAGCGCGGCACCTGTCGGAAGACCTGTAGGCGTGGGAGGTGGCGGCGCCGCCCCCTGGCGCTGATTTATGACGCCAGTGTCGCAACAGCCCCCCCCCCCCGTGTAGGAGCGCCGACAGCCAGGCTACTGTACTTGTTGTGGCGTAACAAGCTAGCTACGCCACACTGAGAAGTAGCCGGAAGGGCACGCGTCAACTCTCGCCGTCTTGCGTTAAGTCTGAAACAGGATACGTGATGAAAGCTATAAAGAAAAGAACGGAGCTTCTCGTATACTTAACTTTAATTCTTTGTGGTACATTTCTCTTGATAATACAAGTGAGACTCTCTCCAGATATGGTTAATGGCGCCTTGCTAGGTCGTTGCCATGGACTTAGCTGAAGGCTATTCTAACTGTCTCTCGGCAAATGAGAGAAAGGCTTCGTACGTGTAGTCGCTAGCAATGTCGTCCGTACAGCTGGGGCGAGTGCTAGTCAGTCTCTCTAGACCTGCCATATGGTGGCGCTCGGTCTGCGATCACAAAGTGGCGACACGCGGGTCCGACATGTACTAATGGACCGCGGCCGATTTAAAGCTACCACCTAGCAAGTGTGGTGTCTAGCGGTGACACCACAGTACTGACTTCCCACATGCGCTGCGACGCCTCTGCACCAGCATTTGTTTTGAAGGAAGTAAACAATACTGGAAGGACGCTATTGAAGACTTCATACAAAAGTGGTCAAATCCCGGTAAGGAGGCAGAAGACATCTAAAATCGGTTACATAAACCAGTGTATCACGAACAAAGTTCCATGCTTGTACACGTGTCTATTTACTTTGTCCTCGAAGATGCAAACCGACCGTAGTGACAGCTGCCCACCGAGATACTGAATGCCACCTGCTGGCGTTTGGTCACGGGACGAGCTAGGCAAAGTACAAGGTTTCCAGCGGTGGAATCCCTGACTTCAAAATTAAATATATCCAAAACTAAGATCGATAGACAAGTTTAACAAACATTATGTTTATTGTGAAATGTGTAGGAATTTTATACAGTGACAGCTGCCTACCGAGATACTGAATGCCACATGGGGGCATTTGGTCATGGGACGAGCTAGGCAATGTACAGGGTGTCCAGCGGTGGAGTCCCTGACTTCAAAATTAAATATCTCCAAAACTAGGATCGTTAGGCAAGATTAACAAACATTATGTTTATTGTGAAATGTGTAGGAATTTTGTACACCTATTATGCAAAAGTTTCGAAATAGTGGCGGCGCGGAGTGACCACACGGTTTGAGGCTCCACGTCAGGGACTGCGCGGCCCCTCCCGTCGGAGGTTCGAGTCCTCCGTCGGGCATGAGTGGGTGTGTTGTTCTTAGCATGAGTTAGTTTAAGTAGTGTGTAAGTCTAGGGACCGATGACCTCAGCAGTTTTGTCCCTTAGGAATTCACACACATTTGAACATTTCGAAATAGTGTGACAAGGCACCGTGAATTTACGAGCAGGCACTTATATGGGGCACAGTGCAATGTTTAATCAAGAAGAATTGTTAAAATGGATAACTGGAAGGGAAATACTGGTCGGTCAAAATTAATACAAAATGCTCGTTCCGGAAGAAGCGGCTGTTGCCAATTACCGATGTCAGTAAATCATTACGCCGCGCCAACTGCAGCTTTACCACTTAGTAATTCCGTGCCGTTTTGGCAGTTTAGTATTGTAAAAATGTGCTAGTGTCGTAGGCTCAATATTTGCAGACATTATAGCGATTTCTAGTAAACTGTAAATACCTTTCAATGTAACTGATTTTCTCATGTCATCCACCAACGGTATGATCTTTCCACTATCATCATTATTACCTAGTGACTCATTATTAAGAGGTATATTATTTAACATAAGAGAACTTGAATGCTCTAGCCAGTCCGATTCAGTTTTTGTTAGTTATTGGTAAGAGAAATATTAATAAGTCACTGAGCTCATTAGCTCATTGTAATAAGTTAACACCATTCTATAATTATATGGTAAAGAAGTTAAGTGCATGATAAAAGTAACAGCAAAACACTGGCAAAGTGAAGTAAATTATGATTAACTAAACTGAATATAAATTACGTGTTCTATAAATGTGTTACGTGATCTTGGGTCTCGTAATTTCGGCGTTGCTTAAATTTATTGCTACTATGTTGCAAAATCATGTTGAGCTTAATTTTATAAAATATGGTATGGAACTGGAAGGAGCAAGGCACAAGTGAGAAGTAGAACTGCTCAAGCAAAAGCTGCTTTTAACAAGAAGAAAAACATCTCAACATCTAAGAGCATCAGCCTTGAAATCAGGAAAAGATTTTTGAAATCATATGTGTGGAGTGTGGCATGCTATGGGTGTGAAACATGGACTCCCGGGACAGAGGAAGACCAGAAGCTAAATTGTTTCGAAATGTGGTGCTATAGACGCATGCTCAAAATAAAATGTATCTGCAAGGTCACAAACGAAGTGGTTGTGGAAAGAGCAGGTGAGAAGAGAAGCTTCTGGAGTTTCTTTGTTAAAAGAAGAGTGAAATTTACAGGCCATCTATTAAGACATAAAGGACTCCTGAACACAATCATAGAGGGATATGTTGAGGGAAAAAGACGAAGAGGAAGACCACGGCAGAGGTACAGGGATCAAATCGTGAAAGATGTGGGATGTAACACCTATAAAGAAATGAAGAGAAAAGCTGAAAGACGCACAGAATGGCGACAAGCTGCCGTTGTAGCTGTTGCAAACCAATCCTTGGATTGACCACTACAGATGAGATGGTGATGGTATGGAGCCGATTGATTGCTCCACAAAACCCGACGATAATTAAAATTATCGTAAATAACGTTGCACAGTCTACACGGCTTCACATGTTTCTAAAGTTCATCAGTTCTTCTAAAAAGTTCAATATAGTATTAGCTAACTTTCATTCATGTCATTATCGTGGCATTTTCAACTGAGCTGCCACTAATGCATCTGTTTTGCCGCATAAAGGCATGTCAGTAGTAACATGAGTTTGAAATTAACGTACCAAAAGTCATAAATTATGCTCAGGCACCAGCTGTCGACCGCATATTATTATTCAGTAATTACTATTTGAGTCAGTTTTAGTGTGGTCGCCTTAACGCTTCCCGAGCACTGGGTCCCGGGTTAGATACCCGGCGGGGTCAGGGACTTTCACCTGCCTCGAGATGACTGAGTGTTTGTGTTGTCCTCATCATTTCATCGTCATTCATGAAAGTGGCGAGACTGGACTGAGTAAAGATTGGGAATTTGTACGGGCGCTGATAACCGCGCAGTTAACCGCCCCACAAACCAAACATCATCATCATCATCATCAGTTTTAGTCATGTACCTAACTTCACGAGAGAAATTGTACAGCAAAATTATCTGTGCTCCAGCAATCAGTAGCACACTCGCCGCACCCCTTTGGTCAAACTATTGTTCAGAATACGAGTAGATGACGTTTGAGGTGCCTGATAGTTGACTCACGTTGATGTCTTGGCCATCAGATTCGTGTAATCGGAAACCGACAGAATACGTATGAAGCGGAATCAAGCACCAGTTCCACGCCCACAAACCAGCAGCACGTGATTTGTGGGTACTGCGCGACGTGGACGTAGGCATCTTGTTCCTAATACCTCCGGAAATCTACCGAGGGCTTACTTCTCACGTGGAATCGCATTTCGTTCCAAAGATGCGCAACCACTTTATTAAATAGTCGGTCGTACTGTTTCTGCTCATCGGCGTACGAGTGGCGTCAAGCGTAGCGTCGGGGATGGCAGACTACCCGCGATACACAGCTCCACTGAGCGGGAGCCAGCAGGTGCTGCTACTGTGTAATTCTGCACGCAGCGGGCGTACCTCCTGTCAGAGTCGGCAGGTTATGCGAAACAGGAACGCCACGGCGAGGGCCGCATCTCTCTGGAGATGGAACCGGCTTCGATCTACGCCAGATGACGTAGAACTCAGACCCGTCGCGTTGAGGTAGGACGCCGAGATGGCGGCAGTCAGCGAGAAGATTCGCTGCGAGAAGGATTTGGTGGGATGTGGAGGATTTGGAGGGTGGTGGAGAGGGAGGAGGGAGGGGGGAGGGAGGCGACGACGGCGAGAGCCGGGCCTTTGGGAGCCGCGCGGCGTTTGGCATTCATGAGGCGGCCGCCGCACCTGCCGCTAGATGGCGTCTGACTCGCGGTGACGCGATGGAACGAGGCGATAGCGTCAGTAGGCTGCAGGCGCTCTCATCAGCGTCTTCTTTTGATACGTGTTCCCGATGGCGGAAAGGTGCTGCAGTTGGGCTCTCAACGCTAGACGTTGCGATCTACAGTGACGGGAAAAAATCCCAACACCAAAAAATAGTTAATGTAGAGTGATGAAATTTCGAGAATACATTTCTCTAGATAATATACATTGGCGTTCAAAATTAAAGCAACAAAAAATGGTTCAAATGGCTCTGAGTACTATGGGACTTCTGAGGTCGTCAGTCCCCTAGAACTTTGAACTACTTAAACCTAACTAACCTAAGGACATCACACACATCCATGACCAAGGCAGGATTCGAACCTGCGACCGTAGCGGTCGCGCGGTTCCAGACTGTAGCGCCTAGAACCGCTCGGCCAATCCGGCCGGCTTAAAGCAACAAACCGCTACTTCCCCGTCCTGTGTCTAATTCACGATACAATCGTACAAACCATCATCGGATGTCCCGTACGATCGTGTTATGTACGGAAGATGGCATTGCGCTCAATGGACAACCACGCCAACCATGACGTCAGGGCACCTATCAAATGAGGTGGTGTTTGCTGCGTCGTTCCACGTCCACAATCACTGTGTACAAAGTCACAAGGGTGCATTGTGGTACGGAGAAGACGCCTACCAGACTATCTGCAGTGGAAGGCCAGGGGAAGAATGGAAGCAGGACAGCCGCAAGATGATGTAGTTCAATGGCATAATGTGAATCGTTCTATTGTTTCTCGGATTATGTATGCCAAAGACCAGGGCACGGCCGACCACGTGTGAGAGGCTGTAATTTCACGACGGTATAGCGTTAGTGTTGCGCGGCGACGGGCATCTGACCTCGGAGCATTCACTGGACGAGTAGTATTGAGGCATACGGTGTACAGAAGGTTTCAGCAGAGTGGCCTTTACTGTCGGAGACCTGCAGTATGAGTAACTCTGACACGTCTTTACAGAAGGGTACGTCTAGAGCGGACTCGTCAACATACCACCTCTTCGGTCGAATAGTGCGCCAGTGTTCTTTTCACAGATGAGTCCCGATTTGGTATGAAGAATGATTTTCGACGTACTCGCATCTGGCTGGAACGTGGAACACTATTTCTGGACCCAAACATTCCGGAAAGAGACCGATACCGGGGAGGATCCCTAACGGTGTGGGCAGGCATTATGTTGACGACTCGAACACCTGTTCATCAAATTTCACTGGTGAATCGGCATAGTTTAACTGCTGTCAGATATCGTGACGGGATCTTGCGGTTGTTGCGAGGTGCTGTGGGGCCAGACTTCATACTGAGCAAGGGTGGTTAATGTTTTCTTGCAAACGGAAGATATTACTCGCACAGCGAGACCTACTCTCCAAGACTTTCGAGCAGCTCTGCAGGAAGAACGGGCGTCATTGCCTCAACATGAGACTGATGACACCATTCACAGCATGCCTCGTCATTGTTAGACCTGTATTGCTACCAGGGGTGATCACATCCCATACTGAGCACATCAAGCAATTGTTGGAATGTGTGTGCAAATCCGTAAAGTTAGAAAAAACGAAGAATATTTTTGTCTATCGTTGTACACATTGCAGTTGTTTACGTTCTGTATTCTTTACATTGTTTCTAATTTACTGTCAGCTGTTTATACTGTTTTGTGGCAAAATAAATGCAACCTTACAAAATTTCTGTTCGTTGCTTTAATTTTGGAAACCAGTTGATGTAACTGATTAACACTGAAAGATCATAGGTTAATGTAAGCGCGAGATAAGCCACTGCAAATGTGAGATGCTGGTACATTAATAGCCAGTGTAGTCGTCAGAATGTTGAATGCAAGCATGCAAAAATGCATGCATTGTGTGCTGCAGATGCCGAATATCAATTTGTGGGATGGAGTTCCACTCTCATTACACTTGGTCAGCCAATACAGGGCCAGTTAATGCTGGTTGTGTAAGACGGAGTTGTTCGCCGATGATGTCACATATGTGCTCAATTTCAGACAGATCTGGTGACTGAGCAAGCCAAGGCAACAACTCGACTCTCTGTAGGGCATGTTTGGCTGGAAAATCAGTATGTGGGCATGTGTTATCTTGTTGGAAAACAACCCCCGGAATGCGGCTCGTGAATGGCAGCGCAACAGACCGGATCACTTTGACTGACGTACAAATTTGCAGTCAGTGTGCGTGGTGTAACCACGACAGTGCTGTTACTGGCATATGAAGTCGCACCCCAGACTGTAACTGCAGGTGTACGTCCGCGCGTACATAGAAAGCAAACAGGCCATTTGCAGGCTCTCAACTGTCCTCCTTCTAAACAACACACGGCCATCACTGGCATCCAGGCAAAAAAGCGTTCATCAGTAAACACAACAGACACTCGGAGGTCAGCAAAATATGTGTGCTCCAACAAGTGTCACTGTGTGTCAATTTAGCTATTATAAAATGCTCATGTTTAGTTGGTATTTCATTTTCGAGATGCGAGGATTTAGAATTGACATACTGTAAGTAGGCTGTTTATGTTTTCTTATTGGTAACGCCACGTAGCGCTCTATATGAAAAATCACTGGCTGTGCTGTGTGCAGTCTGTGGGTAGTTTGCATTGTTGTCTGCCATTGTAGTGTTGGGCAGCGGCAGCTGGATGTGAACAGCGCGTAGCGTTGCGCAGTTGGAGGTGAGCCGCCAGCAGTGGTGAATGTGGGGAGAGAGATGGCGGAGTTTTGTAATTTGTCATGAACTGCTATATATATTATGACTATTAAGGTAAATACATTGTTTGTTCTCTATTAATATCTTTCATTTGCTAACTATCCCTATCAGTAGTTAGTGCCTTCCGTAGTTTGAATCTTTTACTCGTATTTAGCTGGCAGTAGTGGCGCTCGCTGTATGGCAGTAGTTCGAGTAATGAAGATTTTTGTGAGGTAAGTGATTTGTGAAAGGTATAATTTAATGTTACTCGGGGCCATTCTTTTGCAGGGATCTTTGATAGTCAGATTGCGTTGCGCTAAAAATATTGTGTGTCAGTTTAAGCACAGTCTTGTATAATTGTTCAAAGGGGACGTTTCATATGGCGAAGACATTTCCCTTCACAGGAACTGAATACATAATTTTCTTTACAATACTTGGTAATTTATTTCATAGAATAAGTTTTTATGGTGCACCACTTTAATTACATAGACATTAAGATGTGAATAGACGTTTCCCTTATATGCATTGTTGTCTTTAGTGTACTATTTTTTCTGCTTGAGCTTTGTCATGTTTAGGTATAAGCTACAGCATTTGCTGCTGCTGTTTGCCAGGCATAGTGCTACTAAATTTCACTTTGTATTACTCTGTTAAGCTAGTTTTACTACTGATTTATTTTTCTTGTTGCTGCACATTGGCTCATATTAGTTGTAATGTTGGATTGCTAATGAAATGACGAGAAATATTTTTATGTCTAGACACCTGATTATGACTACTGTCTCTCTAGTTGAGAGATTTTTCTACTAACTTATGAAATGCCTCATGACAACTGAATGATGTTCTTATGCTTTCCTTTGTACATAGTTGCTTATTTCATTTGATATCTGGTTTCCAGCAGTGTTGCAGCATTAGTTTTATAAAATAAACTTAGATGCATTTGCTAATGTGAACACTTTCTGTCAACAGATCTATTAAATAATTATTTTATGATCCACATTCTTCGAAAAAGGAGCTCTTGGAATGGAAAGAACAATAAGAAGGGACTGATAACAATAACTGCATATATAATTTTCTTTTCAAGTACTTGGTAATTTTTTGTAGAATTAGTTTTTGTGGTGCACCACTTTAATGATATAGATATTACGATGTGAATAAACATTTCCCTTGTCTGCATTGTTATCTTTAGTGTACTATTTTTTCTGCTTGAGCTTTGTCATGCTTAGGTGTACGTTATAGCATTTACTGCTGCTGTTTGCCAGGCATAGTGCTACTGAATTTTAATTTGTGTTACTCTGCTAAGCCAGATTTATTTTTCTTGTTTGCTGCGCAATGCCTCATATTAGTTGTAATGTTGAATTGCTTGGTAATTTAGATTTACTGTAGCTTGCTTTGCAAATTTCCATTTTTTTATTGCTGTTTGTGTTAATTGTTCTGTGCTGCTGCATTGCCTCGTCCCTTAGTTTAGCATCTGAGCTCAGTAGATTTAAGTTAGCTTAAGAGGGGGTAGACTATAGAAGAGAATGAATTGCGATGAATTGGAAGAAATGCATTGAGAAGTTATACGGAAAACGTAAAGAAAGCAGGTATAGGTAGGATTTTCTTGAAAATAAATAATGAGGTAAGAAATATGTGAACATATAAATACAGAAAGCATGCTTGGATAGGATTTTTTTGGTGGAAACAAATGTTGAAATAAGACGAAAGATCTATGGAATGAAGTTTTGGGTTGGACTGCAGTACCAAATGTTACACTGAAAACAAACCCTGTCCTTTCCTCCTGTGTTATTCTGGTATGTGTTTATGTACCCTTGTGTATTTGGCTTTTTCCTGTCTTTATGTGTTTAGCTAATAAGATTTATGTTGTAGAATTTTTCAAATACTATGTTATTTTCTTTGTAAAGATGTTTAGACATTATTTATTCTGTTCTGTTTTAATGCTCATGTGTGAAGTTTATATTCCGAAAGTTATTCTGATCTTTTATCTATGTACTCATGTCATAATTCCTGTAACACTGATGTATATGTTTATTTCTATTATTTTGTAAAGCCTGTATTACTACAAATGTTATCTGTATTATTATGTTTTAATTATGTATTTTGTACCTTTGCTATTGTATTCTTATGTTATAAAATTGTAATTGACAGCAGTTCATCAAATTAAGTAACTTTTAAGTTCCATTTCACTGCACACGTTTCTGTTGGTCATACTATATGGACAATATGTGACATGTAGGGACTGTTAGTGTTTGCATGTGCGTCAATAATTCAGCAAGGAACTGGATAACAGCATTGCTGGTTCTAAGGACAATTCCAAAAACTTTGTGAGTGCACAAGTGGTGGTTATGGACTTGCTATATTATCTGCAAGACTCTTCATTGGTGATTGTGCACCTGCACAGTCACAACAGATGGCTGCTGGCCATCACTACAAGGACTACAGTGGGTCTGCATCTTTGATGGCCCACCAATACCATTATTTCTACAAGGACTGCAGTGGGTCTGCACCTTTCATGACCCACCAATACCATTATTTCTACAAGGACTGCAGTGGGTCTGCACCTCTGGTGGCCCACCAATACCATGCTCTCTACCAGGACTACAGTGGGTCTACTCTGTGATGACCTACCTACCAATAGTCTTCAAAACTTCGAATGACTCTGCTGTGGGTTTGCTCTGTTGTGGCCCATTACCTGTCTGCATGTCAAGAGTCAGCACTGTCTTTCCATTGGAAGGACAACACTACTTCTTCAAGACAGCATGGAAATCCACTACTTACGTGTGCATTTTCTTTTACTGCTCAGACTTTGAGAAAAACGCTGCTATTTTACTGTGATGAACGATTAGGACTGTCTTTATGGACTGTGAGAAAGTTTAGCTTTTGACCAACATTGTATTAATAAGTGTGTGCATTTGATATCTTTGTTATTGTAATTATGAAAAATTTTTTCAAATCATTAATGGCCACTGACCAAAACAATTTGTAAAATTTTTTGTGGGGAGCATGGGGGCTATGTAAGTAGGCTGTTTATGTTTTCTTATTGGTAACGCCACGTAGCGCTCTATATGAAAAATCACTGGCTGTGCTGTGTGCAGTCTGTGGGTAGTTTGCATTGTTGTCTGCCATTGTAGTGTTGGGCAGCGGCAGCTGGATGTGAACAGCGCGTAGCGTTGCGCAGTTGGAGGTGAGCCGCCAGCAGTGGTGGATGTGGGGAGAGAAATGGCGGAGTTTTGTAATTTGTCATGAACTGCTATATATATTATGACTATTAAGGTAAATACATTGTTTGTTCTCTATTAATATCTTTCATTTGCTAACTATCCCTATCAGTAGTTAGTGCCTTCCGTAGATTGAATCTTTTATTTAGCTGGCAGTAGTGGCGCTCGCTGTATTGCAGTAGTTCGAGTAATGAAGATTTTTGTGAGGTAAGTGATTTGTGAAAGGTATAGTTTAATGTTACTCAGGGCCATTCTTTTGCAGGGATCTTTGATAGTCAGATTGCGTTGCGCTAAAAATATTGTGTGTCAGTTTAAGCACAGTCTTGTATAATTGTTCAAAGGGGACGTTTCAATACACACATCAAAAAAGGTTTTGCATCACCTCATTTCCGAGAGTTCCGGAACCTGTACAGAAAATTGGAATAGAGATCAACATAGAAATCATTTTCGCCCTTTTTATTGCTCACGAGAACCACACCTAGCATGTTGTACCACCATACAGCGGTTCAGAGGTGCTGGTCCAGATTGCTGAACACACCGGTACGTCTAATACCCAGTAGCAAGTCCTCCTGCATTGATGCATGCCTGTATTCGTCGTAGCATACTATCCACAAGCTCGTCAAGGTACTGTTGGTCCAGATTGTCCCACTACTCAACGGCGATTCGGTGTAGATCCCTCAGAGTGGTTGCTGGGTCACTTCGTCCACCAACACCACTTTTCAATAGATCCCAGGCATGTTCGATAGGATTCATGTCTGGAGAACATGCTGGCCACTCCAGTCGAGCGATGTCGTTATACTGAAAGAAGTCATTCACAACATGTGCACGATGGGGGCGCGAATTGTCGTCCATGAAGGCGAATGCCTCGCCAGTATCCTGTCGATATGGTTGCACTATCGGTCGGAGGATGCAATTCACGTATCGTACAGATGTTACGGCGCCTTCTGTGACCACTCGCGGTGTACGTCGGCCCCACATATTGCCACCCCAAAACAGCAGGGAACCTCCACTGTTCTGCACTCGCTGGACAGCATGTCTAAAGCGTTCAGCCTGTTGGGCTGCCTCCAAACACGTCTCCGAAGATTGTCTGTTTGAAGGCATATGCAATACTCATCGGTGAAGAGAACTTGATGCCAGTCCTGAGCGGTGCATTCTTCATGTTGTTGGGCCCACCTGTACCGAGCTGCATGGTGTCGTGGTTGCAAAGATTTACCTCTCCATCCACGTCGGGAGTGAAGCTGCGCATCATGCAGCCTACTGCGCACAGCTTGAGTCATAACACGACGTCCTGTGGCTGCTCCAAAAGCATTGTTTAGCATGGTGGCGTTGCTGTCAGGGTTCCTCTAACCCATAATCCGTAGGTAGCGGTCATCGACTGCAGGAGTATCCCTTGGCCGGCCTGAACGAGGCATATCTTCGACAGTTCCTGCCTCTGTATATCCTCCATGTCCGAACAACATCGCTTTGGTTCACTCCGAGACACTTGGACACTTCCCTTGTTGAAAGTCCTTCCTGGCATAAAGTAAAAATGCGGGCGCAATCGAACCGTGGTATTGACCGTCTACGCATGGTTGAACTACAGACAACAAGAGCCGTGTACTTCATTCCTGGTAGAATAACTGGAACTGATCGGCTGTCGGACCCCTCCGTCTAATAGGCGCTGCTGATGCATGGTTGTCTACATTTTTGGGTGGGTTTAGTGACAACTCTGAACAGTCAAAGGGACAGTGTCTGTGATACAACACCCACAGTCAAAGTCTATCCTCAGGATTTCTGGGAACCGGGGTGATGCAAACCTTTTTTTTGATGTGTGTATTATGTCAGCTATAAAACACATCAAGTCCTAATTATTTCACATAAATGGAATTGCACTTCCAGTTATAACTTGCATGCCATGACGATTTATGTTTTTTATCTGTAGCGTTCGTATGTTGAAACACACGCTTCTATTTCACTTACAAGATATGTGCACAGGTTCACGACGAAATTTTCTGTTTTCTTCCCTTTCCGGCAGCAGTTGTAATACACAAAGAGCAATGTTTTTAAAAACTTTGACACAAATCAACGTTGAAGTTTTCAGTTTTCTTCCGTAATGGACACAGGACAAACTGTGGCAAGCCGAAAACACACACAATTTCGACTCAAATATGTGATGAATTTATGGAAGAGAAGCGCTAGGACATCTTTCAGTATTTGAATACTCTAAGAGGTAACAGAAATCGCCAGGACGGGCAAAAAGTAGCTCAAAGCAGGGTACAAAAGTATTTATATAAAACGTAGGACATGAAGTGTTTTAAATACACAGAACCGCCAAGGTAACGGGTATAGGCATGAGTATTTAAAAACAGAGATATGCAAGGAGGCAGAGTACGGCGCTGCGGTAGGCAACGCCTATTTAAGACAACAAGTATTTGGCACAATTGTTAGATCGGGTATTGCTGCTACAATGGCAAGTTATGAAGATTTGAGTACGTTTGAACGTGGTGTTACACTCAGCGCACGAGCGATGGGACACAGCATCTCCGAAGAAGCGGGGATTTTCCAGTACGACCACTCACGACTGTATTGTGAATATCGGGAATCCGGTAAAACATCAGATCTCCGATATTGCTGCAGCTGGAAAAAGATCCTGCAAGAAGGGGCCAACGATGGCTGAAGAGAATCATTCACCTTAACGGAAGTGCAACCCTTCCGCAAATTGCTGCAGATTTCGATGGTGGACCATCAACAAGCATTAGCGTGTGAACCAATCAACAAAACCTTTTCGATATGGGCTTTCGGAGCCAAAGGCCCAGTCGTGTACCTTTGATGAGTGCACGACACAAAGCTTTACGCCACTCCTAGGCCCGTCAACACCAACGTTGGTCGGACGAGTCTCATTTCAAATTGTATCGAACGGGTGGACTTATACGGGTATGGAGACAACCTCATGAATCCATGTATCCTGCATGTCAGCAGGGGACTGTTCAAGTTGGTGGAGGCTCTGTAATTGTGTGGGGCGTATGCAGTTGGAGTGATATATGTGATCCCTGATACTTCTACATACGAATCTGACACGTGACGCATACGTAAGTATCCTGTCTGATCATCTGCATCCATTCATGTCCATTGTGCACTCAGACGGAGTTAGGAAATTCCAGCAGGTCAATGCGACACCCCACACGTCAAGAATCGCTACAGAGTGGCTCCAGGAACACTCTTATGAGTTTAAACACTTCCGCTGGACACTAAACTCCACAGACATGAACATTATTGAGTATATTAGAGGTGACTTACAACGTGCTGTTCAGGAGAGATCTCCACCCCGTCGTACTCTAACGGATTTGTGGACAGCTCTGCAGGATTCATGGTGTCAGTTCCCTCCAGCACTACTTCAGACATTAGTCGAGTCCATGCCGCGTTATGTTGCGGCACTTCTGCGTGCTTGCTGGGGCCCTACACGATACTTGGCAGGCGTATCAATTTCTTTGGCTCTTCAGTATAGACAGTCAGTACACGCAACGACAAAACTTTGACCTATTATAGGAACATCCACTTGCAGATGGAGTTCATATAATAGGTGAAACACGATACACGTCTGGAAAATGAAATGCCAGTTCTACGACACTAAAAAGGGGTTTTATTTCTATACAAATAAAGTGCTCTGCACGTTTCCCTTCCCGTGGAAGAAGTTGCTCACCAGCTTTCATAGGCAAAAGCCAGCACGTTTGGCTTCCTGCTTCTCACCGGTGCCCACACAAACATCGTCAATCAGCACCCAGTTCCGTTCCCCGAATCCACCCTCTACCCCCCCCCCCTCTCTCTCTCTCTCTCTCTCTCTCTCTCTCTGTCCCTCTCTTCCTCTCTCCCTCTTCACAGTGCCGCTTTCTCGTCGATCAGTGTCGTTCCTCCGGCTTTAGTCAGCGCCCCTGACTACTAGTGGCAGAACGTTACCTGGTTCCAACAGTCCCACTGTGCGAAAATGTTCTGGTGTGACGATTACAAACCGAGCGAAATAAAAAGGTAGTTGACAAAAACTTTCTATGACGAAGATCGCATAAATTCCTTAATTTTCACAACCGGCTTCGACAGATGTAACTGCCGTCTTTTGGTCTGTGACATAATGCACATAAATGGAATATATCTCCTACCATGATTTATTATGTAATATTTGAGAAAAAAGATTTTTGTTTGACATGAAAACTGTACATTTACGTATCTTCAAAAATTTCTTGTTACAAAACGTGTTCATTGTGAGTTAGAACCTCACGCCATGTTGCCATTATGCTGGATAAAATATAGCACATCGTGCAAAGATTTGTCAGTAAATAAAACATTTATAATAAGTTAAGCACCTTGTGCACAGGCCATGTCCGTAGCGTTCACAGATGATTGTTAAGTCTTAAGAATCACAATATACCGTGACATGCATATTTGCACACCTGTTTACTTTAGTGCGACATTTTCCAGACACTGACAATTCACCTTAGACGAGGTGTATGCTGCAACTGGATGGCAGCGGAGCAGGGACAAAGCGAGCACAGAGTGTTATAGCCACGAGGTGGCTCTTACATAGATGTCATCAAATCAGAGCGCAAATTATTCTTTCTCCTCTTTTAAAAATTACAAACTCTTGTGAAAGGTCTTTAAGAAGCCAGTGGAAAGACATTGGTCTCATATTTGGGAAGATGGCATAGTAAAAAATTATTATCACATTGAATACCATATACATACTGCATTCGCAACACAATAACATTTTCAAGAGGTACAATAGAAATATTCGACGAATACGGCTCTCAAGAACGTAGACTACGTATATTTTTGCCAGATTATACAGCAATCAACTTGATGACCTTTCACCTTGTACTTCCTCCAATTACGCATCTTTACAGGTGTTTGTAGAACTTAAAACAGAAAGAAGTATGTTAGATCGCCAGAACGATTACCAGCCGAAAGCTTGTAAGAATCACTTGTCACGGATTAAAAAAAAATCGATTTTGGTTAAAAACGTTTCATACAAACTTGTGTCTGTCAGCTGTACTAAAGTTATTTATACTACCACGTAAAGCAGGTCGTAGTTAAACGTTATTACCGGAAACTTCTTCACTGATTTCTTCAAATTTTTTTACAAAATGCTCTAATTAACGTCTAGACAGGCATAGAATAAACATTTTTAAAACATTTATGGCATATAAATATGAGTATATTGCATAAGTTGGAAAGGTTTTAACAAAAACCTCAGGAAGTTCGCTGCCAATTTACTTCAGATTTTTACATATTAGTCTAATAAATGTTTGGATAGACATGGGGTATACTTTTTTCTGCTATATCGCTATAATCTTTACCTCTGCGTGAAGACAAGTCATACTTCACCTTGTTACCAAAAATCTCGAAAAGTTCTTAACCAATTCCCTTCGAATTTTTACACAATACTCCAATAAAGGTTCGGACAGACACAGGCCACACATTTTTAATATATACGAAAGGTTGTTGGCAAAAATCTCCAAAAGTGTTTGACTGTTTTACTTCAGATTTTTACGCAGCGCTCTAATAAAGGTTCAAGTAGACATAGACTACACATTATTAATGTATATGGTTCATAAATATCTATTCTAAATAAAGGGGAAATATAGTTAACCTAATCATGAAATGTTCCGGACCGATTTACTTCACATTTTTACATGATACTCTAATAAACTTTTCGACAGAAACAGACAACACGTTTTTTTAATATATGAGGTATATAAATAGCTATAACCATACCACTGTATAAGAAGTAAGACATAGTCCGTTGTTACCAACGATATAGAAAAAATATTTAACTGATTTACATCACATTTTTACACAATACTCTAATACTGTGATACTGCAATCGAGCACATTTGTCTGTTTCAACAGAAAACCTGTACATTGTTGTTAAAAAATATACAGCCTGTGTCCATTTCAATCTATGTCTATCTCAATCTTCATTACAGTATTATGCAAAAGTTTGAAATCAATTTATCAAGTACTTTTTGAGGTTTTTGCTAACATCACTTGCCTATTATACAGTATACTAACATATCTATATATTATATGTATTTAAAAATATATATAGTCTATGAACATCCAAATTTTATTAGAGTACGGTGTGAAAATTTGAAGTAGCTCAGTAACGTTTCTTTTTCTTAGATTTTTGCTAACATTTTCTCTTTATTATGACATATATATTTATGTACAACATATAATAAAAAATATGTGGCCTATACCTGTCCAAATGTTTCTTAGAGTAACATATAAAAAACAGAAGCAAAGTGGTCAAGAATTTTCATGACTTTCTTCTAACAATGCTTCACCTTTATATATTTTACATATATTTATATATCACATACATATTAAAATGTAGCCTACAGCCATCTAAATACTTAGGAGATTTCTAACAACATTTCTTATGTACAGGGCGTCTCACGTAACTCTACCATCTCTAATATCTCTGGAACAACAATAGATATTGAAACGTCCCCTTTAGAAAACTTAATGAATTACTGTGCTGATAAAATTCTTACGCTATTTGATTTTCAAACAGCTGAGCAGAACTGAACATACTCAGACATTTCGCTCTTTACCTATTCTGATCAACACTAAACTGACACACAATATTTTTAGCGCAACGCAATCTGACTTTCAATAATCCCTACAAAAGAATGGCCCTGACTAACATTAACCTATACCTTTCACAAATCACTTACCTCACAAAAATCTTCGTTACTCGAACTACTGCAATACAGCGAGCGCCACTACTGCCAGCTAAATAAAAGATTCAAACTACTGAAGGCACTAACTACTGATAGGCATAGTTAGCAAATGAAAGATTTTGATAGAGACACACGTCCAGATCATCTGCTCTCAAAACTCCGCCATTTCTCTCCCCACATCCACAACTGCTGGCGGCTCACCTCCAACTGCGCAACGCTACGCGCTGTTAACAGCCAACTGCCCAACACTACAATGGCGAATATTACTCCAGCAATGCAAACCAACCACAGCCTTCACACAGCACAGTCAGTGATTTTCATATAGAGCGCTACATGGCGCTACCAACATAAAAACCTAAACAGCCTACTTACAATATTCAAAAATGGTTTTCACCAGCATGAACGTACGGTAGGGGCTTAGGAGACTAAATACTATGCGAAATTTTAAAATGTAAACAAATACTATTTTCAACAGAAACTTATGTATTTTTAAATGGACACCCCCTATTAATTCGTATGCAACCAATAGCATGAAAAATCACAAAAATAATGGCGCTGGTTACATCGCAATACGTGAATTACTGTACACCCCGAAAATTGCGAAGCGGTATTGACGCTTGAAATAAATGAAGTGCACAGCTTACGGACGTCCTGAGACTCGATTTTAATTTCCCATTCGACAGAACGGCCCAAAATTAGTCCAGTGCGACATTCGTTCTATCGATATGTATTAACAGGTAGAGTAAAACGCGGAGAGTTACGAGTACTCCAGCAGCGACTGAGTAACGCTGCTGCCAGACACTAGCAGTCAGTGTGGGCCAAGTCGGTGCTGTCCGTGCTGGACAGCTTTAAAAATCATTTTGTTTGTAACGGGAAACAAACTGATGGTTTGCGTCGAGACTGGGTGTCGCATGAAAGACGTGATGAGCAGCATTTATTTGGGGTACCTCCATCAAGATAATGCAAAAACGAGAATAGATATATCTCCATAAACGCAAGAAAAATGAGCCTGGCGACTCCTAGGAGGAACACCCCACATATACAGCCGGGAAAAGAAATTAGTACACACTTTTAGAGGTTTCCGATTCACTCAAGATTTATTGTTGCAACAGTGTACATGGAGTGCATGAGATGATTACATTTACAGGTCAATAACACAAGCTAATGCTGAAACTCCCTTATTAGTACGTGGTGTTGCCGCCACAGGCAACAATACAGGCGCTGACTGGCATCCAGTCTATCGTCCAGATGGCGAATACTGTCCTCGGAAACGTTATGCCACGCCTGCTTGACATGTTCTCGTACTTTTGTAAGAGTTGTTGGTTGACGAGTCAAAGTCATTTCTCGTAGTATCACATATCACACGTGCTCGATTGGAGACAAGTCCCGAGATCGTGCAGGTGAGGAAAGTTGCTGAACGTCCTGCTGAGCACGTTGAGTTCCACGGGTCCTGTGAGAACGAGCATGGTAGTGTTGGAACAACACATCACCTTCCTGCCGCAATAATGGCAGAAGAACGGGTCTAACAACGATCTGTACATTCTGCAGGTACCTCCAGAAACAGCAAAGGTGAGCGAGAGTTGCAGCTTACTGCACCCCAGACCATAAGGCATGGGGTACGAGAAGTGTGTGTCAGACGAACGCACTCTACAAGACAGCGCTCACCAGTTCTACGTCGCGCACACGAACGACAATCACTTGCGTGCAGTGAGAACCTGCTTTCAACGCTGAAGGCCACGGCACGCCAATCCGTCTTCCGAGCGATTCTCTGGCGCCTCCAATTGAGTCGTGTACGTTGATGCTGTGGCAGATTAGAGATATGCGTGCCCGTAGCCCCACTGCTAATAACAGGTTCACAACCGTTCATGTTCACACACCTGTGCTCACAAGCCCTCTTACCTGTGCTTTCGTAGTTGTACAATCTGCCTCTGCTGCCCTTACAATACGACGGTACTGGTGGGCGTCTGTGTTGTGTGGACGTCCAGAGTGTGAGAATGTCCACGTGAACACTGTTACCAGCATCACTGCACGACTGACGCAGCACGTCCAAATTGTGTGGCAATTCCCCGAAAGGACCATCCCGCCTCTCGAAAGGCCACAGTTTTACACCTCTCAAACTCGCTCAGTTGGCTGTAGAAAACGCGACTGCGTCTCCGTGGCTGGTTGCTTGCTTCACACGTTTGCACCACACTGGGCCTTCTGGCTGTGAGTATTCCCTATTAAAGGACAGACACATATGGCGCTCTGGTTGCTATGCCAATACGCTATCGGTTGGTGGACGAGTTTGAAACCATTATCAATACAATGAAGGCTTTCACGACCAGATGTTTTAGCTGCTGAGAATTCTTCCGGGTTGTATGGCCGTGGTCCATGGAACTCTTCAATCCCTGACGTTTCGTGCAAGGCTACGTTGGACATCTTTGGAAGTGCTCCTGGTTGCGCTGAGTCTTGCCGAGTCGGCAAGGACCACGGCCATATAACCCGGAAGAATTCTCAGCAACCATTATCAATACATCTACTTTGCCATCATCGGATCAAAATAGGCGTCATCTTTCCAAGTGTATTAATCTTTTTTCTGACAGTGCATATAACCGCAACACATGTATGAATATTCCCTCATAATGAAAACGCCTTTTCCGGGCTGTTATACTGACGTTTAAATTCAATAATATAGAGGCGTTTCACCTTTTATATGAAACCCATCATCCAGTGCAATTTCCAAGTATTGTACGCAGTTTTATATTTACGATTATGAATCACAGAATCAAAACACTTTTTGTCTCAATTCTTTTACATAAACAAAATTATACTTACAGACATATTTTGCCTGTACTGACAACTTCTCTGTTATTTCCTTTTCTGGCATTTTTCAGACCCGACATGGTGCACATCCATCTATGTATACATCTACATGAATACTCTGCAGTTCACACTTAAGTGCCTGGCTTTCACATTCACACTGTTTCCCTACCGTTCCAATCTCGAATAGCGCGGGGTGGAGGGGGGGGGGGGGAGAATACTTAAGTCTTTCCGTGTGAGCTCTGATTTTCTTGTTTTTTTATTTTTTTATTATGGACATCAACAAAATATTTTCGCATTCGGAGGAGAAATAGTATGATTAAAATTGCGTAAAAAGATCTCCCCACAATGAAAAACGGATTTGTTTTAATGATAGACACCCCAACGCGCGTATCATATCCGTGATGCTCTCCCCTTGTTCCGCGATAATACAAGACGAGCTGACCTTCTTCGGACTTGTTCGACGTCCTCCGTCAGTCCTATCTGGTAAGGATCCCGTACCGCAAAGCCGTACTCTAGTAGGTGACGGACAACCGTGGTGTAGCCAGCCTCTTTAGTGGATTTGTTACACTTCTAAGTTTTCAGTCTTTAGTTCGCCTTCCCCACAACTTTTTCGGCGTAATCGTTGCAGTTTAATTTGTTCTTAATTGTCACTCCTAGGTATTTCGGTGAATGGACAGCCTTTACATATATGTGATTTATCGCATGACCGAAAATTAACGGATTCTTTTTAGTACTCACTTGGATGGCTTCCTACTTTTCATTACTTAGGATCAATTGCAACTTTTCGCACCATGCACATGTCTTGTCTCAATCATTTTGCAGTTGGTTTTGATCTTCTGATGATTTTGCAAGACGGTAAATCACAGTATCGTCCGTTAGCAATCTAAGTTGGCTGCTCAAATGGTCTTCTAAACTATTTTTGTGGGTTAGGAAGAAAAGACGGCCCATAACATTTCTTTGTAGAATGTCAGATATCTCATACGTTTTAATCGATGAACTGTGACCTTTCTGACAGGAAATCAAGACTCCAGTCGCACAACTTAGACGATACTCCATAGACGAGCAATTTTCGTACAAGCCACTTGCGAGGAACGGTACCAAATGCTTTCTAGAAACCTAGAAATATGGACTCTATTTGAGGTCCCCTGTCGATAGCACTTACTACTTACAGAGAATAAAGAGCTAGTTGTATGGCACAAGAACGATATTTCCTAAATCCGTCCGGACTGTGTATGACTGGATTATTTTCTTCAGTGTAACTGGTAATGTCTGAAGGATAAGAGGTCTGTTAGTCAGCGGATTACTCCCATTTCGTTTCTTGAGTATTGATGTGACTTGTGAAACTTTCCAGTCGTTAGATATGGATCCTTCGATGAGCGAGTGGTTTTATACGATAGCTAAGTGTGCAGCTGTCATATCAGGATACTCTGACAGAAATCTAATAGGTATGCACACAGCACAATGTCTTACGAGACGTTTTTGCATGTTCTTTTCGGATTTCTCCTTTTACTTGGATTGTCCAGTCACAAGTACGGAAAACTAAGCACTCTCCCGTTACTACAATTTGTCGAAGGTCCCATTTCGAGATATTGAACAGTCCACAAACTACAAAGATTCTTAAGCGACTCATCGTGTATAACTCGTAGTTTTTCTCAGACACAAAATGGGTTAAAAAGCGACGTAGGACTCTAAAAATTGTTCAGGTGCGAGCAGGACTCACGCATTGAGGGTTCCCTACAAACTGAATTCTCTTCATCCATTCCGAGAATCGAAGATCTCGACGATTTGTTACTTTATCGACATTTTAAGAGAATCTACCGTCGGTTCTTGGTAGAACAACATCATAATAAATGAAAAGCACCAGTTTGCTTTTGTTCTACAACAAACAAAAGAACAAAAGCAAACTGGTGCGTTTCATTTATTGTTATCGACATTAATGCTGGCAAGATAACAGTCCCACAGATTCCAAGCCTTTCCCAACTGTTTTAATATCAGGTTTAAAGCCAGATAACAAATGACAAAGGAAATATTTTAATAACTTGATATAAGCGTAAATTAACAATTGTCTGATTTTTTCCCTAACTTGTATTGTGTAACTTTTCTTCTTCCCAAATTTCATGATTATACATCAGAGGAAGTACCATATAGGTTTTAATGAGTGAGTTTGCGAATATCTAAGTATGTGACGTAAATTGCCGTGCCTTTCGGCTGCATTGACTTAGCAGCGTAATATTATTACACCACCAAAGGACGATAAGCCTCAGTATGTGACAACTTTCAACTTGATACCTCTACTCGATCATGAGAAAAATACACATATCAGAAAAATATTTGCATCACCCCGGTTCCCAGAAGATAGACGTTGACTGTGGATATTGTATCATAGAGACAGTCCCTTTGACTTTTCAGAAATGTCACTAAACCCGCCCAAAGATGTAAACAACTATGTATGAGCAGTTCCTATTAGACCGAGGGGGTCCGACAGTCGATCAGTTCCAGTCATTCCATCAGGAAGGAGGTACACGGCTCGTGTTGTCTGTAGTTCAACGATGCTTTGGCGGTGAATACCGCGGTTCGATCGCGTCCGCATTGTTACTTTATGCCAGGAAGGGCTCTCAACAAGGGAAGTTTCCAAGCCTCTCGAAGTGAACCAAAGCGATATTGTTCAGACATGGAGGTGACACAGAGAGACAGGAACTGTCGATGACATGCCTCGCTCAAGCCGCCCTAGGGCTACTACTGCAGTGGATGACCGCTACCTACGGATTATGGCTCGGAGGAACCCTGACAGCAACGCCACCATGTTAAATAATGCGTTTCATGCAGCCACAGGACGTCGTGTTATGACTTAAACTGCGCGCAAGTGGCTGCATGAGGCGCAGCTTCACTCCCGACGTCCATGGCGAGGTACATCTTTGCAACTACGACACCATGCAGAGCGGTACAGATAAACCCAACAACATGACGAATTGACTGCACAGGATTGTCATCACGTTCTCTTCACCGATGAGTGTCGCATATGCCTTCAACCAGACGATCGTCGGAGACGTGTTTGGAGGCAACCCGGTCAGGCTGAACGCCTTAGACATACTGTCCAGCGAGTGCAGCAAAGTGGAGGTTCCCTGCTGTTTTGGGGTGGCATTATGTGGGCCGGCGTGCACCGCGGGTGGTTACAGAAGGAGCCGTAACGGCTGTACGATACGTGAATGCCATCTTCTGATCGATAGTGCAACCAATTAGGCAGCATATTGGCCAGACATTCGTCTTCATAGACAACAATTCGCCCCCCCCCCCCTCGTGCACATCTTGTGAATTGGCTTCCCTCAGGATAACGACATCGCTCGACTAGAGTGGCCAGCATGTTCTCCTGACATGAACCCTATCAAACATGCCTGGGAAGGATTTAAAAGGGCTGTTTACGGACGACGTGACTACCAACCACTCCGAGGGATCCACGCCGAATCGCCGTTGAGGAGAGGGACAATATGGACCTACAGTGCCTTGATGAACTTGTGGATAGCGTGCCACGACGAATATAGGAATGCATCAACGCAAGAGGACGTGCTGCTGGGTATTAGAGTTACCGGTGTGTACAGCAATCTGGACCACCACCTCTGAAGGTCTCGCTGTATTGTGGTACAAATGCAACATGTGATTTTCATGAGCAATAAAAAGGGCGAAAATTATGTTTCTGTTGATTTCTATTCCATTTTTATGTACAGGTACTGGAACTTTTGGAACGGCTGTGATGCATAACTTTTTTTTATGTGTGTAGTTCTTAACAGACGGACAGACAGACAGAGTGCTAAAAAATGACAAAAATTTTTTTGATGTAGTATAATTACAAATTAACTGTTTTCGGTTATTTCGCTTTGGCTGTTGTCTGAAACCTTGCTTCTTGCCAGATTTCATTATTCTAGGTCAACGCGAAGAGCCCTGTAGGTTTTGATTAGTGTGTTAGTGAATATCAAAATATGTGACATACATGAAAGCATCCTTTGATTGCACTACCTTTGATTCTTCACTCCTTTACATCAGCAAGGAACCGTTGACCTTAATATGTGACATAAATTTCGACTTCATACATCTACCCGTTCCTGGGGAAAAGGGTTTCAAACAGTCGAACAGATAGACAGGCAGACGGGGGACAACAAAGTGATCCTATAAGACTTCCATTTTTTCCGATTGTGGTATCGACCCCTAAGAATGTGTCGGCGTGCTATCATCTCGACCGGAGTAAGATTGGTATTATCGACATTTCTCTACTAAATACCGATGCTTTACGTACGGCAGGGATTTTGTATCTCAGGGCCTTACTGTGATGCCTGAGGGCGAGGTTCATCGCTTCGGAGGCAGCTGGTATCTCACTCGACAAGATAATGCTGTTAAATACAGAAGCGGCAGCGGACGCGGGTGTTGCTCGCAAGTCGCTGTCGACCGCCGCTATCGGTCGGGAGCGACTCGACAGCTCCCGTGCCGGTCTGCGGCCGCGGCGGCGACGGCAGTATCGATTGGAAAGTCGACGGCGCCGCCGACTCGCCGACTACCTGTTGACAAACAAGTGCCGACCTAGAAAGCTCGCGCTGGGATCGCCTAGCGAGGCGGCCCAGACCCTCGCTTGGCTACACGTAGCGGCGGCGCGTGCCGCTGCACTGCCTGGCTGTTGTGTCTAGGAATCCTGCATAATCGGTCCGCTAGACAAACAAGCAAACAACTCGTATTAAAGGGTTGTGTTACAATAAGACAACTACGATACTAACTTTGATAGATGTGTTGCAAGCAAAGGCCGCGTACAAAATTATCAGTCTCCAGTAACTTCGTCTTGGAACTCTTCCATTTGGTCCGTAGTTGCATACAAAAACAACAATATGATATAAGAACGTAGCCTTCCGCGGCTGGTGTCATAGTGATTAAACTTCTTCTGGGTATTATGCCGCGTCTTTGGTAAAAACTAACAACAATAATAAACCAAAACCGACGTTTCGGCCGATTTGCAACGGCCTCCCTAAGGGCACGATTGGTTTTGCATGGGGATATGTGCTTCTGTTTATTACAGACTATCGATGTCTGAGGTCACTGTTGTAAAACTTTTAATTGGCTAGTCATGACTTAAGGGAAGATGGAAGGAAGGAGGCTATTCGTGGATGTCCATGTCGTCAACGATTGGTAGATGTCCACCAATCAGCGTTCGGCTTCTGGTTGGGAAGTTTTCCTCCTGGTGTGCGCGGTAGTGGACTGACAGTTGCTCTACAGCTGTTTGTGGAGATACGTCCGTGTCCCGTGTAGCTTCTGCCCCGCGACCGCTCGCGGCCCGTTGGACTGGGATGGCCGGCAGCCAGGACGCCGGGAGTTTGTAGCTATCTTCTCTGTTGATGTTGTCAGGCTGCTTAATAATTTCGTTCGCCTCCCGTATTTTGCGTTCTCGCATCCACGATTCTTTTGCCAGTATTCGGGCTTCCTGCAACCTGATAGGTTGTCCACAGTCACGGTGGCGTTCCGCTATCGCCGATTTATTATATTGTTGTAATCGTTCATAGCGTTCGTATTCTGCTACTCGTAAGCTGACAGGTCTCCCTGTTTCTCCTATGTAGGGAGCTCCGCATTCACACTGTAGTTCGTAAACACCTGCAGTATTAAGATTGCTGACTACATCCTTGGTGGAACCTATCATTTCGTGGATCCTGTGACTGCTTCGAAAAATCGGTCTGAAACCTCGTCGGCGGAGGATTTTGCCTATCCGTTCACTGACGCCTTTTACATATGGTAAGTGTAACAGTGGAAGATTCTCTTCTTTGCCTTCTTCTCGTTTTCTGCTCCATTTCGTTTAGCTACTTTCTTATAATGTTGTCATCATAGCCGTTGGCACGAAACGTGTGTAGTACCTCCTTTAATTCTTCTTTTATGTTATTTTCATCGCTTATCCGGTAAGCTCGGGCAGTTAACGTATGCAGAACAGAATACTTTTGAGCTGGGTGGTGGTGGCTCTCCGCTTGCAGGTACCGATTAATGTGCGTTGGGGTCCGGTACACTTTGTGTCCCAGTTTACCTTCGGCAGCTCTGTATGCTTCTACATCCGTAAATGGCAAGGTACCATTGTTTTCAGTCTCATGTGTGAACTTTACATTTTTGTGCAGGCTATTTAAGTGCTGGAGGGAGTTTCCCAATTCCGCTTCACCGTGAGGCCAGATAATGAATGTGTCGTCCACATATCGTAGCCAACAATTGGGACGTAACGGAGCAGAAGCTAAGGCCGTCTCGTAAATATAACCACCTATCCCCATGCAAAACCAGTCGTGCCCTGAGGAAGGCCGTTGCAATTCGGCCGAAACGTCGGTTTTAGTTTATTATTGTTGTTAGTTTTTAGCAATGACGCCTCATAATACCCAGAAGAATTTTAATCACAACAATATTATATTTGTGAGTCCGCCTTGACGCAAAAACCTTGTTATTTGTTTACATATTTATACCCCTAATCAGTTTCGGCGACAAATATCACCATTATCAAAGGGTTCTTTAAATCTAAAACATGCAGAAAATAGCATAGTTATACAAACTCAGTAAAACTTTATTAAATTTTTACTGTTAGTTTTTTGAAATACAGTTTTCTGTGGATACTTTCAATACTGCCTTATTTATTGTACGTTATGGCATATTTTTAAATTGTTATCTCTGTTTGTAGCATATTTTCTGTGGTTTTTCTGTTGCCGTTTTTCTCAGCGTACTTCATGTCATCTGCAACTATGTAAGTGGCAATTAGTGACCCAATACTAAAAGATGAACTTACGTATGTCAGCGTTATACACTTGGGGTTGCGGTAGTGTTGTGGGATACAGTTTTGGCGTGTACTGGGCTGTTACTTAGTTATTCGTGTTCTCACGTTCGTTGAACGGTATGCAGCCAATTCTGTACGCAGAGAAAAGGAACTATCGCACTTTGTTTATGACCGAAAACATTACGCCATCTTGCTGTTTTCATGTGTCGCAAGATGGTGTAATGCTTTAGATCATAAACGAAGTGTGAAAGTTTAGTTTTTATGTGTACAGAATTAGCTTCATACCGCCCAACGACCGTGAGTACACGAGTAACTAAGCAACAGCCCAGTACACACCAAAACTGTATTCCACAACTCTACCATAACCACAAGTGTATAACGCTGACATACGTAAGTTCACCTTTTAGTATTGGGTCATTAAGTGCCACTTACATAGTACGCTGAGAAGAAACGTCAACAGAAAAAGCACAGGAAATATGACGCAAACAGCGATAACAACTTAAAAACATGCCATAACGTACAATAAATAAGGCAGTATTGAAAGTATCCACAGAAAACTATATTTCAAAAAACGAACAGTAAAAATGTCATAATGTGTTACTGTGTTTGTATAACTATGCTATTTTCTGCATGTTTTAGATTTAAAGAACCCACTGGTGATGGCAATATTCAATATTTGTCGCTGAAACTAGTTAGGGGAATAAATAAGTAAGCAAATAACAGAGCGTTTTGCATCAAGGCGGGCTCACAATTACCTATGAATATCTACGATGCTCTGGTTTACCGCAAAAAAAAAAAAAAAAAAAAAAAACGCACCTCCGTTCCAGACGCCATTTTGAAAGCTACGCATAGCGCCAGAACTCATCGGAACCTCATGGAACTATAGAGGCTGGAACGGGAATATTCTACAATGGCCAACAACAATTTCCGCACTTCTTCAAGCGAAACTGACCGACAAAAAATACGTTGCATTGAATGCCCTTGTACTCGTAGATTCGAATATGCTTCGCGAAATTGTTGAAGGACCCATTCCTGTCCATAATATTTATAAATGTCCCAGTGCTTGGCAACGGAAACAACACGGCGATGTTCGCCGAAGATGCTGTTGTATGTAGAGGAGAAAATTATAGCAAGGTGCAAAAAGACGGGCAGAGGATCTATGACTGGTGATCGCATTGTCATTTGACCCTCAAGATAAACAAAAGAGGCTGAATGACACGTCTTTGTTCGATTACACAATTGCTGCATAGTCACTGGATAAATTCTCGTTTGTTAATTAACTGGGACTGTGCGTGCGGAATGATTTAAAGTGTAAAGACCACAAAAAATTAATCGTGCGAAACGCAAATGGCGGACCGAAATTTATTGGAAGGGTCCTTAGGAACTGCGGTGCTACGACCAGGGAGGCAACTTACGAAACAGTCATTTGACAGATGCTTGTATATTGATGGTCTATCCAGAACCTGTGACGGATACATTGTTAAAAGAAACGGCGAAGACCCACATAAGAGCGGAACATTTCGTCACAGGTGCGTCACATAACCGTTCCGCCAACTTCAATGGCAGGCAGTACAAGAGAAGCGTTGTGCATCACAGTCTTTTTTTATCGTTACTATCCAAAGAGCATACGCTCCTACAAGAGTCAAATAACATGCTGCATCTATCTCAACGAAAAGGCCATGTGCGTAAATTTAGAGAGATTCGGACACACGCGGAGGTTTATCACTGTTCGGAACTGGAACTGAGAAGGCTGGTAGGATGATGAGGGGGGGAGGGGGTAGGGGGGAAGGGACAGTGGTGCACGCGGGGCCCGCGACACATGCCATGCGCTGAAGTGAGAGTATACAGGTAGAAGTACATACACTCCTGGAAATTGAAATAAGAACACCGTGAATTCATTGTCCCAGGAAGGGGAAACTTTATTGACACATTCCTGTGGTCAGATACATCACATGATCACACTGACAGAACCACAGGCACATAGACACAGGCAACAGAGCATGCACAATGTCGGCACTAGTACAGTGTATATCCACCTTTCGCAGCAATGCAGGCTGCTATTCTCCCATGGAGACGATCGTAGAGATGCTGGATGTAGTCCTGTGGAACGGCTTGCCATGCCATTTCCACCTGGCGCCTCAGTTGGACCAGCGTTCGTGCTGGACGTGCAGACCGCGTGAGACGACGCTTCATCCAGTCCCAAACATGCTCAATGGGGGACAGATCTGGAGATCTTGCTGGCCAGGGTAGTTGACTTACACCTTCTAGAGCACGTTGGGTGGCACGGGATACATGCGGACGTGCATTGTCCTGTTGGAACAGCAAGTTCCCGTGCCGGTCTAGGAATGGTAGAACGATGAGTTCGATGACGGTTTGGATGTACTGTGCACTATTCAGTGTCCCCTCGACGATCACCAGTGGTGTACGGCCAGTGTAGGAGATCGCTCCCCACACCATGATGCCGGGTGTTGGCCCTGTGTGCCTCGGTCGTATGCAGTCCTGATTGTGGCGCTCACCTGCACGGCGCCAAACACGCATACGACCATCATTGGCACCAAGGCAGAAGCGACTCTCATCGCTGAAGACGACACGTCTCCATTCGTCCCTCCATTCACGCCTGTCGCGACACCACTGGAGGCGGGCTGCACGATGTTGGGGCGTGAGCGGAAGACGGCCTAACGGTGTGCGGGACCGTAGCCCAGCTTCATGGAGACGGTTGCGAATGGTCCTCGCCGATACCCCAGGAGCAACAGTGTCCCTAATTTGCTGGGAAGTGGCGGTGCGGTCCCCTACGGCACTGCGTAGGATCCTACGGTCTTGGCGTGCATCCGTGCGTCGCTGCGGTCCGGTCCCAGGTCGACGGGCACGTGCACCTTCCGCCGACCACTGGCGACAACATCGATGTACTGTGGAGACCTCACGCCCCACGTGTTGAGCAATTCGGTGGTACGTCCACCCGGCCTCCCGCATGCCCACTATACGCCCTCGCTCAAAGTCCGTCAACTGCACATACGGTTCACGTCCACGCTGTCGCGGCATGATACCAGTGTTAAAGACGGCGATGGAGCTCCGTATGCCACGGCAAACTGGCTGACACTGACGGCGGCGGTGCACAAATGCTGCGCAGCTAGCGCCATTCGACGGCCAACACCGCGGTTCCTGGTGTGTCCGCTGTGCCGTGCGTGTGATCATTGCTTGTACAGCCCTCTCGCAGTGTCCGGAGCAAGTATGGTGGGTCTGACACACCGGTGTCAATGTGTTCTTTTTTCCATTTCCAGGAGTGTATTTACACGATTCGTGAACTGAAATGCGGTCAGAGACTGTGTAGTACGAAATTTAGTACGATGCTATACGGTAATACTTCATTTTGAAAGTGTTATCACTATCTAGAGAATAGTGTTTGGAAGTGGCACTGTGATGTGTGCTTAATTCAAATGAATGAAGTGCACTGTCGTCTTGTATTAAAATTCAATGTTATGGTGGGTTTGGTGCCAAAGGGAATAGATCAAAAGGGTTTTCAACGTTTATGGGTTTCTACAGCTAAGTTAAAAAGCCGTAGTACGTTCTGGATTTGCAAAAACGGCGAACACAGATGAAAACATTGAGATACAAATATTTGTACCGTTTCAGAACGAGTCCAATGGATGCGAATGTGGAACGTACCGAGTAAATCAAGATTTTAAACATGGCTGAAACAGCAACTGTTGAAATTATCCACGGTAAATGATAACAGCCAAACAATTGCAGGATAAAGATTTATTAAAATTCTTGACCACGGTTTCGGTGTATCTAAATATACCTTCATCTGAAGTAAAATACACTAAAGTCACATCCTGCAGTGGAGAAACATAAAATAATTGTGCCAAAGGTGTCGTCAGTAGTTAAAACATCATCTCCATTTATACAACATAATTATGGACAGAGTGTTGATGCGAACACAACATAGCATCATTACCTCGAGTTCACAGGCGAGGTAATGATGCCATGCTGTGTTCGCATCAACACTGTGTGGTTGTTATCATTCACCGCGAAGTACCGATTAAATTAATTTAAAGTCCTTTCCGATTTATTTATATCATGCAGGAACAGAGACTACTGCATTTTTGCTAAATAAGGAACGACGGGGAGAGCAGTGGGGAAGGAGGGGAGGGTGAGGGTGAGGGTGAGAGCTAATAGAGGAACCGTAAACTTAATAGCAACCCTATCGTCGGTCGTAAGACCCTTGCGTTACACCCACAATAATATTTGAGTCAGATACTGGGGGAAGGTCTGTCATGGAATTCTAAGATGTTCTCGTCTGACGTAAATTAACAAACGGTTTCGAGCCTTCTATTCAATTTATCGAGAATAGATATGGAGCTGAAACTGAAAATAGCAGAGAGAAAGCGAAAATATTAAATAACGCATTACGTATTGCCTTATCGTCGCACAAACTTCCAAACTGGAGTCAAGGGTATTAACATCCCCAGTATCGAACTACTAATGCGTAGTAATGAAAGCGAACAAGGCACCAGAACCTCATGGAATTCCAGTAAGATTTTACGTTGAGCTGCTGCTGCTGCTGATTAAGTGTGTGAAGGTCATCAGTCTCTTATTGAACTCCAACTGGGAAATATACATAGCTCATCTGCCTGTGTCTAGAGTATATCCAACGTGCAACTGTGAGAACGTTTTTTATAAGTTTTCGTAGAGTGTATCTGAGATGGGACGTGGATACCAGCCCAGAACTCACCTAGCGGCATGGGGAAACAGCCTAAAAAGGTCATTCAGCCTGGCTAGCACACCAGATCGCGTCTTTAATCCTCGAAAGCGATTCGACGTGATCGGTTTCACCTCCACGTTTCCAGAAAGTGGCGCGTTAGCTTTCTCGGCTCCGCAGGAAGGCACTTTATTATACGTTCAATACTCGGTACAGTTACGACCTTCCCTGTCCAATAACTTTCAGGAATTTCTGGTGCAGCGCGTAGTGAAACTTTATACATACTTCGGCTCGGAAAGAACAGTAGTGCCCCTAAAATATTTGATCTCTTAGGTATGGATATGAAATACTTGGCGAGTAAGGGATCTAAATTTGAAAGCAAGCTGCTAAGTAATTCTTCTGGGCAACACCGTTATTCCATAAGAATTTTTTTTTTCTTTTTTTGAAACTTACGGTTTATAAAGTGGATTTTTTCCGCCCTGTTCTAGGGGTTGATCGACGAGAGGATACGGAACAAAAAATTCTAATGAACTTATATCTGACAATGCATGGTTTCCATGCTAGAGACCATGTAATCAAACATACTGTGTTACAGAGACTGCGCTCTGCCGGCCGGAGTGGCCGTGCGGTTTTAGGCGCTACAGTCTGGAGCCGAGCGACCGCTACGGTCGCAGGTTCGAATCCTGCCTCGGGCATGGATGTGTGTGATGTCCTTAGGTTAGTTATGTTTAATTAGTTCTAAGCTCTAGGCGACTGATGACCTCAGAAGTTAAGTTGCATAGTGCCCAGAGCCATTTGAACCATTTTTTGAGACTGCGCTCTAATACGCGCTATACCAGGCAGCCGCAGTTACAGTATGCATGCTTTCCTCCTAGAGGGTGGTACTGTTCCTCTTACGTCGTGCCGTAGCGCCCTCTCCGGCCGTGGTAATTGGTAATGTTGTCTACGATTCACTTCCTTTGCTGACTCACCTTGTAGTGGATGTGGTACAGCGTTGTACACAATGGTTCCGTATTCGAATCGAGAGCTTGCCGACATTTATGGAAAGGCAAATGGCAACGGGCGGAAGGCAGCAATGGTGTAAGAGACCTATACAGGTCGACAACAACTGCAGCATTCAATGTTTGCAACAGTGTTTCGCCGTTTGTCTGAGATACGGTCGTTTCAGGAAGCAGGAAATCACGAAGGACGTACCCGAGATGTTCGGACACCAGAGTTGGAGGAAAATGTGATTAACACTGTGGAAGGCGACCGCCGTGTCAGCACCAGGCATCTGGCCCGCCAGAACCGGGTAAGACAGACGACAGTATGAAACATTCTCCATGACAGTTGTTGCCACCCTTATCACTTACAGCGTGTTCATGGCTTACTAGAGACAGACTTCTCACAACTGGAACAGTTTTGTCACTGGGTCCTTCACCAGGCATCCAAAATTCCAGGATTTGTGTCGTTCGTCCTCTTCAAAGATGAGGCCACTTTTACCCGGAGTTTTATCTTCAGCTTTCATAACAGTCATCTGTGGGATAGTATGCAGAATCCCCATGGTATGGCGACAGTGAATCATCGGCATCGGTGCAGCCGGAATGTGTGGACCGGGATAATTGGCGACCGTATTTTGGGACCAGTCTTCCTCTCACGTCGCCTAACAGGCTGGACCTATCGGCGTTTCTTGCAGGTGACTTTGCCTTCACTGCTGGAAAAAGTGCAGCTGATGACGTGAAGGGTTATGTGGCTGCTACATGATGGTGCTCCAGCGCACTTCACCGTTAACGTCCGGACGCAGCTCAATTGTTTCTTTCCTGGTCGACGGATCGGACAAGAGATTCCAGTTGCATGGCCTTCTCGTTCACTGGATCTCAACCAGTGTGATTTCTGGTTATGGGGCCATCTCAAAAGTATCGTGTATGCAGAGCCCATTCCAGATGTAAAGACACTGGAGCAGCGTATTCATGCTGCCTTTGACTTTGTTCGGATGGAGCCTGGCCAACGTGAATGTGTAAGACAGAACGTGCTACGGCGCGTACACGCAAGCGTTGAGGCGCATGGAAAGCATTTTCAACACATACTGTAACTGTGGCTGCATGGTACAGTGCGTATTAGACCGCAGTCTCTGTAACAGTGTTGACTGAATAAATGTTTCCGAGCATGGAAACCATGCATTTCCGGTCATAAGTTCATTAGACATTTTTTGTTCGGTATCCTCTCTCCGATCAGTCCCAAAAATTTGTATACTGTGGAAAAAATCACCCTGTATAGAACAAGTTAATTACATACTACAACCAACTTTTGTCTGCAGATGACGATGTTTTAACGGGAATGATTAAAGTTGAACGCCTTTCTTTTATCCAATAGCGGATATCAGATTTAATGTTAATGATAATATTGATTAGGATAAACAAGATGTCAGCCATTAATGAATGACAAATAAGCATATCTTAATTTTCTTTTTTGTTCCCCTTCGAGCACTGCAATTATGCAATGTGCAAATATCGTTCCATTGTTCCTCTCCACAATTTTTCCTCGCGCTATAAACTCTCATGTTTTCTCGCTACAGCGTTATTTAACGTCTGGCCATATACTAACGTTGTACATTTCTACAGATCGAAGCGAAATGCAGTGTTTCTTTAATTAACAGAGAGACTATTTGCAGTAAACCAGTCAATCAGTCTTTTAACGTGGTATTTACATTTACTTCCGTTGCTGTGTATCCATTACGAAATTTAAATACTGCGACAGGTCGTGTAAAGCTTGCATCACTCTGCAGTAATTGGATTGTATCTCTAAATCCGACTAAATAACAAACTTATTAAAGTGAGATGTTACACAATAACTGCACGTTGCGTCACCAGAGTTAATCTAATGTCAACGCGTGCTGCTCTAGAATTTTAAATAACATAATTGTTTCCCTCCTGACCTGTTTAATTTAGCGACAGTCCGGTGAAATTCGTGATGCAGGCAGCAATCAATCTAGTGTGACGGAATTTTCGGATTGTCGCATCGTGAATGAGGACGAGCGCAATAGCCCATTGATTTCCCGCTTTTGCTGACAGAGTGCATCGTGTTGTCGTTGCATTAAAATAGCATTAGTTTCGAGAATACTGCGTTCTCATTTGCTATAAACCTGGCATTCCCAATGGCCGAAAAAGTGTTATAAAAGAATCTTTCCCTTCATTCGTTCTGTGACGTTTGGTTTTTTGCTTTCCGTGTCTGCAGTGCTGCAACCTTCTAGGTTACTCACTTCTTGCTAACAATGTTTCCTGCAGAGCGTTTGCACCCTTAAACTACGGAAGGAACATATTTCATACTGTGTATTTAAATTAACGTGCGTTCTAATCCCATGCGTGGTGTTTTCTAAACGTTGACTGCTACCGTAGTAATGCTGATCGGAGCTGTCTGTGTGAATATTGTAAAACAATAAAAACACTGCACTTTGCTAATAGCGTTTTAATTATACCAGAGACGTCAACTACCAGTAAACGTTGAACAATGCTAATCGAGTACAGTGGAATTACACCAGGTGACTCTAGGAGAATTCGATTAGAAAATGCGACGCTAAAAATAGTAGTCAAGATTTACCATTCGAACAGCAGAATGGCTGACAAGGGCAGAAATTAAGAGGTGGTAACATGCAGATTCACAATAACAAAGAGATCTTTTTTGAGAAAGAGAAACAAAGTAATAACGAATATAGCTTTTAAGTGTAAGGGAGTGTCTTTTAGAATGTATATTAGGACAGTAGCCTCATAAGGAAATGAAAGGTGATCCATAAACAATAAAAATATGAAGAGAATAGGAGCTTCTTCAATGTGGTATCGCACTAGAATGGAGAAGGTTAGATGCGTAGGTCAGATGAGTAGTAAAGAGCACTGAATCAAATCGGGAAGAAAAAAATCTATTGTAACATCATACATAAAAATGAAATAGAACGTCCTTGTATATATTCTTAGAACAATTTATATTTTTGTTACGTACACAAGCACCACTTTCCAAACTTTAACGTGTAAAAATAATTTCTGTACTAATGTTTTTTTTGTTTTTTGTTTTTAATCACAATTGTCCCATCACCCATTCTGCATTTTTGTAATGGGGCCTGTTGAAATTGATACATTTTTTGACTCAAGGGGATCATTTCGTATTTTACGAATGCAGATCGAGTGCAATTCCGACAATAACCATACTGGATAAAAAGAAATCCCTTCACTCACAAATATATGATGTAAAACCACATAGGACTCCTTACAAATGTAGTGATAGCGTCTATATGTTTAGCCACACAATATGATCGTCTATTACTCTAATGTTTTTCTTTACAGGCTTCCTTTTGAACCTGTCTGCGAGAAGTAAAAACTGCAAGGTGAGTAAGAGGCCGCAGTGTTTCAAAATCTGTCTCTCCCTCTAGTGGGTGTGTGTGCATGTGTACGCGTATTGACTGTGTTGTTTGAATGCGTACATTTGTCGCCTGCACTATTGTCATTCATATGGTTTATTATTACACTAGTTTCTAGCAGTCTGAAAAAAAGAAAATACTCAATACGGACTCTGTACCATGCTGAATCACAGTTAGATGAGTGGATATTTTTCTTTGAACATCATAAAAATCAATACACTGTCACGTGTAGTTGCAAGATCACTAGCGAAGCCACTTCGATTTCATTTATATCGGCTTCTGTCGTAATTGATATACAGCAAGCTGCCCATATCTCCCTGCACAATTAGAAATGATTATGCACACTGATTGTAAACTATCCTTTTCAGACACCTAAGGCACTGCCATTTGAAACAGGTCATTAATGTATGCAAAACTCTCCTGACTAGTTTATACTCTCCAGTTTCTTTCTTTTGTTGTCGAAATCTCTTCATCCTCCTTGAACTGAAAAACACACCATCCGGTTTTACGATATATTGACTACCGGCGTAGTTATCTTTTCAAAGTGTTGCTCATACGTTATTATAGTACTATTGCAATTTTTTGGCCTATTTTGAAACTTACTTCAATAATTTCAGCAGATAAAAGGTCATTTGCAAGTGACGTAAAGTAAAACGAGAGAATCACAAAACCGAAATTTTCTACCATCCGTGAACAATTAAGCAACCACCGTCATGGAACATTTTAGCCGTTTTAATAAGTAATAGTAAACTTAATGACCGTTACAAACAGTTTTAAGTAAATCGGAACTATGTGAGCACATGTAATACAGGAGAACAAGCTACCGACCAGCTGCTATTTTTCTGCAGTAGTTTAACGAATGGGAGGGGCGATTTCAGGGAACAAATAATTATTAAAATAGGACGATGAGCCATCGATAAATCTGACTTTGTTCATAAACATACAACACTTTAATAATACAATTTTTGAAACTGAACATTTTCCGATATATGGCCGTCTGTTTATTTTATCTACAAATTCATTCAAATTTTGAAAATCCTGGATATATGCTGAAGGCTTAGGGATTTCTCGTCATAACTCATGCAGCCAATGAACAATTTTACATTCACAATATCCACGGGTGTACTGCCGGTCTACAGTGTCCAACGGGCACAATATTTCGGCGATCATACGTGTCGCCATCATCAGGTGAACTGACGGACTGGCTCCTGTGAACGTGCCGGTACGGAGATCAGTACGCTATGGCTGATCTCCGTACCGGCACGTTCACAGGACAATATTTCGGCGATCATACATGTCGCCATCATCAGGTGAACTGACGGACTAGCTCCTGTGTACGTGCCGGTACGGCGATCATACATGTCGCCATCATCAGGTGAACTGACGGACTGGCTCCTGTGAACGTGCCGGTACGGCGATCATACATGTCGCCATCATCAGGTGAACTGACGGACTGGCTCCTGTGAACGTGCCGGTACAGAGATCAGTACGCTATGGCTGATCTCCGTACCGGCACGTTCACAGGACAATATTTCGGCGATCATACATGTCGCCATCATCAGGTGAACTGACGGACTGGCTCCTGTGAACGTGCCGGTACGGAGATCAGTACGCTATGGCTCATCTCCGTACCGGCACGTTCACAGGACAATATTTCGGCGATCATACATGTCGCCATCATCAGGTGAACTGACGGACTAGCTCCTGTGTACGTGCCGGTACGGAGATCAGTACGCTATGGCTGATCTCCGTACCGGCACGTTCACAGGACAATATTTCGGCGATCATACATGTCGCCATCATCAGGTGAACTGACGGACTAGCTCCTGTGTACGTGCCGGTACGGAGATCAGTACGCTATGGCTGATCTCCATACCGTCACGTTCACAGGACAATATTTCGGCGATCATACATGTCGCCATCATCAGGTGAACTGACGGACTGGCTCCTGTGAACGTGCCGGTACGGAGATCAGTATGCTACGGCTGATCTCCGTACCGGCACGTTCACAGGACAATATTTCGGCGATCATACATATCGCCATCATCAGGTGAACTGACGGACTGGCTCCTGTAAACGTGCCGGTACGGAGATCAGTACGCTATGGCTGATCTCCGTACCGGCACGTTCACAGGACAATATTTCGGCGATCATACATGTTGCCATCATCAGGTGAACTGACGGACTGGCTCCTGTGAACGTGCCGGTACGGAGATCAGTACGCTATGGCTGATCTCCGTACTGGCACGTTCACAGGACAATATTTCGGCGATCATACATGTCGCCATCATCAGGTGAACTGACGGACTGGCTCCTGTGAACGTGCCGGTACGGAGATCAGTACGCTATGGCTCATCTCCGTACCGGCACGTTCACAGGACCATATTTCGGCGATCATACATGTCGCCATCATCAAGTGAACTGACGGACTGGCTCCTGTGAACGTGCCGGTACGGAGATCAGTACGCTATGGCTGATCTCCGTACCGGCACGTTCACAGGACAATATTTCGGCGATCATACATGTCGCCATCATCAGGTGAACTGACGGACTGGCTCCTGTGAACGTGCCGGTACGGAGATCAGTACGCTATGGCTGATCTCCGTACCGGCACGTTCACAGGACAATATTTCGGCGATCATACATGTCGCCATCATCATGTGAACTGACGGACTGGCTCCTGTGAACGTGCCGGTACGGAGATCAGTACGCTATGGCTGATCTCCGTACCGGCACGTTCACAGGACAATATTTCGGCGATCATACATGTCGCCATCATCAGGTGAACTGACTGACTGGCTCCTGTGAACGTGCCGGTACGGAGATCAGTACGCTATGGCTGATCTCCGTACCGGGACGTTCACAGGACAATATTTCGGCGATCATACATGTCACCACCATCAGGTGAACTGACGGACTGGCTCCTGTGAACGTGCGAATATCTTGTAGTATTTTCTGGTAAACAAATAGCTGTTCATGTACTTATGTATGACTAGTGTGTGTGTGTGTGTGTGTGTGTGTGTGTGTGTGTGTGTGTGTGCATGCAAAATCACTGTCGTCTGAATGCATTCATTTGTTGCCGGCACATATATCCCAAACCGAAAGTTCATAAAATTCAATCACGCTATTGTGATTCAGATTATTTATTATAACTCCAATTTCTAGCAGTTTGAAAGAAAGGAAATACGCCACACGAACTCTGCACTATGCTTTTACTTACGTCGATGATGAGTGCATATTTTTCTTTTCAGATTGTAAACATCAATATACTGTCACGGGTAGTTGCAAGATCGTTAGTTAAACCATTTCGGTTGCATTTCTACCAGCTGTTGTTCTAAGTAATCTGCAGTAACTTGCCCGTACTCGTAATAACTTTGCAAGGTAATTGAAAATTATGTGATTTATGCGGTCACTATTGCGGCGTTGCCACGTTTGCAGAGTGGCCACCCGGACAAGGAAAACTTTACGATTTCTAGGGCGACTTAAGTTCTGTCTAACAGTTCAGAAGGACAACCAAAATCCGTGTTGTTGGACAGGATATAACAACAACTTGCATGCTAGGAATACAAAAAAGCCTGCAACAAAAAACCGACGTCAGAGGTATAGACCCACAGTGTTAAACGTCTGTTGGACGATCCTTCTTGGAAACAGGGATGACCTGTCTTGTTTTCCAGTCATCAGGAACACATCACTCCTCCAGAGACCTACAGTACACTGCTGCTGGAAGAAGGACAAGTTCTTTCGCTTACGCTATTATACAATCCTACTAGCATCCCGTCAAGTCCAGTTGCCTTCGCCCTGTCGAGCAATTTCAGTTTCGTTTCTATCCTACGGTCACATATTTCAATATCAGCCATTTTGTCGTTCGTGCAACGATTCAGAGGAGGCAGTGCTGCGTGATATTCGTCTGTGAAACAGAGACTGCGCTACTGAATGAAGATAATTACCGGACACGTTGTAAAATGTCTGGGCTGTTATATTACGTCGACTTCTCGTTCACCTTCCTCCATGAATTTTATAATTACCTGACTCCAAGCGCTGATCATTCAGGGTAAAGTGTGTCGAAGAATGCTGAAAATTAGGTCGACTGACAAGGTAAGGAAAGAGGAAGTTCTGCGCAGAATGCGAGAGGAAAGGAATATGTGGTAAACACTGACAAGTAGAAGGGAAACGATGATAGGACTACTGTTAAGACATGATAGAATGACCTACATGGTACTAGACGGAGCTGCAGAGGGCAAAAATTGTAGAGGAAGACAGAGATTGGAATACATCCAGGAAATAATTGAGGACGGTGGTTGCAAGTGCTACTCTGACATGGCACAGGAGTGTAATTCGCGGCGGGCTGCAGTAAACCAGTCAGAAGACTGATGACTCAAAAAAGAAAAAAAAAAAGATGACAGAATCGATTGAGATCGTGATTGCTAAGAAGTCACAAACTGTATGTTTCATTATGAGTGCTCAAGAATTATGAACACTTTTAATTACTCACAGCTAAGCAACATTCCCCATGCCACATTATGTTACCGCTCGCGTTCGCACTGAAACTTATACAGTAACCTACAGCGGCGCGAAAAACTATTTTAAGCATTCAGCAGCAAAACAGCGTAACAGTGGTGCCTGGTGCACGATATGTACTCAGTTCCCGGACTGTTACGCTGCAACTGCAACACCTGTGTTCGTGTCAAGCGACAACAATTAACGTCTCATTAGAAGCATTGTCTGTGGTCACAGATTATTTCGTACCTTTGCCATCACCTAAACTGTAGGTAGCTGTAATACACACTCTATCGCTTGGCGGATTGATAACTCTGCCATACAAAAATTAATAACTGATGTCGAATACCTTGCCGTAGGATGGTAACGTACCCGTACCCTTACAACGTGATTATATTGTTGGAAAATTGCTTTTCTTTGGCGCCCATTTTCTACAGAAAATATGCAAGTGACTAAACTTTGTTAGAGACGTTCTTATAGTGTCAGTGTTGTAATCTTACCCTCCGACACATCACCATTAAATTTCTCTTAGACTCTTCAATATTTTCAAAATCTTCGAGAGGCATAGAAATACAAAAGAAAAACATTTTACTTATCTTCATTTTCTCTTCTTGTTGGCTCCAAGTCTTGCGTATAAGGTTACATTCTTACGGCTGAAATTTTGATTTAACGTTGGCGGTTCCTGATGACTGAATAACTGATGAAGATTTTACTGTATATTGCTTACATTTTATTCTTTGTCACATTATTAAATATCACACCGTTTTTACAATTTCCACTTAATATTCCAAATTACATTGTCAGTGACAGTCATAAAAAAATACGTCTGTCTCCATCAGAGGCATGCCCACTACTCCTTCCATTCTGTGGTACTCAGAATATTCTAAAGAGTTAAAAAAAAATGTTTACAAACTTTCTTGACAAAAGAATCATCACCAAGATAAAAATTTATTTTGTACATGAATCCAGAAATAAATTTAATAATTAGCGTTAGATTGTGCAATTAATAATATGAATTTTAAGTAAACCATAAATTTCATAATTTCAAGTATTTTTAAACAAACAGTAATTTTAATCGTAATTACATATCTATTGTAACAAATTAATTTCTTTTTATAAGTTTTAGCCTGAAATATAGTACAGCGTATGCAAAATATATTAATTCTTTTAGTGGAACAGTCGAGAATGTTCATCTATACCAGATTCGGGATTAATCCTGCGTGCCATTACAGTGTGCAAGCAGTTTATCTGTAGCGTCAGAGTGCATGAAGTTTGGGGTTTGGGGGGGTTGGGTTGTTTGGAAGAGGAGACCAGACAGTGAGGTCATTGGTCTCATCGGAAGGGAAGGATGGGGAAGGAAGTCGGCCGTGTGCTTTCAAAGGAACCATCCCGGTATTTGCCTGGAGCTATTTAGGGAAATGACGGAAAACCTAAATCATGATGGCCGGACACGGGATTGAACCGTCGTCCTCCCGAATGAGAGTCCAGTGTGCTAGCCACTGCGCCACCTCGCTCAGTTATGAATTTTGGTTCACCCAGTATGTACAGGGTGTAACAGAAATATAGCTACAAACTTCCAGGGGTTGCAGAGGGTGGTCATGAGGATTAGAGAGAGGGGAGGAACCCTTGTCCGGAAATGTCGTTCAAGTTACAGGGGAGAAGTCGCCCTGCCACAGGTTAAGCTCTTTTGCAGCAGGCGAGAAATTTAACGCTGACGTCCTGCACTTCGCAGTCCTTACAAAGTGTCATGTGTGGACACATTAGACGCCAGCCAACGGCATGAATGATTTTAGGGACATTGTCTGGAGTTCGGTCTGTAGGTCGTCGCCATTACAATTTACGTTTGTGGTGGGGCGCCTTCTGCCCTGCAGCTTAGACGCTCTGTGTCGTTGTTGGGTGGACAGGGGTTCGTCTGCTCGTTGTGTTCATCATGACGATCATGTACAACTTCTAGAAGTTCATTGGTTTCATTTCACACACTATGTTTCACCAAAAAACTAACTGTTTCAAACAAAGTAGAAAGTAGGAGGAAAGTTCTGTAGCTAGATAGTAACAATGTAAGAGGTGTGCGCCAGATCTTGCAGGAAAATTAGGTGATAGATACCAGGTCACAAGGTTTTTGAAGCCCAGTGCATGTCTTAGCCAAGTGACAGAGGATATAGGATCAAAGTGCACTGATTTTACAAAGCAGGACCATGTTGTGATAATGGGTGGAGCAGGAAACAGTATAAATAGGGATCAGGGTTATAATATTGAGTGTGACCTGATAAAAATAGTATTTGCAACGAACCATACAAATGTAGCTTGGTTCCTGCTTTGATGCGGTATGATCGGGCCCAGTTTAACAGCTCTGTCAGTAGGGTCAATATGGAGTTAGATCAGCTGCTTTGGGCGGATACTTTGTCTGGCATAGGTTTGGTTCCTGTTGATGGTATTGGAAGGTGGGAGTTCACAAGGCATGGCCTGCATCTCAGTAGGAAAGGGAAGGGTGAATTGGCTAGAATGATAGCAAGATCTTTAAGGAGGGGCACTGAAACTCATGGTGATATCTCTTTTTTAGGCTAAGTGATTCGACGTTCAGTGAAATTACGTTTACTGAGAATCTCTGACAGGCAGGTACTAGAGACGTCAAAAAATCACAAGAACCATATAGAATTGCAGTAAAAAAGTTAGTATGTCACAAGATACTCATAAACGCACAGTGAAAAATAATATTAGTATATTGCATCAGAATATCAAGGGATTCAAAAACAAAGTAGATGAGTTTCTTCTTTGTTTGGAAGATTTAGAAACTGAGGGTGGAATAGATGTACTATGCCTGTCTGAACATAATGTAGTCACAGATATGTAAATGGTAAATGTTGGTGCGTATAAGCTTTCAGCACATGTAAGTGGAGACACTATGGAGAGAGGAGGAGTTGCCATATATGTTAAAATTTATCATCGTGTGAGAAATTTAGAAACTAAAAACTTTTGTCTAGAGCAACGTATAGGAGCATGTGGTTGTGAGCTTAAACTAAATAATGGTACTTTTATAATTGTAGCTGTGTATCGGTCCCCATTGGGAAATTTTCAGTTATTTTTGAAAAACTTGGATTCTTTGTTGTTCTATCTATCAGACAGAGGGAAGCAAATTACTGTTTGTGGTGATTTCTATGTAAATTTTCTGAAAGAGTCTAATAGAAAGGTTGAAGTATTACTTGGTTCTCTCAACTTGACGTCAGTTATTGATTTTCCTACTGGGACAGTACAGAAAAGCAGCACACTGATTGATAATGTTTTTGTAGACCAAGATAAGTTTAATCAAATAAAATCTCTTTGTATTAAGAATGGTCTGTCTGATCATGATGCATAGCTCGTTACAGTATGTGACATAGCTCCATACAGTAATGCAAAATAGTCCTCCAAAACAGTGCATTAAGTTAACGATTTAACAATTGCAAATTTTAGGGAAATCTTGCAACAGACTGGAAACAGGTGTCAAGGGAACCAGATGCTATTGTAAAATTTAACATGTTTCATCATACATTTGTGAGTATATTTGGAAACGGTTTCCCACAAAAACAGTGAAACGTAATTGTAAGAAGCCATGTAAAAAGCCGTAACTTACTAAAGGGATAAAAATATCTTACAGATAGAAAAAAAAATGGTTCAAATGGATCTGAGCACTATGGGACTTAACATCTATGGTCATTAGTCCCCTAGAACTCAGAACTACTTAAACCTAACTAACCTAAGGACAGCACACAACACCTAGTCATCACGAGGCAGAGAAAATCCCTGACCCCGCCGGGAATCGAACCCGGGAACCCGGGCGTGGAAAGCGAGAACGCTACCGCACGAGCTGTACGGAAATGTATCTTATAGCTAGAAGTCGTAATGATCCAGAAACAGAAACATTATAAAAATTACTACACTGAATTAAGTAAAGTTATTAAAAAGTCCAGAAGTATGTCTCAGATTAGCTACTTTTAAACCACTAAATAAAAAGGGGATAGGTCTGGTGCTAACAACTACCGCCCAATCTCACAACTTTATCCAAAATGTTGAAAAAGTAATGTAGTCAAGAGTAGATTCACATATCTGAGAAAATGATGTACTAACAAAATGTCAATTTGGTTTTCAGAAAGGCTTTTCAACAAGAAATGCTATAAATGATTTCACTTATCAAATATTAAATGTTCTTTTAAACAAACATTACCCACTACGATATTTTGTGATCTCTGAAACTCTTATGATTGTGTGAATCGTGAAATTCTTCTAGATAAGCTTAAGAATTGTGGTATGAGTGAGACAGTGCAGAAATGGTTTAATTCATATTTAACTGGAAGACTGCAGAAGGTTGAAATTAATAGTACAGATAGACTGTAGGAATCAGCAGAGTCCTCTAACTGGGTAGGTGTCAAGAATGGTGTCCCACAGGTTTCAGTCTTGGGTCCCTTATTGTTCTTAATGACTTACCACTCTATATTCATGAAAATTAAAAACTAGTTATTTTTTCTGATGATACAAGTATAGTAACCACACCCAACAAACAAGAATTAGATGAGGAATTTGTAAATAATGTCTTTATAAGAAAATTATTAAGTGCTTCACTGCAAATGGACTCTCTCTACATTTACATCTACGTCATTACTCTGCTATTTACAATAAAGTGCCAGACAGAGGGTTGAATGAATCACTTTCAAACTGTCTCTGTATCGTTCCATTCTCGAACGGTGCGCGGAAAAAACGAGCACTTAAATTTTTCTGTGCGACCCCTAATTTCTCTTATTTTATCGTGATGATCATTTCTCCCTATGTAGGTTGGTGCCAACAGAATGTTTTCGCAATCGGAGGAGAAAATTGGTGATTGAAATTTCATGAGAAGATCCCGTCGCAAAGAAAAACGCCTTTGTTTTAATGATTGCCACTCCAATTCACGTATCATGTCTGTGGCACTATCTCCCCTTTTTTTGTGATAATACAAAACGAGCCCCCCATCTTTGTACTTCCACGATGCCGTCCTTCAGTCCTACCTGATGCGGATCCCATAGCGCACAGCAAAATTCCAGAATAGGGCGGACAAGCGTGGTGTAAGCAGTCTTTTATTACACCTGATGCACCTTCTAAGGGTTCTGCCAATAAGTCGTAGTCTTTGGTTTGCTCTTGCCACAACATTATCTATGTGATCATTTCAATTCAGATTACTTGTAATTGTAATCCCTAAGTATTTAGTTGAATTTACACCCTTCAGATTTGTGTGACTTATCGAGTAATCGAAATTTAGTGGATATCTTTTAGTACTCATGTGAATAACTTCACAGTTTTCTTTATTCAGGGTCAACTGTCTCTTTTCGCACCATACAGATATCTTATCTAAATCATTTTGCAGTTCATTTTGGTCATCTGATGACTTTACAAGACGGTAAATGACAGCATCATCTGCACACAATCTAAGACGGCAACTAAGATTGTCTCCCATATCATTAAAATACATCAGGAACAAACGAGGGCCTATAACACTTCCTTGAGGAACGCCGGATATTACTTTTATTTTGATCAACGACTTTCCGTATATTACTAAGAACTGTGACCTTTCTGACAGGAAATCACGAATCCAGTCGCACAACTGAGGCGAGTTTCCATAGGCACGCAGTTTGGTTAGAGGATGCTTCTGAGGAACGGTGTCGAAAGCTTTCTAGAAATCTCAATATATGGAATCAATTTGACATCCCCTGTCGATAGCACTCATTACTTCATGAGTATAAAGAGCTAGTTGTGTTTCGCAAGAACGATATTTTCTGAATCAGTGCTGACGATGTGTGCGTGTGTGTGGGGGGGGGGGGGGGGGGGTGCTCTAAGCACTGTGGGACTTAATATCTGAGGTCATCAGCAGCGCAGCAGCGCAGTTCCTGACTGAAGAGCCTAGAACCGCTCGGCCACAACGACCGGCATAAATCGTTTTCTTCGAGGTACTTCATAATTTTCTAATACAATTTATCTTCCAAAGTCCTACCGCAGATCGACGTTAGTGATATGGGCCTGTAATTCAACGGATTACTGCTACTTCCCTTTTTTGGGTATTGGTGTGACTTGAGCAATTTTCCAGTCCTTAGGTACGGATCTTTCTACTGCTAAATATGGAGCTGTTGTATCAGTATACTCTGAGATGTACCTGACTGGTATACTATCTGGACCAGAAGCCTTGCCTTTATTAAGTGAATGTGAGAAAACACAGTATACACAGTTCTGTACAGTAAATGGTATAATACCATTGATAAATATAGACTTTGAGCAGAAGTCTGTTGCTAAGGCAGGATATTCAAAATTTCTGGGTGTGCGCATTGATGAAAAATCAGTAAATTAGCCTATTATGCCTATTTTCATTCACTGTTTTCATATTTCATCATATTTTGGGGTAATTTATCACTAAGAGGAAAAGTATCCATCGCACAAAAGCGTGTAATCAGAATAACAGTTGGAGCCCACTCAAGATCACCTTGTAGACATTTATTTAAGGAACTCGGGATATTCACTGTACCTTCGCAAGACATATTCACTTATGAAATTTGTTATTAATAACCCATCCCATTTAAAAATAATAGCAAAGTGCATAGCTAAAACACTAGAACAAAGTATTACCTTCATTATCCTGGGTTAAATCTGACTTTGGCATAGAAAGGGGTGAATTATTCTGCCTCAAAAATCTTTGGTCATTTGCCAAATAGCATTAAAAGTCTGACAGATAGCCAACCTGCATTTAAAAATAAATTAAAAGAATTTCTGAATGACAAATCCTTAGGAATTTTCAGATACGAAGTAGTAAGTGAAAAAACTTATATTGTGTAAACAAAAGTTACGTTAAACTGACACGTTCCGCATTGTTATGAGATGATGTATTCATGCTTCTGCCATGCACTTGATTGTGAATAGCAGAGTAATCACGTAGATGTAGATGACATGATCTATGGAACAATTATTAATGTAATGTAATGTGTGAGCATGCGCATGTGCATTTGCGTGTGCGAGGGTCTGTGTACGCGCATTGCTTTTGTTTGTGTGTTCCAGTACAGCTCGGAAGTGCCTGGAACAGTCTGAGTCAAACCAAGTCCTTGTGTGACACGAGGAGAAGAGGGATGAAAATAAGTGAAAATGAGTTTAGGCTTATCCGTAGATAGTCGACCGTTTCTCAGAAAACGAAGGTCATAGTTTTTGGCGCACTTTAGATGTCTTTTGTCGCGCGATTAGTTCAGCTCCAGTGGTGCACGGTTATGAGTCCCGTGTTCCAAACCCGATTAATGTGTTTATTTTTGTTTTTCATTTATCTACCCATGCCTCTAGAAGTTTACTACTCGAATATTTTCAATGTATGTTGAAACAACGCTGTCCTTATTCGTCTACTGATGGTCTGTCTGGTAAATGACTGTAAAATAAACAAATAAAAATTAAGAGTATTATTTAAGATTGTTTTCGGTGAAATTCCTGTAGTGAAACTTGTTTCATAATCAGTTTCAAGCGCCAGTTTTCGGAAAAATGATGCGTTATTCGTGGTTTTTAGAGAAATTATTGCCAACGCGTGAATTCTTCAGTAATGTTAACTACTTTTCTTCCTGAGTGAGATTCATACGAAGAAATGTCACTGTGGCAAACATAACTTCGCACGATGATATGGTGCTCAGAATTTCTGTTTCAAATGTTTCTACTATCGGTACCATCCAAAGGAATGCACCAGATCTTCCTGAAGAACAAGAATAAGAATAAAATGTAAGAATAGTATAAGAATTGATATGGTAATTAAGTAAAAGAACATTATAATTTTAAAGGATTGTACTCCTTGAAAGTACCATGCACGCATATATTACATAATAAATGTACGTAATTTATTGTGAAACTTTGTTGTAACTTTACAATTAATATAACGCCTTTGAGTTCCCTAATTTGGTAAAACCATTCGTCTAGTAATCTGCTGCGGACATGGGTACATAAATGAAAAATAAAATAAAATAAGAACAATAATGGGGTTTCGAACACGGGGTGCGTAAGTGTGAAGCCGCAATGGTGACCATTGTGCCACCATTGCGGCTGAACTTAAGGCGTGATAAAAGGCATATAAATTTACAGCACAATCTTCGCCCGTCATTTTCTCAGAAATGGTCGAGAATCTATGGATAAGTCGAGACACGGTTCGCTTATTTTGACCCCTCTTGCACTGAGAGAAGTTTCTGGGAAATCGTGTGATGGCACTTGCCGTATTCTCCCCGTTGGTAGTGGGAGACTATTACCGTAGGTCTGAGGAAGCCCCCTTGCCACTATTTGTGGCGAGGGGGATGAGGAAGTGGTATGTGTATGCATGACTCAGGAATGCTTGGAAGAATGACAGCCAGAGTCGGTACATACAGGACCCACTACCTGAAAGAGTGAACTGCTGGGATAAAATACCCCTATCACTCACACGGAAGGGGCGCTGGTGTCAATGTTATGACTAAGGAACGGAGTTTTAGGTTTCTATAAAAAAGATTTTAGTCTTTCATTTCCTTGGGTTAGCCATTTTTCGGTCTAAGGCGGGTAGGACACCAAAAACTTAAAAACATTAGATTTTTCAAAAATATGCCTATTTTGTAGCGCACATCTTCCTGAATAAAATGGTTCAAATGGCTCTGAGCACTATGCGACATAACTTCTGAGGTCATCAGTTCCCTAGAACTTAGAACTACTTAAACCTAATTATCATAAGGACATCACACACATCCATGCCCGAGGTAGAATTCGAACCTGCGACCGTAGCGGTCACGCGGTTCCAGACTGTAGCGCCTAGAACCGCTCGGCCACTCCGGCCGGCCCATCTTCCTGAATAATTTGATGTATAAAACATATATATTTGAGAGATTATAAGGCACGTTATTCGGTCTTAAGTATGCCAAGATGCAGCGCCAGACCCCTTTGCACAGCATTCTTCTGTCTCGCCTAATTGAAGAATATCATCACAGGAATTATCTACCAACTGCTGTAATGGAAGCTATCAAACCTATATTCAGGGACCTTACATATGAAAACTCATTGAAGAAATGTCTTCATGGCGGAACCCAAAAACCAAGTGAAAGTTTTAACCAGTGTGTATGAGAAATATTGCCTAAAACCATTTTTGGGTATAGAAATGCACTTGCTATTGGTGTTTATGATGCAGTTTCATGTTTTAATGATGGTGTGGAAGCCAGGAAACATATTTTAGAAAAAAATGGGAAATAAACCAGGAGAAAACTGCATCAAAGCTTTGTATGCGATAGAGAGCGTGTAGTGGAAGCAGATGAATCATTTTTGTAGGCGATAAAATCAAGAAGAGTGCATCATAGGAATGTGAAAAGTAAGAAAACTGATTTATAAAATGAAAAAGAACCGGCTTATGGTGCTGGATAGTTCTAAAATACAAATACAAATACAAATACAAACAGAAACTTTAACGGCCATTTTCAACAAAACACAAATTTCTGTACTTAGGTACATGTAACATCAAAAATAAATATCCTATTACTTTCAAACTTGGTACGCTTACTAAACACAAAATCCTTAATGCAAAACTCTAGAATTTTCCAAATCTATTAAAAGCTGTGGTAAAAATTGAGATAATTAACTATAAAATTTGAGTTTTTCGAAACATGAAGTTTAAAATGTAACAGCTCCTTCATTTTTTCATAAATTAAATAAATTCTAGAGATTCATACACCTGTAAGTATTTTTTGTATGTTGTGCAAAATTCATTGAAGACTCTCTCTTACTTACGAAGAGAAGTGCACCTACAGCAGCTAATGCACCCAATAGAAAGTGAAAAAAACGTTGAATTGCACATCTAAAAAAATTTATTTTGTTATATTTTTGAACTTTCACTGTCATGAGTGTGAATGCTGAATCCTTCCTGCTCATGCTGACAAAGTCTTATGAATTTATTTCTAAAAGTACAGACAGTGGAAATTAAAATATCCTGTGGTGCCTCTCCTGCTCCAAGTCGGCTCGTTTGATGTCCTACCCCCTTTAAACAAACTATTTTAGCCTTTTTAAATCATTTGATAAAACATATAAGGAACACTATAAATTTTTATTATATTTTTGATACAGTTATTCTAGTTCTTTGTGTAAGATAAGCAATTAATTATTCCCTATAACGGCGCTCCAAAAAGTGCCTAAACAATGGAGATATTTTGCGGTGCTACAGTTATTTTCTCTTTTTATAATATTTCAATGGAAATTTTTTACCGAAAAGTTCTTTTCATGTGTTACTCACGTAAAAACACGCACTTGAAATGTGTACCTTTGTATGACCACATTGTGTGGGCTAACGCGACAGCTAACACGAAATTTTATATTACATTTTGGTATTGTAGTACACAATTAACCACATTTCTAAGTTTTGTAAAGCGAAGCTTTTTCATTTGTCAGTGAGTATGTTTTTATAGGCTGAGAAACATCTCGAGACAGCACTATAGGTCAATGGCGCGTATTTCATCGACGCAATTGTTCATGGCCCCAGTGTAATCCACCTTCGAACTTCTCCCCGTCAATAATTGCGAACATTTTCTTAGTATATTCCCATCCATGATTCCTCAGATACATTTCAGGGACCACGTCTACAGCATCTTTCAGTATGGATTCTGGGCGTTGAATTGCAACAGGTCTGTGTTGAAAGTGAGCTCTTAAAATGCAAGGAATGCAACCTTCTCCGCATTCTTCATGGCCTTCTTGGCTTTTTCAGTAAAAGTTGATTCTTTAGAGTAGAAAAGTCTTCCACCACTCTGAGTCTTTGGTTCTGTTCGGCAAAATATGAAATCGCCAAAAGCCAGGTGCACCAGCGTGTAAGTAATGGCTCAGGTGGGAAGGGAATGTTGGGATTTCTTTCCTTAAAGATCAAAACGCCGTTAGAAGCGTCGAGAAATATTTTCTTCACAAAGGAAATCATACTGTTAATCTCACGAAAAGTATTTCTGACTTCCTCTGCTAGTCGGTGTAGGCCTTCAGCAAAGCGTGTGCAATGGATGATACTGGGATAGAATTACTACGGTATATTGATGATTTTCACTTATGGACCGTCTGACAGCAACTGAATAAAACACAATTTTAGTGCCATACGCGTTTCGCCTTTATTTTCTGCAAGGCATCATCAGTGGCAGGTTGCGTAGACAGTTTCTTACATATTACGCTCCTGTTGCATTTTTGGTGTTGTTTTTCTTCCTATGAGCGCCAATTTGCTGTTTTTTCCGCATTCCACAGCACTATGCACTGAACGCTTGTTTTAATGCAATGAAAAAACATTGCATTAAAACAAGCGTTCAGTGCATAGTGCTGTGGAATGCGGAAAAAACAGCAAATTGGCGCTCATAGGAAGAAGAACAACACCAAAAATGCAACAGGAGCGTAATATGTAAGAAACTGTCTACGCAACCTGCCACTGATGATGCCTTGCAGAAAATAAAGGCGAAACGCGTATGGCACTAAAATTGTGTTTTATTCAGTTGCTGTCAGACGGTCCATAAGTGAAAATCATCAATATACCGTAGTATTACGCGCAACTGAGGAGGACAGGACCACAAAAGTTGAAGATGGGATAGAATTCTTTCAGTGTTGCTCCAGCTTTTAACATATAGACGGCACAGTTCATCACCAACTGCAAACATTTCTCGTTCCTTTCCTCTCCTGGCCATAGAATGCGTAGGGCATACCTGACGGCGCCGGTTACATTACTGTGATTCGTCTTCTCCAGCTCTTTACATAGGAGTAGTTGGGGTTTTTTTCTTGTGCCGTGCAATCTACACTGCGCAACAGAATTAAATGTTAACTTTTTCGAAACCACGTAATTGCCTCCTACTGCAAAGAATAAATTTGAAATTTGACTCAAATGTGCCCAGAACCTTCCTGCGAAACCTTGGTGCCCCGTGACGTCATACTCGGCCTCGGCGACGCTTCCCACAGCAAGGTGTCGACACGTGCGTAAGAAAGGCCACAGCTCAGAATTCGCGTGAGCTGTTAGGTGTGTTAATGACTTCACAGTGGCAGCAAATTTCACCTCAATGCTGCCCAACACCACCACGAACGTGTCACGCGATGAGAAGTTCGTCACAGCCCCTCGTACCCACATTTCGCCCTTTCTTTTGACACCTCTGCGATGGAGGTCAGAACCGGCACGCCTTATGTTGAAATCATGCGGTTTTCTTATGGGTGGCCGACTGAAACATTTCAGACATGAGGGGCTGACATAAATAGCGTCAATAGCTCAACCTCTTTAACGGGGCGTCGATTCCCACACATTTCGCCGTTCAAACCTTTCGAACTGGTGACACCCTCGGACGCAGTGTTTGCTCTCGTGTACAGGTTGTAACTGCTAGGGACCGCTCAAAATCATTCGACAAAGTCTTGGTTCAAATGGCTCTGAACACTATGGGACTTGATATCTGAGGTCATCAGTCCCCTAGACCTAGAACTACTTAAACCTAACTAACCAAAGGACATCACACACATCCATGCCCGAGGCAGGATTCGAACCTGCGACCGTAGCAGCAACGCGGTTCCGGACTTAAGCGCCTAGAACCACTCGGCCACGACGGTCGGCCCGACGAAGTCTGAACGTGATCCGAAGCAGTAAAGGGTACTTATGATTTTTCAATCGTCCTGGTTTCTGCCCTCCTGTGGCGTGATCACGCGTGATTGCACCATTAACGTGGGCGTCAAAAAAACGGCAGAGTCCCTCTAAGAACCCCTACTAACCGCCCTGTCCCCACCCCAGTTCGCCAACACCCTCGGTGCCACCCACGCATCTTTGTTTAGCACTTTAGAAATGTACGTTCTCAAATTTCGGCACTAAATCTGCCTGGCGGCTGCTCTATCACTTAAGGGGTGGACAACCCCTTCGACGGTCCAATTGTGCAGTTTGCCAACCTTCAGGCGCTAGGGCAGCCGACTGGTTGTATAAGCCTCGAAGTTTCTGACTGGTACAGTGTTTTCATTGAAGCCATTTACGACACCCCCTCGGGCCTTTTCGTGTCAATTCTGAGCGGCAATGTGTCTGGAATGTTTTCGTCGGCCACTAATAAGAAAAACATTTGAGTTCAACTCCAGGCTGCGCGTATCTGACCTGCATCGCAGAGACGTCAAAAAGAAGGACTTAAATACGGATAAGAGGGGCTGTGACGGCCTTCTCATCGAGTGACACGTCCACGGTCGCGTTGGGTATAGTTGTAGTGAAATTTGCTGCAACTGTGACGTCATTAACCCAATTTACAGCTCACATGAACTTCTGAGCTAGGGCCTTTTTTCCGCATGTGTCAACACATCGCTATTTGAAGTGTCTACGAGCCTGAGGGTGACGTCACATGGCGCCCTGCTTTTTGCACCGTTATTTAGGAAATTTGTAGGCACCTTTGAGCGAAATTTCAATCTTATGCGCTGCAATGGAAAGCAACTACGTGATTTCGACATAGTGATCCCCTAATCCTGTTGCTCAGTGTAATTTCCCCACCACGGCATTAGCTACGAATCTGCCACACCTGTCAGTGGTCTCGCCAACTGAAATCCAAATATAGTGGTCGCCAACGTACGTTTTAATAACGGCAATAGCCTTTTCTTAGACCTGTTTCAAGTAAATGACTTGTTGATGCACAAGCAACACGGATTCAGAAAATATCGTTCTTCTGCAACACAGCTAGCTCTTTATTCCCATGAAGTAATGAGTGCTGTCGACAAGGAATCTCAGATCTATTCCATATTACTAGATTTCCAGAGGGCTTTTGACACCGTTCCTCACAAAAAAAAATGTTCAAAAGTGTGTGAAATCTTATGGGACTTAACTGCTAAGGTCATCAGCCCCTAAGCTTACACACTACTTAACCTAAATTATCCTAAGGACAAACACATACACCCATGCCCGAGGGCAGACTCGAACCTCCGCCGGGACCAGCCGCATAGTCCATGACTGCAGCGCATTAGACCCGTTCCTCACAAGCGAGTATTAATCAAATTGCGTGCATGTGGAGTATCGTCTCAGTTGTGCGACTGGATTTGTGATTCCCTCTCAGAGAGGTCACAGTTCGTAGTGATAGACGGTAAATCATCGAGTAGAACAGTAGCGATATCTGGCGTTCCGCAAGGTAGTGTCACAGGCCCTCTGCTGTTCCTGATTTATATAAATGATTTGGGTGATAATCTGAGCAGCCCCTTGTATTGTTTGCAGATGACGCTGTAATTTATCGTCTATTAAAATCATCATACGATCAATTCCAATTACAAAATGATCTAGAGAGAACTTCTGTATGGTGCGAAAAGTGGCAATTGGAACTAAACAAAGAAAAGTGCGAGGTCATCCACATCGGTACTAAAGGAAATCCGATAAATTTTGGGTAAACGATAAATCGCACAAATCTAAGGGCTGTCAATTCGACTAAATACCTAGGAATAACAAATACGAGCAACTTAAATTGGAAATACCACGTAGATAATATTGTGTGGAAGGCAAAACAGAGACTGCACTTTGTTGGCAGAACACTTATAAGATGCGAAGAAACCCACTAAAGAGACAGCCTACATTACACTTGTCCGTCCTCTGCTGGAATATAGCTGCGCGGTGTGGGATCCTTACCAGGTAGGATTGACGGAGGACATCGAAAAAGTCTAAAGAAGGGCAGCTCGTTTCGTGTTATCGCGCAATAAGGGCGAGAGTGTCACTGATATGATACGCGAGTTGGGGTGGCAATCACTGAAAGAAAGGCGGCTTTCTTTGCGTGGAGATCTATTTACGAAATTTCAATCACCAACTTTCTCTTCCGAATGCGAAAATATTTTGTTGACACCCACCTACGTAGGGAGAAATGATCATCATAATAAAATAAGAGAAATCAGAGCTCGAACGGAAAGATTTAGGTGTTCCTTTTTCCGAAGCGTCATTTGAGTGTGGAATGGTAGAGAAGTAGTATGAAAATGGTTCGATGAACCATCTGCCAGGCCCTTAAGTGTGAATTGGAGAGTAACCATGTAGATGTAGATGTAGATGTAGAATACCGGGTCATCTGGTCTATTACGGCAGCTGATACTTTCCAGGGAACTCTTAAAAGCAACGGTCTTTAACGCGTTCCATCCCGCATTAGCTGATATTAACGGCTCACAAACGTGTAGATTACAGCTATCCAATGCACTGTTTGTCACAGAGGAAGTTCATGGTCGAATCTGTTGTTTGTTCTTCTGCCTAGTGATGCTTGTAATGTGAGCTGCGGGATCTTTGTGTTGAAGGAAATGTGATTTTTTATCATGACGGATCTAAAATTAGAAGGAATGAACACAAAGAAGATGGCAGTAATTAAAAAATAATAGAGTTATCATGTACATTTAATCGCGTTTACATGTCAGTAAAATAAGTTTAAATTTCGATGTGAAAGCACGAGGGTAGAAGACTAGCGAGAATGATAGATAAAATAAATGGTTAAAATAACCTATATTCATTTACTTGTTTTTCACAAGTGTGGCAAAAAATCACTCCGCCGTCAGTTGTGTAATTGGTGTCTTTCCCAACGTGCTGCCCGAAAAGACCAGTTTTTGACGATTTGTATTTGGGCGTCACAAAATTACACTTAACACTGCTCCACTCAACACGAGTCAACACAACACACAACCTTTCTTCGTAACTACGAAAACAAAGTCAAGTATCTACTTTTTCCTTTAGTGTACCTCTGTATTGTCGGATGTCATTTAAGTGACTGGTGGCTGGGTATGTCCCAATGCAGCGGCGTGTGGACATATTCATAACCGAGCGAGGTGGCACAGTGCTTAGCACAAAGGACTCGCATTCGGGAGTGCGACGGTGCAAACCCGAGTCCGGCCATCCTGATTTAGGTTTTCCGTGATTTCCCTAAATCGATTCAGGCAAATGCCGGGATGGTTCCTTTGAAAGGGCACGGCCCACTTCCTTCCCCATCCTTCCATAACCCGATGGGACCGATGAACTCGCTGTTTGGTCCTCTCTGCCAAAATCAACCAACCAGCCAACGAACGCATTCACAAAGCGAAACTGTGGCGATAGTCACACAGTCATACACAGTGCTCATTCCAATGCGAACTATATTCCTTATACCTTCCGACCTGCAAAAATATGTGGACCCAAGTGTCACCGAAGAGGCAGTGTGTTGACTCATGATCAAGGTATACAGACGTGCGACATTGTACCATAGATATTCTTGATTTCAGTACAAGGTATGAATTTATTTATTGTGTGTTTTCTTAAAATGTGCAAATTCACAGTATTGATTTTTACCTAGTATTAATTAAGAAAACCTATTTAAACCCCGTGTTTGTCTGCAAAAGTCTCTTTAGCCACAATTTTTCTGTGCAGGTCCTATTAAGCCCGTTATAGGCCCCTGAGTACGATTTAGGCCTGTTTAGGTTCTATAAGATTAAAACCTTCAAATATGGGTCCTGACAATGACGTTTTAACACAAAAAACGAAGTACATCAATATCACAGTCATACTTTCGAGGGTCACTGAGCAGTTCAGTGAGAGAACTGAACGCATTCGTCGGTTTTGCTATCTAGCACAGTACTGAGATAAATTATTAAACAGGTAATGGACTAGTTCGCTAGAAAGATGTGTACTATGTTTGTCCCGTCGTAACGCTGGATTCACGACTGCAAATTTAGTCAAATAAGGGGAGTTGGAACGCCCTATCCCGACAACGTTAAATTTAGTGACTTGGCTTCCCTGTATTTCAGGAACCACTGCAGCCATAGACATGAAACTTTTACAAGACACTAAACTGTATGTTATGCGTCTACTAAACTACAGTAACTGCATTCCAGCCACTGCTTTCGGAAATAAATTTTTTTAATTACACGGTTAAAATTTTGTGTACTTTTTTGTACGTCATCCTAAATAATTTTAATTATGCATGACACTATATTCTTAGTTTAGTTCAGTAGACTCTGGCTATGTATGTTATTACTCCCTGAAAATTTTAATACTCTGCTCGAAGTGGTTTCTGAGAATTACGGAAAAATACAACAGAAAATGTACATTTTCAGGAACGGCTTCTAAAGTTTCAAAAAACTGTAACTCACTTAATATACGCTTAAGTTTTAATTTTTAGTCACTCAGAGCACCCTGTACTATACTGTATGTCATTCTCTTGACCTTTTTTTAAGTTTTTTCTTTTGTCCCTGTTTCTGGACTCCTTAGTGGACAACTGTGCTGCATACTCTGCTGTATCAATGCGAATCTTGTCCATCGGTTCAAGTTCTCTGTTTCAGTTTGCTCCAGGATTAATTCCCATATGCTGTAGCACTTTCACCCTACCAATATTGTCATCATTAAAAGCAATAACAGCATCATTGACCCCCACTTTAGTGTCTTCATTCCAACAAAAACATTTTTTGGCAAGCGAGTCCATGTAAGATTATTGAACGTCTCATTGGGATTTTGACTCTGACCATGCAGACGTCTTCAGTAATTCAGGATTTGCTGAGTCTCTGTAAATAGGTTTTATGACATTCATGACTGCTGCTGGGATGGAATGCTTATGGCTGTATGAACTGTTTGAGTACTGGGCATTGTGGTAATTGCACAATGAACCAGGCCCAGGAAGGCAAAGGTGGTGTATTGGTTTTTCATCAGTTGACAGTCTGTGGAAGAGGGTAGCCCATACTGCCTCTTCTTTTTAGACAAATGCTCAGTAGTATTTCCAATTGCCATCCCATAATACTGCTGTAGTCAATCATGTTGTCTGTCAGCCTGCCTCTTATGGTTTTACCATCAGAAAGTTTCTTGTGTCTCAAACTTTGTTTCAACTTCCTCAACCTGGTGCCCATCCTCTTCTGGACATGACCAACATGTAATACAGCAATCCACAGCGTTCTATATAAAAAATTACCGATTTTGTTAGATCTTGAAGTAATATACGTAAAAATTTTAACATTTTCAACCGGTGTAGATTATATTTAAAAAATAAAATGCTTCCCATGCGAGTTTATAAGTGATATATATATCATTTTATTCGGAAAATTGCAAATTTTATAATGAGATGAAAATCCGAAAATGTGAAAAAAAAAATTCCGTTGTAACACCCTTTAATACATGTAGGCCTCTCTATCTGATACGAACACCGTGAGTTTGAGTCAGCTCCTAGCCCGTAGAGGGGTGAAGGCTGTGGGGACCCGAACGCAGTCATTTCAACCAAAGTTCTTTCATACATACGTGGTGATCCAAAACTCCATTAAGATTTGAAAATTCAGCATTTCACAGAATAACGTAGGTGTCAAGGTAAAAATTGGCATGGGGTTTAATTGAAACCAAAAAAGTGCACAAAATGAGCAACAAATGGCTCTTCATATGATACAAAAGCAATAATTAGCATAACAACTGATTTTAGCAAAGACGGTGTTCTTCATAACAAGTGCTCAACATGTGAGCCATCATTCATCAACATTATCTGTAGCTGAGGGACAATCTTGTGGATAGTACTGTACAGCATATCATTAGGTACGGTGAGATACTCCCGTCGGGTCTTGTCTTTTAGCGTCCTTAATGAGGTCGGACGATCGCGGTAGGCTGGCGACTTCAGGTAACCCCTTAACCAATAACCACAGGGATTGAGGTCTGGGGACGTGGTAGGTCAAGCATGACGGACGTGACAGCTCAGTACGCGATTCTCTCCAAACGATATGCCCAAGAGATCTACCACACGTGTGGCAGTACAGGCTGGAGAGCCATCCTGCGTAAATATCGTACCTTCCAGCACGTGTTCATCAGCCGGGCTAGGGATGATGAGTGTCTGTAACATACCGACCTACTTCGCACTGGTCACGCTGACAGTCTGAAGAGCAGAACTCCGCATTTATCGCATTTACTTGAAGTAAAAGGATCCGATCATGACTGGTGTCGTAAATCCATACCACACTATGAGTTTCTCGTCGTGCAGTGGAGTTTCCACGATAGTTCTAAGATTTTCGGTAGCCTACGTTTGCTGTTGTGGGTGTTGACAGACCCTAGGAGTGTGAAATCAGCTTCATCGGTCCACTAAACGTTAGACAACTAATCTCATCATCTCCACACCGAAAATGTTCTCCGTGCCACAAAATCGGTGCTAACAGTTCATGGCGACGCTGGATTCTGTACGGATATCATTGTAGAGTATGTCTTAGTGCTCTCCAAACGGGAGTGTATGGAACGGCGGTGCGATGTGCGACTTCACTAGCGCTGACATCACCATGCGGACACAAAGCCGCTAGAGCCTCCATTCCCTCCTTAACAAAAAAAATGGCTCTGAGCACTATGGGACTTAACATCTGAGGTCATCAGTCCCCTAGAACTTAGAACTACTGAAACCTAACCAAGGACAGCACACACATCCATGCCCGAGGCAGGATTCTAACCTGTGATCGTAGCGTTCGCACGGTTCCAGACTGAAGCGCCTAGAACCGCTCGGTCACAGAGGCCAGCCCTCCTTAACAGTCCGGGCGGCAGCAGCACGTGTGTCTGGTCACCCACTATGGGGCCCATCGTCTAAACAACCCGTGGCCTCAAACATCGTAATCATTTTCTTCACAGCGACATCTGTCACAGGACCTTCAGTCATTCTAATAGCCTTCGTATGGCCATAGGACCGTAAAGCGGCAGTGGCGGATTCTCCATTCTGATAGTAAAACTTCACTAACGGTGCCACTTGTGGTAAAGTCAACACGCCGTGATTTCTGACGCATCTGATTTCCTCTCTCACTACAGCTCATTTTATACACAATTCGCGTGTCATGTCACTGACATCTTGCTGTCCATTGCCATCTGTTGGCCGGTTTTTTCTCTTTTTGGTTTCAGAAAAAAAAACCGTGTCATTTCAGGCATGTGTGTCAAGGTTTACTTCCCCACCTACATTATTCCATGAATTAGTGTAATTTCAAATGTTAACGGATTTTTGACTGGAATACTCCCTTTCAAATTCGAAACGTGGCAGGGGTAAAATACAGGGAGCGAAGGTCTATTTACAATTTGTACAGAAACCAGATGGTACTTATAAGAGTCGAGGGGCAAGAAAGGGAAAGAGTGGTTGTGAAGGAAGTGAGACAGGTTTGTAGACTATCTCCAATGTTATTCAATCTGTACACTGAGCAAGAATTAACGAAAACAAAAGAAAAATATACAGTAGGAATTAAAGTTCAGGGAGAAAAAATAAAAACTTTGAGGTTGCCGATAACATTGTAATTCTGTGAGAGACGGCAGAGGACTTGGAAGAGCAGTTTAACAGAGTGAACTGTGATTTGAAAGGTGGGTATAAGATGAACATCAACAAAACCAAAACGAGGATAAGGGAATGCAGTCCAATTAAATCAGGTGAAGCTGAGGGAATTAGATTAGGAAACGAGACACTTAAAGTAGTAAATGAGGTTTGCTATTTGGGCATAGGGAGGATATAGAATACAGGCTAGTAATGGCAAGAAAAGCATTTCTGAGGAAGAGAAATTTGTTAACATCGAGTATAGATTTGTTTCAGGAAGTCCTCTCTGAATGTATTTGTACCGAGTGTAGCCATGTATGGAAGCGAAACATGGGCGATAAACAGTTTAGACAAGAAGAGAATAGAAGCTTTTGAAATGTCGTGCTAGAGAATAATGCTGAAGATCAAACGAGGAGGTAGTGAATAGAATTGAGGAGAAGAGAGATTTGTGGTACAACCTTATTAGAAGAAGGGATCAGTTGGTAGGACACGTTCTGAGGTATAAGGGGTTCAGCAATTTAGCACTGGAGGGAAGCGTCAGGAGTAAAAATCGTCGAGGGAGACGAAGAGATGAATCACTAAGCAGATTCAGAACGGTGTAGGTTGCAGTAGTTACTTGGGGATGAAGAGACTTGGGCAGGATAGAATAGCATGGAGAGCTGCATCAAAGCAGTCTCTGAACTGAAGACCACAACAACAAGAACGGACATTTGAGTCACCATGTATTTAAAAGTGCCCTCAAGTCTCTCAAAGTAATGACTGCTCAGATTGACAATTATAACAGATATTGCGGGCAAAATTAACACTCTGTGGTAAAGATGGAGAAAACAAAGAGGCGCAAATGGAGATCCTGGAGAGAAGAAGATAACGTTTTCGCGAAACGCCACTAAGTTTTCAGAACCAGCATTTGCAACAGACTGCAGAAAAGTTCTACTGTTTCCATTATACGTCTCGCATAAGGGTTGTACGTAAAATATAATGGACTCTGCGGCTCGCTAGAAGGCATACAGGTGCCCATATAACAGTTCCCTCCCTGAATTTGCCAGTGGTACGAGAAAGGAAATGTCTACAGCAGTAAAAATACCCTCCGTCATTTATTTTGCAGGAGTTTGGAGAATGTGTGTGTACATGTAGATTTCTAGAATTTATTATAACCTACCTGCTGTCGGTGGGTCGGTTTCTATAAACTATGAGCGTACTTGAATGATGGTATCGCAATGTTCGTACAACAGCAAGTTTCGTCAGGCAGAACACACTGCCATGAATAGGTAAGAGGGGGATGTTCTGTGGCTACACCTGAATTTAAATTTTATTTAAAGTACTTTTTACTAAAAATGAAAGGAACAGCCACTTGAACTAGCTATTGAGAATAGGGATTTGATTGAAGGCCTACAACGCAAACAACTTTGCTTTTAATTCCTCAGAGCTACCGGCGATATCTCTCGTGTACTTTACCTGAAAGATAATCGGTATGCATTTACCAGATTCACTGTACGAAATTAACCGTACACAAATAACTTGGGATTCAGTATTGAAATTACTTCTCTGGGGTAGCGACTGGATTGTGAAACAGCGTTCAGAGGTTTCATGGACTGCCACCTTGGTTTATTCATCCTTAAGTCGACTTATTAAACAAAACATATCTGGTTCCTGCTGTTAACCTATAGTAATACAACTTTACATACAGGAAAGGAACATGTTATTCCTATACACGAGCAATGTGAGTACAACGAGCATCATCGGGATTCTGGGGTAAGAAACGTATCAAAAATCGGACATTCGCACACTTATTCAGTGAATCATTTGAGACAATCACTCTCTATTATAGTTCTACGACGTGCAGTGCGCGCGAAACGAGGACAAAGAGTCACTTTTTTTTTGTCATCAGTCTACTGACTGGTTTGATGCGGCCCGCCACGAATTCCTTTCCTGTGCTAACCTCTTCATCTCAGAGTAGCACTTGCAACCTACGTCCTCAATTATTTGCTTGACGTATTCCAATCTCTGTCTTCCTCTACAGTTTTTGCCCTCTACAGCTCCCTCTAGTACCATGGAAGTCATTCCCTCATGTCTTAGCAGATGTCCTATCATCCTGTCCCTTCTCCTTATCAGTGTTTTCCACATATTCCTTTCCTCTCCGATTCTGCGTAGAACCTCCTCATTCCTTACCTTATCAGTCCACCTAATTTTCAACATTCGTCTATAGCAGCACATCTCAAATGCTTCGATTCTCTTCTGTTCCGGTTTTCCCACAGTCCATGTTTCACTACCATACAATGCTGTACTCCAGACGTACATCCTCAGAAATTTCTTCCTCAAATTAAGGCCGGTATTTGATATTAGTAGACTTCTCTTGGCCAGGAATGCCTTTTTTGCCATAGCGAGTCTGCTTTTGATGTCCTCCTTGCTCCGTCCGTCATTGGTTATTTTACTGCCTAGGTAGCAGAATTCCTTAACTTCATTGACTTCGTGACCACCAATCCTTATGTTAAGTTTCTCGCTGTTCTCATTTCTACTACTTCTCATTACCTTCGTCTTTCTCCGATTTACTCTCAAACCATACTGTGTACTCATTAGACTGTTCATTCCGTTCAGCAGATCATTTAATTCTTCTTCACTTTCACTCAGGATAACAATGTCATCAGCGAATCGTATCATTGATATCCTTTCACCTTGTATTTTAATTCCACTCCTGAACCTTTCTTTTATTTCTATCATTGCTCTCTCGATGTACAGATTGAAGAGTAGGGGCGAAAGGCTACAGCCTTGTCTTACACCCTTCTTAATACGAACACTTCGTTCTTGATCGTCCACTCTTATTATTCCCTCTTGGTTGTTGTACATATTGTATATGACCCGTCTCTCCCTATAGCTTACCCCTACTTTTTTCAGAATCTCGAACAGCTTGCACCATTTTGTATTGTCGAACGCTTTTTCCAGGTCGACAAATCCTATGAAAGTGTCTTGATTTTTCTTTAGCCTTGCTTGCATTATTAACCATAACGTCAGAATTGCCTCTCTCGTCCCTTTACTTTTCCTAAAGCCAAACTGATCTTCACCTAGCGCATTCTCAATTTTCTTTTCCATTCTTCTGTATATTATTCTTGTAAGCAGCTTCGATGCATGAGCTGTTAAGCTGATTGTGCGATAATTCTCGCACTTGTCAGCTCTTGCCGTCTTCGGAATTGTGTGGATGATGCTTTTCCGAAAGTCAGATGGTATGTCGCCACCACAGAGTCACTACCACACTGAAAATCGGTCTGCGAGGAAGCGCTCTAAGAAATATGTCTGAAAAGCCACACTAGCTACGTAGGGGCGGACATTATCTTGCTGAAATGTAATCACAGGATGGCTTGCCATGTTGGGTGACAAAACTGGGCGTAGAATATCGTTGGCGTACCGCTCTGCTGTAAGTGTACCGCGGATGAGAAACAAAGGAGTCTAGTTAGGAAAAGCGACGGCACCCCAGACCGCCACTCCTGTATGCCGGGCGTATACGGGCGACAGGTAGGCTGATCCCACCAGTGTCCAGGGCTCCTCCAGACATGTCTTCGGCCTGGGATCTCATAGACTGGAGTAGAGTTTTCTCCAGTGACGAGTCCCTCTTCGGATTGAGACCCAGTGACCGGCGAATAAATGTCTGGATACGCCCGTAATGCCGGCCGGGGTGACCGAGCGGTTCTAGGCGCTACAGTCTGGAAACGCGCAACTCCTACGGTCGCAGGTTCGAATCCTGCCGCGGGAATGGATGTGTGTGTTTCACAATACAAGAACACAAAGTAATTTCCACATGCAGTATGCGTTGCTATCTAGAGTTCAGAAACGAAGCAGTAATTTTAAAATCAATAGACGTTCAAAAACAGTGAAGCAGTGGATTGTCAGGCACTCGTTACACTATTATTTATAGCTTTTTTCACATCCTACACTACTGGCCATTAAAATTGCTACAGTACGAAGATGACGTGCTACAGACGCGAAATTTAGCCGACAGGACGAAAATGCTGTGGTATGCAAATGATTAACTTTTCAGAGCATTCACACAAGGTTGGCGCCAGTGGCGACACCTACAACGTGCTGACATAAGGAAAGTTTCCAACCGATTTCTGATACACAAACAGCAGTTGACCGGCGTTGCCTGTTGAAACGTTGTTGTGATGCCTCGTGTAAGGAGGAGAACTGCGAACCATCACGGTTCCGGCTTTGATAAAGGTCGGATTGTAGCCTATCGCGATTGCGGTTTATCGTATCGCGACATTGCTGCTCGCGTTGGTCGAGATCCAATGGCTGTTAGCAGAATATGGAATCGGTGGGTTCATGAGGGTAATACGGAACGCCGTGCTGGATCCCAACGGCCTCGTATCACTAGCAGTCGAGATGACAGGCATCTTATCCTCATGGCTGTCACGGATCGAGCAGCCATGTCTCGATCCCTGAGTCAACAGATGGGAACGTTTGCAAGACAAAAACATCTGCACGAACACTTCGACGACGTTTGCAGCAGCATGGACTATCAGCTCGGAGACCATGGCTGGGGTTACCATGGACGCTGCATCACAGACAGGAGCGCCTGCGATGGTGTACTCAACGACGAACCTGGGTGCACGAATGGCAAAACGTCATTTTTTCGAATGAATCCAGGTTCTGTTTACATCATCATGATGGTCACATCCGTGTCTGGCTACATCGCGGTGAACGCACATTGGAAGCGTGTATTCGTCATCGCCATACTGGCGTATCACCCGGCGTGATAGTATGGGGTGCCATTGGTTACACGTCTCGGTCACCTCTTGTTCGCATTGACGGCACTTTGAACAGTGGACGTTACATTTCAGATGTGTTACGACCCGTGGCTCTACCCTTCATTCGATCCCTGCGAAACCCTACATTTCAGCAGGATAATGCACGACCGCATGTTGCAGGTCCTGTACGTGCCTTTCTGTATACAGAAAATGTTACACTGCTGCGCTGGACAGCACATTCTCCAGATCTCTCACCAATTGAAAACGTCTAGTCAATGGTGACCTAGCAACTGGCTCGTCACAATACGCCAGTTACTACTCTCGATGAACTGTGGTACCGTGTTGAAGCTGCATGGGCAGCTGTACCTGTTCACGCCATCCAAGCTCTGTTTGACTCAATGCCAAGGCGTATCAAGGCCGTTATTACGGCCAGAAGTGGTTGTTCTGGGTAATTATTTCTCAGGATCTATGCACCCAAACTGCGTGGAAATGTAATCACATGTCAGTTCTAGTATAATATATTTGTCCAATGAATACCTGTTTATCGTCTGCATTTCTTCTTGGTGTTGCAATTTTAATGGCCAGTAGTGTAAGTAGTTACTGCTACGTCGTGAATGTGGATAATAAATTATCTAGGTAAAAGAGCAAAATACTCAACTCCTCGTGTATTATTAGTTGCCCAGCGCCAGGGACGTTCACGACATACTGGACATGAAGTAAGTTTTGAACTGTGCCTCGTTTCCCATACCAGGCAGAACACTGGCGCAGGCCTGAGGTGTTGTGCGGCCTGTGTTGAGCGGCTCCTCATGACAACGGCGTCGAGCAGTTTACGACAAATCCGTGCTGTGTTTACAGCACCGTAAACTATGGGCGCAGTTAACCGCGCCAAAACGACAATCTACAGAAGACTTTTGATCACAAAGCTGAAGATAACAGCCTCTCTTGGATGTACTTTACAGTCACATAAAACACTGCCTCCATAAAACACTCTATTCCGAATGACTGTAAATATTTACATCTCGACCCATTTCCGACTAAGGCTCACCGCTTCAATAAACGTCCATTCATCGATACATTAGCATTTCCCAAGGCTCTATTGGTTCTCGCACTCAGTAACAATCGGCTCGTTACGTATTAACCCTTAAAGTGACATACTTCTTGTCCACATAACAGCATGCTCCCTCTACAATGAACTTCATGTAATTGCGTTCTCTTTGGGGATGATAATCAGTAAAAACTGCTCAATTTAGTATGCCTTTCTAGATCTACCATGAGCTAAGCGGTGGTAAATAGTGATAGCAATATATCAGGAGCACAAAATCAGTGCTGAGAAAGTTAGAAAAATCTGCAGGCTGTGTCAACTTCTATCAGTAAACATACGCCCTTAGCAGGAAGACGTTTCCTAAAGGAATGGAGTTCCCAAACTGCCTTAGACCTTGCTGTTAAATCCACATTTTCAGCCTCTTCAGTATCAGAGTCAGTTTCACGACTTGCATGAAATGCTTTTCGAAGAACAGGAAAGAGGCCTACCCCACCTGCTGCATCCGTATCGCACGTTTCAGCCACAGGTACACTCGACAATGTGTTACTGCGGTAGTATCTGAAACTGCAGAAATAGTAGCTACATCGTCTGCATCAGAGTCTGCACCAAATTCTGATCCTACTTCGTCCTCTTCTGTAACCTGCTACCACCTCGATGAAGTCATTCTTATAGATATAGAGGAAATATCACGAATGGCAGCATGATCCCTCTAATTGTAATATGTCTATTACATTCAAGTGTATGCGCAACCTGTTTTAGTCGTCTTGGGTATTTTCAGTAATCGTGCTACTTGTGCAACGTCAACGAGAAATAAATAATATTGTCTCAGCTGCTAACGTTTACGAGATAGTTCGTGGAATAATATTATCTGCAGTGTCCATTGTTCACGAGACGAAGCATTTCACAGCGTATATTATGTAAAACTGCAAGTAACTAGGAACTAAATTCAAAATAACTATTTTATTATATGAACGATGCTGAAGAAAACTATTTGTTAACATGCTTAAAAACGACTTCCTTGTATCCAGAATGAGATTTTCATTTTGCAGCGGAATGTGCACTGATATGAAACTTCCTGGCACATTAAAACTGTGTGCCCGACCGAGACTCGAACTCGGGACCTTTGCCTTTCGCGCGCAAGTGCTCTTTGACTTCCTTGTTGATTTTATACTGTATAATCTAGGAAATATTATTGTGAACTGCACTTATAGTCCTTCATGTCAGAACATATCAGAATAGTAATACCACAGGTAACAAATGCCAGCTGATGACGGAACCAGCTCTGAAGAGGAGTGCCTCAAAAGTCGTCGGAAAATACTCGTACCATTACTCACTTGTTCGCTAATATCTCTCAAGCCTACCACCTTAAAAACACAAAAATGGTGTTCATATTTATCAGAGAAACTGTTGTGAATGTAATAATAAAATTGATTCTTTCTAGTAAGTAAACTAATAAACAGAATATATGTACGGACACGATCAAATGGTTCAAATGGCTCTGAGCACTATGGGGCTTAACTTCTGAGGTCACCATTCCCCTAGAACTTGGAACTACGTAAACCTAACCAACCTAAGGACATCACGCACATCCATGCCCGAAGCAGGATTCGAACCTGCAAACGTAGCGGTCGCGCGGTTCCAGACTGTAGCGCTTAGAACCGGTTGGCCACACCGCGCCGGCTGTACAGACACGAGTGTCACTTCTAGGGTTAACGCTTGAAAGGTATCTGTTGGATTCCTTTCATGTTAATTTCTTAAATCTGTTGTCATTTACGGCATAAATTCCTCTTCTAAATTTACTGTGGTGTTTCTATCTGGGAGGCGACTGAGCAGTGAAACGTGTTCAAAAATGGTTCAAATGGCTCTGAGCACTATGGGACTCAACATCTTAGGTCATAAGTCCCCTAGAACTTAGAACTACTTAAACCTAACTAACCTAAGGACATCACACACACCCATGCCCGAGGCGGGATTCGAACCCGCGACCGTAGCAGTCCCGCGGCTCCGGACTGCAGCGCCAGAACCGCTAGACCACCGCGGCCGGCGAAACGTGTTACTTTTACACATAAACAAGAACGATCTGTCACACTACTACACTTTAAAACACAGTTTACATGTAATTCATGTCACACAGTCTCATACGGAACCTACATCCGCTTTCTTTTATATACTGTATATGATAAGATACTGTCATCCCCCTTCCTTCTGTGTGAGAGGATGAATAAGCAAATGTATTTCTAGTTGCATGCTGGATGGTAGAAGACAAGCCTGTCTGCTAGAGAACACTAGGACCAACGTCGGAACAGGTAGCTATGCTTTCTAAAAGCAGAGAGGTTTCTATTCTTAGTATGGTCCTGTCCGTCCCTTGTCATGTTGGTATAGAAAGCTGCCTCTCTGGTCACTTCCGTTTGTATCTGTTAAGCACGCTTGGTAGAATCACAGGTCAGTCTGTCCACGGCGAGCGTCTGAAGTGGTAAGATCTCCGGCTAAGCACGTGTCTGCTAAGTCCGTAGGACAGTTTCTAAGTGTCCTGCCAATAAAACGCAGTCTTTGGTTACTCTTACCCACAACATTTTCTATGTGTTCCTTCCAAATTAAGTTGTTCGTAATTGTAATACCTAGGTATTTAGCTGAATTTGCGGCTCTTAGATCCGATTGATTTAACGTGTAACCGAAGTTTGAGTTCCTTTTAGCACTCATGTGGATGACTTCACACTTTTCGTTATGTAGGGTCAATTGCCACTTTTCGCACCATTCAGATATCTTTTCTAAATCGTTTTTCAGTTTGTTTTGATCTTCTGATGACTTTATCAGTTCCTAGAATGAAATTTTCACTCTACAGCGGAGTGTGCGCTGATATGAAACTTCCTGGCAGATTAAAACTGACAGCTTAGGAGACGAGGTAGTGGCGGAATTAAAGCTGTGAGGACGTTGCGTGAGCCGTGCTTGGGTAGCTCAGTCGGTAGAGCGCTTGCCCGCGAAAGGCAAAGGTCCCGAGTTCGAGTCTCGGTCCGGCACACAGTTTTAATCTGACAGGAAGTTTCACTTTATTAGTTGATAAACGACAGCGTCATCTGCAAACAACCGAAGACGGCTGCTCAGATTGTCTCCCAAATCGTTTATACAGATAAGGAACAGCAAAGGTCCTATAACACTACCTTGGGGAACGCCAGAAATCACTTCTGTTTTACTCGATGAATTTCCGTCAACTACTGCGAACTGTGACCTCTCTGACTGTAAATCACAAATCCGGTTACATAACTGAGACGATATTCCATAAGCACGCAATTTCACTACAAGCCGCTTGTGTGGTACAGTGTTCGGAAATCCAGAAATACGGAATCGATCTGAAATCCCTTGTCAATAGCACTCAACACTTCATGTTAATAAAGAGCTAGTTTGGCCGACCGCGGTGGTCTCGCGGTTCTAGGCGCGCAGTCCGGAACCGTGCGACTGCTACGGTCGCAGGTTCGAATCCAGCCTCGGGCATGGATGTGTGTGATGACCTTAGGTTAGTTAGGTTTAAGTAGTTCTAAGTTCTAGGGGACTGATGACCACAGCAGTTGAGTCCCATAGTGCTCAGAGCCATTTGAACCAAAGAGCTAGTTGTGTTTCACAGGAACGATGTTTTCTAAACCCATGTTGACTGTGTGTCAATAGACCGTTTTCTGCGTACAAGGCAGTTTGCATTAACCACAGTGTTAATAACAACTCTAGCCTGCCCCAGATTCCCACTAAGCGCCCGCCTCTCCACTCTTTTGATTCCTGCAGGAGGTCTAACGTAACCAAGCTTCACCACTGAAGGTGGTGAATTCATTGCCCGCTGAGGCGAATCAATTATATAAATGCGTGGTGCCACGTGGGATTAGCCGAGCGGTCTCAGGCACTGCAGTCATGGACTGAGCGGCTGGTCCCGGCGGAGGTTCGAGTCCTCCCTCGGGCATGGGTGTGTGTGTTTGTCCTTAGGTTAAGTTGTGTGTAAGCTTAGGGACTGATGACCTTAGCAGTTAAGTCCCATAAGATTTCACACACAAATGCGTGGTGTCTGTTCTTTTGGAAAGAAACACTGTCATTTTCATCAGTGATTCAGCCATGTAGTTTTTTTTATTAGTGAGAGAGCTAGCCCTCTGACCCAAGACGCTGCGCTACTGTGCCGGCGCGACTGAGGTACCCAAGAACGACTCTCGACCCGTCTTCCCTGCTTTAATTCCGCCAGCACCTCGTCTCCTACGTTCCAAACATCCCAGAATCTCTTCTGAGGACCTTGCAGAACTAGCACTCCTGGAAGAAAGGATATTGCGGAGACATGGCTTTGCCGCAGCCTGGGGGATATTCCCATAATGAAAATTTCGTTCTGCAGTGGAGTTTATGAAACTTCTTGGTAGGTTAAAACTCTATTTCTCCGCAATGTCCTTTCTTTCAGGAGTGCTAGTTCTTGAATTTTCCTAGCAGAGCTTCTATGAAGTTTGGAAGATAGGAGACGAGGTACTGGTGGAACTGAAGCTGTAAGGAGGAGTTGCGAATCGTGCTTCGGTAGCTCAGTTGGTAGAATAGTTGCCAGCAAAAGACAAAGGTCGCGAGTTTGAGTCTCGGTCTGGGACACAGTTTTAATCTGCCAGAAAGTTTCACATCAAGGCACACTCCATTGCAAAGTGAAAATTTCATTCTAGATTGCTTATTTCCTTATCGTGTTTTAGCCAAAGACTTCATGTTTTCACTCCTTTCTAAATAAAAAAAACTGACTGACTCCAAAAAATTCACGAACTCGACAAAGATGGCGTAGTTATGGTGTAGTCACATGGCGTAGTTATGGTGTAGTCACATAAAATGAATATTGTTAAACAAGCAGCTGATTTTCGTTTTCAATTTTAATACGAATATTTCAAGAGTTCAGATTTACATGCAAGGATTTTTTTTCTTAAATTAAATAGCTATTTTAAGACATTACAATCTTACAATAGGATCAATAAAGTATAACATTGTTTCATTGCTGATCTGGGTGTGACAGAACAACACACACAGTTCAAAGATCAAAATGTTTGAAGAAAGGAATACGAAAGGTCAAACTGAGTCTGTAAAACGAATGTACAGAAACCATCTCCGTTTTCAACAACAGTTAGTTAGTTTCATGTTCCGAGGATCATTCTGCACGATGTAATCGTAATGATGTGGAATGAATGATTTTACATTCAAATTGCAAATTAATTTGTAGATGTGGCTAATTCCTGAACATTTATAACTTTTTTTATAGTTAGTAATTACTAAACAGCACATTTTACACATCACAATAACATAAACTTTTCTAAGGATTAGAACGACTTGTCAAGGAGAAACTTTTTCAGTTTGTTTTCAAATTATTTTTGTTATCTGTCAGACATTCTGTATCCCCAGGTAAGCGACCAAAAATTTTAGTTGCAGCACTGAGCACTCTATACCGCCTTTTTGTGCTAAACACAACCTCACTGTGCAGTAATGGCCGTAATTTCTCCTTCTGGTAATGCAATTATGTTTAGCATTGTTCCTTGTGAACTGCAACAAACTTCATGAGGGCATAAAAAACGCTGTGAAGCAATAGTCTGAACGCCCAGTTCCTTAAACAGATGTCTAGAAGATGATCGTGGGTGAGCACCAACACAGAACACTTTCCACAGTAAAGCAAACGGATTATATTTCTTGTGCATGATTAACATTTTTGCTGTCTAACAAGGCATGAAACATCGATCGTGCTGTTACCCTCACAGCACCAGAGGTCAGAGCTGCGCAGAACTACGCCTTTGTTCTTACCCTTCAGCTGGGCCCTACCCCCTCCCTCCTTCCACGTGTAACTAGGCTAAGCACCCTGAGTGTAAAGCGACGCATCTTGCCACTCCCCCCCCACCCCCGTCTACTCCACACCCACCCCACATACCGTGGCCTGCGTTATTAAACGCCACCCCACGACGCCTGGCGCTTTTCACTTATTCACCTCGGGGCTTAAATCCAGCTTCCTGCGTGTGAATAAACTTCGTTCCGCAACCGACAATTCTCGCCGCGGCTACCTTTTCAGATCTGCCACCCTAGAGTGAGCAGAGAAATCGTTTCGAGCCCACAGCCTCCTGACACGGAACTTGGGGGAAACTTGCAGGTAGCAGTTAAGAACTGCCGCTACAGCAGTACTGGCTGCTGCGAGAATTCTTCACAACTAGCTCTTTTCAGGAAAAGGTGGCGTGCTATTCAAAAATGGCTCTGAGCACTATGGGACACAACTGCTGAGGTCATTAGTCCCCTAGAACTTAGAACTAGTTAAACCTAACTAACCTAAGGACATCACAAACATCCATGCCCGAGGCAGGATTCGAACCTGCGACCGTAGCGGTCTTGCGGCTCCAGACTGCAGCGCCTTTAACCGCACGGCCACTTCGGCCGGCGGCGTGCTATTGGTAGCATTCTTCCTGCCAAATTTACTCAGCACCAGTGAACACAAGGATTTAAGTCGAGTCGTATTTTCGTTTTTTCGAGCGTACTCCGTTGTTGGACGAGTACTTTAGAGCGAAGTGGATTTTTATATCTGTTAAATAGTTTTTTTCTACGTAGTGAATGTCTCATATGAGACGATTATTTTCCTTTTTCTTTTTCATTAGATTGAGCTTGTAGTGTCGGCAGACTTGCCAACACTACGCACACTAATTGAAAGAGGCGGCCAAGATGCACGCGCTAACTCACGAAGGATGGAGTGAGGTCTGAAACAGGAGACTTAATGAATGTGATAAAGAAAGTACGTATCTTTGGAATATACTTAACTTTTAATACATCCTTGTATACATCGTTCTTGATGAGACATCTGGAGATTGTGGCGATACAAGTGACTCTTTATATACAAGCTATTTAAGGCTAATGGCGCCTTGCTAAGTCGTAGCCATTAACTTAGCTGAAGGCTATTCTGTCTCTCGGCAAATGAGAGCAAAGGCTTCGTCAGTATAGTCGCTAGCAACGTCGCCGTACAACTGGGGCGAGTTCTCGTACGTCTCTCGAGACCTGCCATGTGGTGGCGCTCGGTCTGCGATCACACAGTGGCGACACGCGAGTCCGACATGTACTAATGGACCGCGGCCGATTTAAGCTACCACCTAGCAAGTGTGGTGTCTGGCAGTGACACCACATTCCTCCCCCGCAAATCGGCGAACGGTCGTGTTATAAGGCTTCCGCCCGCCGTGGGGAGGACCCCATGTTGACGTATGCGATGAGGTGGGGAGCCTAACAACAGGCGAGGCTGTGCCACCCGCACCCGGCCATTCGGTCCGAGGGGAGCTAGGAAACGCCTGAAAACCTAGTCCAGGGTGCACGTCAACATGTGGTGTATGCGCCCGTAAAGAAACAGGAGGGGCCGAAGGGTCGACCTCCATTGCGTCGGGGTATGCGACGTGTGACGACAACTGGTCCGGAGTGGGCAAGAGGTCCATGGTGGAGGACAGCCGGTCACGGGAAGCGAGCGGCGGCGCGTGACCCAGGGAGGCGCCAGCCGGTTGCAGCGACGCGTCCACTGCGGGCGGCGCCGGCGGGAGAACAGGCGGCGGCTGCGGGGCGTCGCCATGAGGCAAAATGGAAGGCAGCGTCGGTAACACCTGGGGATGAGGCGAGCCAGTAGATGGGTCCCCAGGGCGCTGACCGGACGGCACCGTCGCTGAAAGCAGACGGGGAGCGGCAGAACCCGGGCGACGACAGAGGCGCAGCTGATTGAGACGCCGACGCACCTCACCAGAGGCCCCCAAAACCAAATACATCGCGCGGCCGAGGCAGCGAAGAATGCGCCCTGCGAGCCAACGCCGTGAACCGCGATAGTTGCGATAGAAAACAACGTCGCCAGGAGCAAAAGCAGGAGTCTGCCGCTGCACTGGAACCTGATGCGGCGGATGCAGCAAAGACATCAAGGTTCGATGAGGACGACCATGGAGCAACTCAGCCGGCGAGCGACCATCGCGGGGCTGAGAGCGATACGAAGACAAAAAGAGCAACAACGCGTCCTCCCTAGAATGCGACTCTGTCAACTTCAACATCTGTGACTTGAAAGTCCGGACCAACCGTTCAGCGGCACCGTTTGACTGAGGCGAAAACGGCGCGGATGTCAGATGTTGAATACCATTGGCCTTGCAGAATGACTGAAATTCTGCGGACATGAATTGTGGGCCATTGTCAGAAACAATAGTCTGGGGAAGACCTTCAATGCAAAAAATAGCGGACAACGCTTGGATGGTGGCAGATGACGTCGTGGAAGACATCCGGACAACAAATGGAAAATTACTGAAAGAATCCACCACAACCAACCATCGAGCATTCCAGAATGGACCAGCAAAATCTATATGTAAGCGTTGCCAAGGGGAAGTGGCTGTCGGCCATGCAAAGAATTTCCGTGGTGGGGCGGATTGTTGTTCGGCACACGCCACGCAAGAAGAGCACATATTCGTAATCGCAGCATCGATTCCGAACCAAGTACAGTGCTGACGAGCAAGTTGTTTCGTACGCACTATACCCCAATGTCCTTGGTGAAGAAGCCGTAAGACAGAGGACTGTAACGAACGTGGGACCACGACTCTGGATTGATCATTATCAGAACGCAACAACAAAACACCACGTCGTACAAAAAGTCTCCCCTTGTGAGCAAAAAATCGGCGAACCAACGGATCCTCGATCCGTGACTTGGACAAGGGCCATTGCGTAGCAACAAAACGCAAAACAGTAGCAAGGACAGGGTCAGCAGCTGTGGCTGTAGCGACACGACGAAAATCAATTGGAAACGATTCGACCACGTCATCGGTTTCCGAATCAATGAACATGCAAGCAAGTTCAGAAGAATCGAATGCTTTATCCTCAGCAACAGGCAAACGGAACAACGCATCAGCGTTTCCGTGCTTAGCAGTGGACCAATACAAGATATCGTAGCGGTACTGCGAGAGGAAAAGAGACCAGCGAATGAATGTCTGCGCTGTACGTGGAGGTACAGGCTTGTTCGGATGAAAAAACGATGTCAAAAGTTTGTGGTCTGTGATGATGGTAAAGTGACGACCATACAAGAAATCATGGAACTTAGTAACACCAAACACGAGAGCTAAAGCTTCTTTCTCCATCTGGGAATAATTGCGTTGCGCAGACGAGAGCAATTATGAAGCAAAAGGCAATAGGACGATCATGCGATCCATCTTTGTGCGCAAGCACAGCACCGATCCCGAAATCTGATGCATCTACCATCAACAAAAGGGGTTTCCGGGGATCGAATGGCGTAAGGCAAGTATTTGAAAGCAACGCCGATTTCAACCGGCGAAAGGCGCGTTCGCATTCCGTCGTCCAGACGAACGGAACACCTTTACGGCGTAAGCGATGAAGCGGAGCTGAAATTGAAGAAGCGCGCGGCACAAACCTGGCATAGTAGTTAATTTTTCCCAACACACTCTGGAGCTGTTTCAAGTTCTGTGGCGAAGGTAACTCCTGTATGGCACGGAGGTGCTGTGGACTCGGATGTATGCCTTGGGCATTAATGACATGTCCCAAGTATGGCAAGTCACGAGCAAAATACACACATTTGTCCTTCCTCAAGCGAAGACCATTTTGTCGCAAGACCTGAAATAACGTTCGTAGGTTGGCTAAATGTTCAGCTTCTGTCTTTCCGGAGATCACAATATCGTCCAGATAGGTCGCAGCAGTAGGGACCGACGCACAAACAGTTTGTAAATATTGCTGAAACAATGCAGGGGCGGATGCACACCCGAACGGCAGTCTTTTGAATCGGTACAATCCAAGATGCGTGTTAACCACCAAGACGCTCTGGGATTCTTCGTCCACTGGTATTTGCAAGTACGCATCTGCTAGGTCCAATTTCGAAAAGTATTTACCCGGGCACAGTTTATCAAAAAGATCTTCCGGGCGGGGCAAAGGAAAAGTAGCAGTCACAAGTTGTGGATTCACAGTTGCCTTGAAGTCCACGCAAAGTCTCAATTTTCCGGAAGGTTTTGGCAAAATTACTAAGGGTGAGGCCCAGAGAGAAGCCTGCACACGTTCAATTACACCTTGAGATTCTAAATCGTGTAACGTTCTTGCGACCTCATCACGCAATGCGTGGGGAACATTGCGCGCTCTGAAAAATTTCGGTTGTGCGTTTACTTTTAGTTCCAAATGTGCTTCATAGTTCTTAGCGCAACCAAGGCCCGGTGCAAAAATGTCTGCAAATTCCTCACATAGACGAGAAACACTGTCTGAAGGCACAGTCTGGTTCACTGATATGACCTGATTGACGATAGACATGTTAAACAACTGAAATAAATCTAAACCAAACAAGTTCACTGCAGTAGAAGAACGAAGAACGTAAAATGACACAAGTTTTGTTTGTCCCTTGTATGTGGCAAGAAGGCTGCACTGTCCTAACACAGGTATCTGCTGTCCTAAATAACTATTGAGCTGAACATTTACGGCACGCAACGGAGGTTTGCCCAGTTGTTTGTATGTGTCGTGATTGAGCAATGAAACTGCAGCTCCGGTATCGAGCTGGAATGGTATCACTTTGCCGCCAAAGTCTAAGTCTACAAAATGTTTATTGTCCTGCTGACGACAAGAGAGACTTTCACGTGCAATTTGAACTGATACAGGTACAGAAGCACTTGCGACTTTACGGGAGTTCCGGCGACGTCGACGCACACTTTTTGTGGGACGAACACAGTCACTGTGAGATAAAGTGGCACTGGACGGGGTGGAATTAACGACATGAATGTCCATGGGCGAAGGTTCACGAGCCTGATCGTCCCTGGTTCGATTCTGGCGCGAAGCAAAGGGCCTGGAATGGTTTTGATTGTCTGACCTTAGCTTTTTCTGGCAAACACTTTGAACATGTCCTTTCTTATGACAGTAAAAGCAAATAGCTTGGCGTGACAGGCAATTGTCACGCGAATGTCTAGTTGCACACCGCGGGCATGATTTTAGAACTGCATTGGCATGCTTACGCGGCTGGACTCGTGTTTGCGAGCTAGGCTGCAGCTGTGTTGACGTGCGCGAGGGCCGTTTAGTGTCCCGTGCTGCGCGCCCGGCGGGCCGGTCAATGCGACACACTGCTGGCGAAGTTTCAAATGATTCCTGAGCAAAGTCAAGTGTGTCTTGCCTATCCAATATGTCTATCACTTGTTGAAGGGAGGGATTAACTAGTTTCAAAATCTGTTCCCGTATGCGAACATCAGAAACGTTCTGTGCAATTGCATCACGCACCATAGTATCTGAATACGGAAGTCCACATTCACATGCAAAATCACAATCCCTAGTAAGTCCTTGCAATGTTGCAACCCACTCCCTATTAGTCTGACCGGCCGTACGTTTTGTACAAAAGAACGTATACCGTTTGGCAACTACATTAACTGTTTCTTTGAAATAGGCATCTAATGCAGACAAAATTTCGTCGTAGGACAGAGTTGCTATGTCGCGTCGGGGAAACAATTTCACTATCACACGGTAGGTGGACACACCGACACAAGAAAGCAAAAACGGCTGCCGCTCATTACCTTGAATTCTGTAGGCGGCTAGATGGAAGCCGAATTGTCGGAACCACTCAGTCCAAGACTCGTGGGCTGCGTCGAAGCTACGAAACGGAGGTGCAACGGCGGGTCGTGGCTGTGGTAGCGATGAAGCGGCGGCGGCCGCATCGTTTTGCAGCGCACGTTGACCCTGGACGAGCTGTCCAAGGGCATCCAATAACGCCTGCGTCTGCTGATTCTGCAAGCGATAAAATTCGGACAGTACATCTGGCGAAGCCATGACACAAGTAATGTAAGCAAAGCAAGAAGAACGAAGACCGTTTTTACGCTCGTCACCAAAACTGTAGTGTCGGCAGACTTGCCAACACTACGCACACTAATTGAAAGAGGCGGCCAAGATGCACGCGCTAACTCACGAAGGATGGAGTGAGGTCTGAAACAGGAGACTTAATGAATGTGATAAAGAAAATACGTATCTTTGGAATATACTTAACTTTTAATACATCCTTGTATACATCGTTCTTGATGATTGTGGCGATACAAGTGACTCTTTATATACAAGCTATTTAAGGCTAATGGCGCCTTGCTAAGTCGTAGCCATTAACTTAGCTGAAGGCTATTCTAACTGTCTCTCGGCAAATGAGAGCAAAGGCTTCGTCAGTATAGTCGCTAGCAACGTCGCCGTACAACTGGGGCGAGTTCTCGTACGTCTCTCGAGACCTGCCATGTGGTGGCGCTCGGTCTGCGATCACACAGTGGCGACACGCGAGTCCGACATGTACTAATGGACCGCGGCCGATTTAAGCTACCACCTAGCAAGTGTGGTGTCTGGCAGTGACACCACAGAGCTCACCCCTGTGTTTCCCGATTTCCTCGAGCATTCATCTTAATGCTCAACCCATCTTAGCAGTAGACTAGATCCCACTCAGACTTTCATTATCACTGTCATTTCCACCTGTGATTTCGGAACACTACTGAGTATGTAGGGTTGGCATGCCAGGGATCACGGATTTGTGAGGAAAGTGGGGGGGGGAGGGGGGAGAAGGTGGCGTATCTTGTCACAAGGGGTATTTTTTTCATGAATTCAACTATATTTACTGACTTAACTGCGAGTGCCAGTTCTGACACTCCTCCGACAGCTGCCTAAGTGCGTTGAAGTTTACGCGTCAACAGCTGAGACAACTCTTCCCATGTTCGATTCCATGGGAATGGTTGTGCTCCACAACCCAGATGTTATCGAGGACAGAAAGGACGTTAGCAACGGTCGTAATTTCGTCTGTCTTTTTTATTGCATGGCAAACCTACATTTGAACTGATATTGGAGCCATGACCAGTGCATTATAAGTAGTCGCATGGACTGAACGTAATTATGACGCCACGCATTCCAATCTAGCTCAGGCATGTTAGACTAATGCTTGTACATTTCTGAATTAGATTGCAATACGTGTCGTTATAATTATGTTCAGTCTACATGACTACTTATAACACACTAATGATAGCTGCACTGTCAGTTCAAATCTAGGCCTGCAGTGCAATAAAAAAGTACAGACCACATTTACGGCCGATGCTGACCATTCTTCTGTCCTGAGTCAACTCTTCTGCCCACTCCCTTTCTTCTCACCCCTACCCCCACTCCCGCCCCTTCCCTCTTTTCCCTTGTCTCATAAAAAAGAAAGCATGGTTTAACATTTGCTTCTAGTCCTTTTAGGATTTTACTAATGATTTAATTTTTATATCATTACCTTCATTAAATGTTTCATTTTCTCACCGCAGTTTCTCTTAAGTTTTTCTGTCCATATTCCCTTAGATTTAATAATCTGTTTGTAGAATTTTGTTTGTAATGCTTATTTCCTGAAGATCTTTTTTAGTTTCGAGTATCCAATAGTTTTTAATTTTCATTGAGAGGACAATATGGAGAATGCTTTTGGTCAGTCTAATATCATTCATTCAGGCAATGTGACCATAAAGTTTATACCTTCTTTTCCTGAAACTGCTCGAGATTTTCCCCAAATGTTGATATAACCTATTAGACTTCCTTCTCATCCAGGTTCCTTTAACGCAAACCGGACGAAAAATGTCTTTAGCTAATGATCCACCTCAAGTGATTGCAGTTTCTGATACGTATAACTCTTCGGTTTTGACCTCTACATTGTAATGTTTTAGCTTTGCGTTGTGAGATATTGATTTTTTCACCTATTCCATGTAATTATTGTTGGGATCTAATGATTATTTCTTAGTTTGCTTCAGGATTCACTCGAGACTGCAAGATGTTTCCTTCGAGGTATTTAAATTTGAATACTTCAGCTATTTTGCAGGATTGTGTAAACATGGGTTATCCATCTATGTATCGAAGAGAACATTCCAAGTACTGAGTTTTTCATAATAAATGTCCAGTCCATTTTTAGCTGCTATTTCATAGAGCTTTTCAACTCAATTAATTGCCACTTCTCTGTTGTTTGAAAAGATAGTTAGATTGTCTACATAAGTCACACATCGTAAATGAATTTTTAATTTCGCTTAACCTGCCTTTGGTTATTTCTTTCGCTTCTTTCTCCCAGATACTAATCTCTTTTCCTAGTACAAGAATGGACAGTAAGGGGGATAGTCCGTCTTCCTGTCGAACAATTGTTTTTAAATCGAAAGGTTCGGACATTTCGCCTTGGAATTTAGCCTTTGAGCTGGTATCATTTAATATCGTCTTGTCTTTGTATCCACTTTAAACTTTCCAATACAGTAAACAGTGTACATGTATCTATTGAACCAGATGCTTTTTGAAGACTGCAAAGGTGATTACCGTTGGTCGTCCTTTACGTATTTGTAAGATCATCCTGAGAATGGGAATATATTCCACACAGGACCTACCATTCCCAAAACTTGCTTTATTTCCACCAGCTAAATGTTCCGTTTGAGCTTCCAGCTTTTTATTTATGATTTTTGAAATTATTTTGCAAGTAACTGGAGGAAGTGAAATCCCTCTGCAGTTATTTACCGCAGTTATATCGACTTTCCTGTGGAATGGTTGGGTTATGGCACACTTCCATTGCTTAGGAATTTTTTCTACCAGCCAAATATCCGTAAGAACTTTATGAAGTTACTGCATGAATCTTTTACCACTATTTTCCCCATTTCTGCCACACTCCCGACACCCTCTGGAATTTTATAGTTTTTAAGTTGATGATTGCCTTGTCAATTTCTTCTCTTGTTGGGGCTCCGATTGTGTGTTTGACTCAGCTTTTACAAATATGGATTGTAAATCATGACATGTCTTATGGTAAAGAAGACCGATCATGAAGAACAGATTGGAGAGGAATCTAAGCAGCCATATTGGTTTCATACACTATCTGATCAGAAGTATCCGGACACCCTGAAAAACATACGTTTTTCATATTACGTGCATTGTGCTGCCACTTACTGCCAGGTACTCCATATCAGCGACCTCAGTAGTCATTAGACATCGTGAGAGGGCAGAATGGGGCGGTCAGGTGATTGAGTGTCACTTGTGTCATACGTCTGTAGGCCAGAGTTTCACACTCATAGACATCCCTAGGTCCACTGTTTCCCATGTGATGGTGAAGTGGAAACGTGAAGTGACACGTACAGCACAAAAGCGTACTGGCCGACCTCGTCTGTTGACACAGAGACCGCCGACAGTTGAAGAGGGTCGTAATGTGTAATAGGCAGGCATCTATCCAGACCATCAAACAGGAATTCCACACTGCATCAGGATTCACTGCAAGTACTATGACAGTAAGGCGGAAGGTGAGGAAACTTGGATTTCATGGTCAAGCGGCTGCTGATAAGCCACACATCACGCCGGTAAATGCCAAACGAAGCCTCGTTTGGTGTAAGGAGTGTAAACATTCGACGATTGAACCGTGGAAAAACGTTGTTTGTGGTGATGAACCACGGCAAGGAGGGGGCTTGCACCCCTTGTTGTTTTGCGTGGCACTATCATAGCACAGCACCTTCTTGCTTCCCACTGTTGAAGAGCAATTCGGGGATGGCGATTGCATCTTTCAACACGATCGAGCACTTGTTCATAGTGCACGGCCTGTGGCGGAGTGGTTACATGACAGTAACACCCCTGTAATGGACTGGCCTGCACAGAGTCCTGACCTGAATCTTATAGAACACCTTTGGGATGTTTTGGAAGGCCGATTTCGTGCCAGGCCTCACCGACCGACGTCGATACGTCTCCTCAGTGCAGCACTCTGTTAAGAATGAGCTGCCATTCCCCACGAAACATTCCAGAATTACTTGCAGCCAGGTGACCGGATACTTTCGATCACATAGGGTAGATCTTGAAGAAGCGTATGACCCAGTGCCACTGAAGCTGTTGTTAGAGGTGCTGTGGTAAGGAGAACCGGCAAAGCCTTACGTAAGTGGTACCGTAAAACTCTACAAGTCAGTAGAATGTGTCATAAAAGTAGGGAGAACTTTCTAGAGAGACCTTCAGAAAAACTGAAGGATTGAAGCATGAATGCTATCTGTCTCCAAAACCCTCTAAGATGTATGCGCAGAAGGCGCTGTTTCCGTGGATTGAAGTAGGGAACCAGTGTCTGTAAGCACTTTTCCATGCTGATGATCTGGCCGTTGCAGCAAACGGTGAAGAGGGTTAGGAGTATAAAAAGTGGGGTCGGAAAATTGGTTTTGAGAAGACATAATATTTATGTTGCAGAAAAGAGGGAAGTAACCTGGACATTGACGGGACTCTTATTAAAGTGTGTAAAGAGTTTAAGTAACTGGGTACTATCCTGTCACGTGATGGAAGATGTGACAGAGATACAAAAAAACGGATTAGATAAAAGGGCAGCTAACCAAAAATTAAACCCTGTACTTTGGTCCTCAAAAATGAGCGTAAAGGTTAAAATTCATTTATACAAATCCATCGTTGAACCAATAACGAGGTATGGGAGTGACTCTGGGAACTGACAGAAAGAAATAAAAAGAGATTTAGAGCCTTACAAAGGGACTACTTGAGAGGAGCCTGCAGAATTTCCCGACTTTGCGGCGTAAGGAATGAGGGAAAAGAGAAAGGACACAGTCTCGTTATAATACAGCGGATTGAATAGAGGGAAGACAACGGGCTTGGTTTGGGCATGTCAAAAGAATGGATGAAGACAGATGGCCCAGGAGAGTACTTTACTGGCAACTTGCTGGATGGAGAAGAAGAGGAAAACCACGGAAAGTATGGTTAAGTGATATTCAAGAAGCGATGGAGAGAAGAGGAATGGAAGAGGATGAGGAAGAATGGCGAAATCGAGACATTAGGCGACAGAGATGATGGATGTGGTGACAGCTGGAGGACCCCCGCTACTAGGAAAGGAATAACACGCCAAATCCGACAAACATGACATAGGCAGCTACTAACGTACGGTAGATTGATAGGGAGATTACCGAACAAACCGAACCACAGGTTGCTCTAACCTACCCCTACTCCGCAAGGGATAAATGGACCACCCAATTTATAAACAACCACTTTTCCGCGGGTGGGCAAACGGAGAAAAATGGTGGGACAACCCCAAAGCAAAACGGCTGGTCACCTCACCAAGAAAACAAGTAGAATTTAACAAGAGCAAATCAAACAACATATTACCAATCACTTAACTTCTAATAACTGCGATTTCTCGAGAAGACCTGGCGCAGCACCCCTAAATCACTCTTCCGAACCGTCCGCTGCCAGGCGCTTCAACGGACTCAGGAAGGCGCGTCGATCTCCCGCCTCACGGCGTCGCAGCTCGCACCGGCCAGACTGATGTCGTGGGTTGACTCCTGTTGCTCTCGTGTCGACCGCGAAGTCACTACCCCTCGCTATACGCCGCGGCCCACTGGACTCACGTGGCGACCTCACATGCGCCGACGCTCAAGACGGACAAATCATCTTGTGTCTCAGTGCGCGACCGACCAACCGATCGATCCAACCGCCAATGACCATTGCCTGAGCAAACTCGAGCAGACTGGCGGCCTAACGCGCAGACTCAGATGCAGGAACAAAGCCCCGACCGGGCGACCACTCGCTGAGTTCTGTTACTGGCGGAGTGGAAAGACTCTCATTTTGCCGGCTTTAAAGGTTGACCCGAACGACAAACAGACACTAACTGCCTAACAAATGCGGACGAGAGACAGACTAGCAAGCTGGGGACGAGAGAACGACCCAGACTGAGCGACTGGTGAGCTCATATCGCCCCTTAGATGCACGTGAACAGGCAACCTGTCCCCTTTCTCACCAGAGGGAGACACCAAAGCTGCGATTGCCACAGCGGTGCAACCGCCAGAAACGGAGGGCGACTGCTTCACACTACGCTCTGCGGCGCGCTCTTCAAAACAGCAATTTTTACCACGGCTCAGAGACCACGGCCGTTCATTATTGTAAGAAAATAAAACCTCTACAGCCGTGCTAGTGATCTTATTTACTGTGTAGCTACCAGTTTCGGTGCTTCAATGCCCCATATTCAGCCGTAGTTGATGCTAAAGAGGTTATCAGGATCCACATATACACCGCATCAGTGGCCAACACTATTGGTTTACGCAGACTATCTGTAAACGTTGGTTCAGCACTCCAACCATCAACTGACAACTCAATTTATGACACTACTTTACTTACAGAATGGATCCGTTGCTATCACACGCCTTGAGTCATCAAGGAATAGTTAATTTGGTAATTGACGGCCGCGTGGTGGGTAAAAATAGAAGAGTGAAATCCAGGCATGAATACCATAGGCAGGTTAAGGTGGATGTAAATTGCAGTAGTTATCCGGAGATGAAGAGGTTTGTGCAGGATAGTGCAGTATGGAGAGGTGCGTAAAAATTATCTGTAGAACGAAGCCCACAAAACAACAACAACACAATGGGGTAATAAATGTGGTGTTCCGTCTTATGCAGTTCATCCTGCATATGTAATCACAAATACGCTAATAACTCGACAATTACGTGTATTTTCTGACAGCCTAGGTTTGAATGAAATTGTGTTGTTTTACAGATGGCTAAAGTTCACTTCGAAAGAGAAGAAATAGCGCAATTACTACGATTTTTAACAATTTTTACCTTTGTTTTACTTTTACTGATGATACTGAATTACTTTGAAGTCAGTCGGAGAGCGCAGCCATGCGGCAGATGTGCGCTGTCCCTTCAGCAAGCACTTTGTAACCACGGCTCCACAGTACGGCTGCGGCGTGCTATGTTTATACTGTGAAGCCGTCGGCTGCAGCATCAGCAGCAGTACAGGCAGCAGCCGCGGGAAAGGAAACGCCTGCAAGGCAGGCAACCAAACAAACTCCGCGACAAAGCGGGCGAATGGCGCACAGGCTGTCTTCGCTACCGCTGGGAGCTAGCAGCCACATTTCAAGATTGCGCGCTCGGATGCGTCTCCTCTGAGGATATGGGGCGATGTGGGACGGGGCGGAAAGAGACACTGCTCGCTTCCAGCTGCCGCGGTCGATGCCTCATGTGACGCGGAAAACTCCCCACTGCGAACTGCCGCGTCTGCGGTTCTGCCCTCTCGTGCACGGGCATGTTTATCAAACCTCTGCGATCCTTCCGCTCTCAAAATAAACTTCAAATTAGGTCCTACGAAAGTTGTACAGCTTATTAATTAGTTGCAACACGTTCTATTACTCACGTGATAGATAGATATTAATGTTTGGGCGATGGCGTAACCAGAGTAACATGCGACCAGGACACAATTTGGCTTTTGCGACAACCACCCTTTTCTGGTGACGTTCCAAATTATTTGGTTAGGCGACATCGATGCTTAGCCTGTTTACCCGTTTGTTGAGATCGGAAAGAAGTGAGCTGCATATATTTCAATAGTTAATTTTTTGTATCTTTCAGTTCATAACGGAGAACAAGACGCAGTGCAAACGTTATGTTTATTTGATACACGATCTCGCTAAATCAATGTTCTCATCACTTGTCTGTCCAGTTGAATTAAAATAACTGATATCTGAGAGGAGGGTTTTCCCACCAATTGGTTCTGTTAAATGAGTGCTGCTTCGCATATTACACTACTGGCCATTAAAATTGCTACACCAAGAAGAAATGCAGATGATCAACGGGTATTCATTGGACAATTATATTATACTAGAACTGACATGTAATTACCATTTTCACGCAGTTTGGGTGCATAGATCCTGAGAAATCAGTACCCAGAATAACCACCTCGGGCCGTAATAACGGCCTTGATATGCCTGGGTATTGAGTCAAACAGAGCTGGGATGGCATGTATAGGTACAGCTGCCCATGCAGCTTCAACACGTCACCACATTTCATCAAGAGTAGTAACTGGCGTATTGTGACGAGCCAGTTGCTCGGCCACCATTGACCAGACGTTTTCAATTGGTGAGAGATCTGGAGAATGTGCTGGCCAGGGCAGCAGTCGAACATTTTCTTTATCCAGAAAGGCCCGTACAGTACCTGCAACATGCGGTCGTGCATTTTCCTCCTCAAGTGTAGGGTTTCGCAGGGATCGTGTGAAGGGTAGAGCCAAGGGTCGTAACACATCTGAAATGTAATGTCCACTGTTCAAAGTGCTGTCAATGCGAATAAGAGGTGACCGAGACATGTAACCAATGACACTCCGTACCATCTCGTCGAGTGATACGCCAATATGGCAATTACGAATACACGCTTCCAATGTGCGTTCACCGCGATGTCACCAAACACGGATGCGACCATCATGATGCTGTAAACCGAACCTGCATTCATCCGAAAAAATGACGTTTTGCCATTCGTGCACCCAGGTTCGTCGTTGAGTACACCATCGCAGGCGCTCCTGTCTGTGATGAAGCGTCAAGGGTAACCGCAGCCATGGTCTTCTAGCTGCTGCAAAAATCAAAATGGTTCAAATGGCTCTGAGCACTATGCGACTTAACTGCTGAGGTCATCAGTCGCCTAGAACTTAGAACTAATTAAACCTAACTAACCTAAGGACATCACGCACATCCATGCCCGAGGCAGGATTCGAACCTGCGACCGTAGCGGTCACGCGGTTCCAGACTGAAGCGCCTTTAACCGCACGGCCACACCGGCCGGCCTGCAAAAATCGTCGAACTGTTCGTGCAGATGGTTGTCGTCTTGCAAACGTCCCCATCTGTTGGCTCAGGGATCGAGACGTGGCTGCACGATCCGTTACAGCCGTGCGGATAAGTTGCGTGCCATCTCGACTCCTAGTGATACGAGGCCGTTGAGATCCAGCACGGCGTTCAGTATTACCCTCCTGAACCCACTGATTCCATATTCTGCTAACAGTCATTGCATCTCTAGCAACGCGAGCAGTAATGTCGCAATACGATAAACCGCAATCGTGATAGGCTACAATCCGACCTTTGCCAATGTCGGAAACGCGATGGTACGCATTTCTCTTCCTTACACGAGGCATCACAGCAACATTTCACCAGGCAACGCCGGTCAACTGCTGTTTGTGTATGAGAAATCGGTTGCAAACTTGCCTCATGTCAGTACGTTGTAGGTGTCACCACCGGTGACAACCTTGTGTGAATGCTCTGAAAAGTTAATCATTTTCATATCACAGCATTTTCTTCCTGTCGGCTAAATTTCGCGTCTGTAGCACGTCATTTTTGTGGTGTAGCAATTTTAATGGCCAGTAGTGTAGTTTGTATGTATTGAATGATTTAGAAATGAAAAGCCAGATGATGAGAGCGTGACTGCCGGAACGTGTTGCCGAGTGTTTTCAGTACTTTAACGACGTGTGCTGACATGTCAACATGGGAATACGTGGGGATTGTCTGATGCGAAGCCCCGTGTTCAACAGCGTGCCCTGGGCGGTATGCTCCAAAACATTTGTACTTACACCAGCATTGTAGTTCGACCTCAGATCTGCAACAGGTCGGCACCCATCGTGCTTTACAAAATTGGTAATCCTCTGATTCCTACATTCTGTAAGGGGGCGTGGACATCCAACACCTTGCTGTCTACTGGTCGTTTCACCGCCTTGCGAGCTTATTCCACAGATGCTCACGACAATGGCACGCGAACGGCCGACCATTGTTCCCGTTTCAGAGATGTTTATTCCGTGGGATCCCATTCTAAAAAGCTGCCCTTTGTCTATAAGTCGCTTGTTCACCAGTCTGGTGTGGCACTTGAAGATAGCAAAACGAAAGCCGAAGTTTTAAATTTCACGCTCAAGAAATCGTTCACACAGGAGAACCGTACAGACATACCGTCATTTGACCATTGGACAGACTTCCGTATGGATGACATAGAAATAAGCATACCTGACGTAGAGAAGCAACTTAAAGTTTTTAAAACAAATAAATCAGCAAGTCCGGATGTAATCCCAGTTAGATTCTACAACGACTACTGTACGGGATTGGCCCCTAACCTAACTTGCATTTATCAAGAATCTCTCGCCCAGTACAAAATCCCAAGTGACCGGAAAAAAGCGCAGGTGACTCCAGTATATAAGAAAGCTAAAAGAACGGACCTGCAAAATTACAGACCAATATTCCTAACTTCTGTTGCTGCAGAATCCTTGAGCATATTCTCAGTTCGAACATAATAAATTTTCTTCAGGCTATGAAGCTAATGTCCACGAATCAGCATAGTTTTAGAAGACATCGCATATACAAAACTCAGCTTGCCCTTTTCTCACATGATGTACTGAGAACTACGGATGAAGGGCAACAGGCAGATTCCAAATTTCTAAATATCCGAAAGAATTTGACACAGGGCCCCATTGCAGGCTGTTAACGAAGGTACGACATACGGGGTAAGTTCAGAGATAGGTGAGTGGCTCGAAAACTTCTTAAATAGTAGAACCCAGTGTGTTGTCCTCGTCATCAGAGACAAGGCTATCGTCAGGAGTGCCGCAAAGAAATGTGATAGGACCGCTGTCATTCTTTGCATATATAAATGGTTTGGCGGAGAGGTTGGGTAACAATCTGCGGATGTTTGCTGATGATTCCTTGGTATGCGGTATGGTGTAGGATTTGAGTGAGTTTAGGAAAATACAAGACGTCTCAGACAAAATTTCCAATGGGGGTGATGAATGGCGGATAGCTCTAAATATGGAAAATGTAAGTTAATGCGGATGAGTAGGAAGAACAAACCTGTAATGTTCGGATACAGTATTACTAGTGTCCTGCTTGAGACAGTCAAGTCTTTTAAATATCTGGACATGACGTTGCAAAGGGATATAAAATGGAACAAGCATGTGAGAACTGTGGTAGGAAAGGTGAATGGTCGACTTTCGTTTGTTGGGCCTATTTTAGGAATGTGTGGCTCACTTGTAGAGGAGCCCGCATATAGGACGGTGGTGCGACCTATTCTTGAGTACTGCTCGAATGTTTGGGATCCGCACCAGTCGGATTGAAGGAAGACACCGAAACAATTCAGAGGCGGGCCGCTAGATTTGCTACCGGTAGGTTCGAACAACATGTAAATGTAACGGAGATGCTTCGGGAAGTCAAATGGGAATCCCTGGAGGAATGTTGCCTTTCTTTTCGAGAAACAGTATAGAGAACATTTAGAGAACCGGCATCTGAAGCTGACTGCCGAACGATTCTACTGCAGCCAACATACATTGCGTGTAAGGACAACGAGAAATTGGGGCTCATACTGAGGCGTGCAGACAGTTGTTTTTGTCTCGGTGTACTTGCGAATGGATCAGGAGGGAAAATAACAAGTAGCGGTACAGGGTACCCTCCGCCACGCAACGTATGGTTGCTTGCGGAGTATCTAAGTAGATTTCAATGTAGATTTCCCCATATGCGTCTAGTATAGTTGCTAGAATGATTCCCCATTCGTCTCTGCTCTATTTACTTATTTTATTTGCAGCGTCACTTCCCCACAACGGGAAACAGGTGGTATTCAGTCACGTGGTGGACAGTGGTCACACTGTTTTGGCTCATCTGTATACAGCAAGGCACACACTACGCTTCTTAGCTTCTTCGCATTGTCTTATGGGCACAATTTGTCACCAACTAGTAGCAGGGAACAAGATACAGGCGTCTCCCTGGACACATCCAATCCCAATCTCTTCGTGATGTCCTTCCATTCATCCTCACCCCTTCGCAAGTTATAAACCACATTAAATTCTCTCGTAGCGCATATACACACCTAGCCATTAAAATTGCTACACCACGAAGATGACGTGCTACAGACGCCAAATTTAACCGACAAGAAGAAGATGCTGTGATATGCAAATGATTAACTTTTCAGAGCATTCATACAAGGTTGGTGCCGGTGGCGACACCTACAACGTGCTGACATTAGGAAAGTTTGCAACCGATTTCTCATACACAAACACCAGATGACCGGCGTCGCCTGGTGAAACGTTGATGTGATGCATCGTGTAAGGAGGAGAAATGCGAACCATCACGTTTCCGACTTTGATTGAGGTCGGATTGTAGCCTATCGAGATTGCGGTTTATCGTATCGCGACGTTGCCGCTCTCGTTAGTCGAGATCGAATGACTGTTAGCAGAATTTGGAATCGGTGGGTTCAGGAGGGTAATACGGAACGCCGTGCTGGATCCCAACGGCCTCGTATCACTAGCAGTCGAGATGACAGGCATCTTATCCGCATGGCTGTAACGGATCGTGCAGCCACGTCTCGATCCCAGAGTCAATAGATGGGGACGTTTGCAAGACAACAACCATCTGCACGAACAGTTCGACGACGTTTGTAGCAGCACGGACTATCAGCTCGGAGGGATGTCAAAGTTAGCGTAAGGAGGGCTATGCGAGAAGCGTTCAGTGAATTCGAAAGTAAAATTCTATGTACAGACTTGACAGAAAATCCTAGGAAGTTCTGGTCTTACGTTAAATCAGTAAGTGGCTCGAAACAGCATATCCAGACACTCCGGGATGATGATGGCATTGAAACAGAGGACGACACGCGTAAAGCTGAAATATTAAACACCTTTTTCCAAAGCTGTTTCACAGAGGAAGACCGCACTGCAGTTCCTTCTCTAAATCCTCGCACAAACGAAAAAATGGCTGACATCGAAATAAGTGTCCAAGGAATAGAAAAGCAACTGAAATCACTCAACAGAGGAAAGTCCACTGGACCTGACGGGATACCAATTCGATTCTACACAGAGTACGCGAAAGAACTTGCCCCCCTTCTAACAGCCATGTACCGCAAGTCTCTAGAGGAACGGAAGGTTCCAAATGATTGGAAAAGAGCACAGGTAGTCCCAGTCTTCAAGAAGGGTCGTCGAGCAGATGCGCAAAACTATAGACCTATATCTCTGACGTCGATCTGTTGTAGAATTTTAGAACATGTTTTTTGCTCGAGTATCATGTCGTTTTTGGAAACCCAGAATCTACTATGTAGGAATCAACATGGATTCCGGAAACAGCGATCGTGTGAGACCCAACTCGCGTTATTTGTTCATGAGACCCAGAAAATATTAGATACAGGCTCCCAGGTAGATGCTATTTTTCTTGACTTCCGGAAGGCGTTCGATACAGTTCCGCACTGTCGCCTGATAAACAAAGTAAGAGCCTACGGAATATCAGACCAGCTGTGTGGCTGGATTGAAGAGTTTTTAGCAAACAGAACACAGCATGTTGTTATCAATGGAGAGACATCTACAGACGTTAAGGTAACCTCTGGCGTGCCAAAGGGGAGTGTTATGGGACCATTGCTTTTCACAATATATATAAATGACCTAGTAGATAGTGTCGGAAGTTCCATGCGGCTTTTCGCGGATGATGCTGTAGTATACAGAGAAGTTGCAGCATTAGAAAATTGTAGCGAAATGCAGGAAGATCTGCAGCGGATAGGCACTTGGTGCAGGGAGTGGCAACTGTCCCTTAACATAGACAAATGTAATGTATTGCGAATACATAGAAAGAAGGATCCTTTATTGTATGATTATATGATAGCGGAACAAACACTGGTAGCAGTTACTTCTGTAAAATATCTGGGAGTATGCGTGCGGAACGATTTGAAGTCGAATGATCATATAAAATTAATTGTTGGTAAGGCAGGTGCCAGGTTGAGATTCATTGGGAGAGTGCTTAGAAAATGTAGTCCATCAATAAAGGAGGTGGCTTACAAAACACTCGTTCGACCTATACTTGAGTATTGCTCATCAGTGTGGGATCCGTACCAGACCGGGTTGACGGAGGAGATAGAGAAGATCCAAAGAAGAGCGGCGCGTTTCGTCACAGGGTTATTTGGTAACCGTGATAGCGTTACGGAGATGTTTAGCAAACTCAAGTGGCAGACTCTGCAAGAGAGGCGCTCTGCATCGCGGTGTAGCTTGCTCGCCAGGTTTCGAGAGGGTGCGTTTCTGGATGAGGTATCGAGTATATTGCTCCCCCTACTTATACCTCCCGAGGAGATCACGAATGTAAAATTAGAGAGATTAGAGCGCGCACGGAGGCTTTCAGACAGTCGTTCTTCCCGCGAACCATACGCGACTGGAACAGGAAAGGGAGGTAATGACAGTGGCATGTAAAGTGCCCTCCACCACACACCGTTGGGTGGCTTGCGGAGTATGAATGTAGATGTAGAATGTAGATGTAGATTTAGATGTAGACCATGGCTGCGGGTACCCTTGACGGTGCATCACAGACAGGAGCGCCTGCGATGGAGTACTCAACGATGAACCTGGGTGCACTAATGGCAAAACGTCATTTTTTCGGATAAATCCAGGTTCTGTTTACAGCATCATGATGGTAGCATCCGTGTTTGGCGACATCGCGGTGAACGCACATTGGAAGCGTGTATAAGTCATCGCCATAGTGGCGTGTCACCCGGCGTTATGGTATGGGGTGCCATTGGTTACACGTCTCGGTCACCTCTTGTTCTCATTGACGACACTTTGAACAGTGGATGTTACATTTGAGATGTGTTACTACCCGTGGCTCTACCCTTCATTCGATCCCTGCGAAACCCTACATTTCAGCAGGACAATGCACGACCGCATGTTGCAGTTCCTGTACGGGCCTTTCTGGATATAGAAAATGTTCGACTGCTGCCCTGGCCAGCACATTCTCCAGATCTCTCACCAATTGAAAACGTCTGGTCAATGGTGGCAGAACAAATGGCTCGTCACAATACGCCAGTCACTACTCTTGATGAACTATGGTATCGTGTTAAAGCTGCATGGGCAGCTGTACCTGTACATGCCATTCAAGCTCTGTTTGACTGAGTGCCCAGGCGTATCAAGGGCGTTGTCTTGGGTACTGATTTCTCAGGATCTTTGCACCCAAATTGCGTGAAAATGTAATCACATGTCAGTTCTAATACAATATACTTGTCCAATGAATACCCATTTATCATCTGCATTTCTTCTTGGTGTAGCAATTTTAATGGCCAGTAGTGTAGTTCTTCTTCTTTCTCTTCCTCTTCGCCGTGCTATTTCCTCCTGCTTATTCCTCATTATTAGTCCATCACGTGACTGTACTCCCGAGCCGACACTGACCAGCCTACGGGTGCTTGTCTGTCACGCCCTGCTGCACTTAGCACCACTGCATACAGAGCTCACACAGACACACACACACACACACACACACACACACACACACACACACGCACACGCACACGCACACGCACTCGTCATGGACTGCAAGAATCCTGAAGAAACGTATTCCACATACACAGAAGTATCTTAAAATCCTTTGTTCGGGCGATACTTCAATACTGATCATCTTACTGGGACGCTTGTCTGGGTTGATTGGTAGAGGAAATAGGGAAGATACAGAGAAGAGGAAAGCGTTTCGTCATTGGATCGTTTCTTACGTGCAGGCGACGGCAACATGAAAAGGCTGACGTGTCAATGCTACATACAGTACCCTGCACCGAAAACCGTAAGGTGGCTTGCAGCGTATAGATATAGATGTAGACATAGTGTACTGGGCATGTGTGTGAGGCATCGTGTGGAATGCAGTGGCTGAGTCTTCGGCAGCCGCCGTCGACGTACGGCCTGGAGGTGTTTGTTTCCGGTTTTCTGCCCGAAGGCTCTCTTGTTGCTGATATCCGTTTTCCCCAGCACAGGTGGCTGGCTTTGTCGCACGAGTGCCCTCCATTGCTGGGAGCAAGATGTAGTGTAGACCACGCCCTACTGCTTACCCTCGCGGCGTCGTTGTGCGAAGAGAGCCGTGTGTTGCTCACCGCTGGCTGGCGCCTCCCTCCCCCGCCCGTCCTCCGTTTTGGCAGGAGTGCAGCGGCCGTCTGACGCCATGACGCGATGCTCAGATTCCCAATAGTCTATAAAACATTTTTTTGCCTTAACTCTCCAAGATACAAAAGTGATCCACCGTCGCAGTATCGTTCTTGAAAAAGAAATCGTTTGCTTTCGGTGCTCTGCCAGCAGCTGTGTTTGCAGACTAAATTATGAGAATTCAGACGCGTCTATCACGCAAACAACTGTTCTTTTTATTATTCCCAAACATGTTCCAGCACCAGTGACTACTTTTATTCAGACTGTAATGAAGCAAACATATTTTAATTAATAATTATTGTAACGAAATTACTTCTAAAACATTTCGTTTCTAGCTAATATTTCCTTATTTTTCCAGCAATTTGGTTTCTTTACGGCCCTCCGTACATTCTTGTATACCGGTAGTTTTCCAACCGCACCAAATTATGTCGTTATGATTTGGTTTAACGAGTTAACGGCCGACGGCCGCGCCGCAGTGCCAACACCGGTTCCCGTCAGATCACCGAAGTTAAACGCTGTCGGGCTTGGATAGCACTTGGATGACTGAGCGTCCCTATATGCCGAGCGGTGTTGGCAAGCGAAGTCCACTCAGCCCTTTTGAGGTCCATTGACGAGCTACCTCATTGAAGAGTAGCAGTTCCAGTCACGAGAATCGACAACACCTGGAAGAGCGGTGTAGACATCACAACATGCCCCTCCATATCCGCATCCAGCAACGCAAGTCGGCTGAAGATAGCACAGCAGTCCGTCGGTACCGTTGCGCCTTCCGAAGCCTGTTCGGACGGAGTTAAGTTCTTTTGGTTGACGAGTTAACCGGTAGATCCGCCAGGTACTGTGTGCGGAGTTTACGTTAACATTAAAGAGTTAACAAATCACTAAATCTCTGAATGTAAGTCTGCTGCTCAAAAACAGACTGTTTGTAGGCCTCATTTAGGTATAACAACCATTACTTGCGACATTTTTGCATTTCAGACAACTCAATGTAAATGTATTATACTGATGGCACAAAGGTGCTGAAAAATGTTTGGAAATTTATGAGCAATTGATTGTTGTTTGCGTAATAGGTGGAACTCACTGCCCATAATTTATAGAAAAGTGCAAAACAAGGGACAGGTTACATTATGAGACATATTTTATAATGGTTGCTAAATAACGTAATTTAGGAATATATTTGTCATCATACAGCCACTGATATGATGCGGTAGACTGCACCGGCACAGCCGCGACTCCTCTGAAAGCGCGCATCTAAGCCTACAAACACCAGGACACGTTACGTTTCCCACAAACAAATTAGTTTCTGCTCAGCTTCTTCCCTTATGTAGTACACCAGTAGTTTCAGACTTCGCCTGGCCACCTTGCGGGTGCTGTGCAACTTCAGTTGAGTAGTGAAGCTGCCACTTTACGGCCTTCCAACCCGTCTCTTTCTCTTGTAAGACTTTACTCCTCTCGGGATACCCAAAATAAAGTAATAACACTGACTTCTCTGAAATTTTATAAGCTTTTGTCGGCACCAACATTGCATTTTAGTAAATCTTGGGTAAGGAAAAAAAAACAAAATAAGATTACTAGAAAAACTAAACTAAACTCCACCCGAACAGGGCGTGAAGGTCCAACGGTAGCGACCCGTCGCCGTGTCATCCTCAGCCCAAAGGCGTCACTGGATGCGGATTATGGAGGGGGGGGGGAGGGGGGTTGGCGCACGTGGTCAGCACACCGGTCTCCCGGTCGTATGTCAGTTTACGAGGCCGGAGCCGCTACTTCTGAATCAAGTAGCTCCTCAGTTTGCCTCACAAGGGCTGAGTGCACCCCGCTTGCCAACAGCCCTCGGCAGACCGGATGGTCACCCATCCAAGCCCGACAGCGCTGAACTTCAGTGATCTGACGGGAACCGGTCTTACCAGTGCGGCAAAGCCGTTGGCAAAATAAGATTACACGAAAACTAAATGAAATCTTGTGTATTACAAGATTAGATTACAAAATATACATATATATTAGAAAGGAATTGAAAATATTTGATATAAACGAAAAGGCTGAAGAAAATTAACAAAATTGGATATCTCATCTGTTGCGAAGAGTACCTACAATTTTTGATAACATGTTGCGCATGGTAAAAGATGCATTCGAAGACCAGCAAAAAATATGCAAACACGAAATGTAACTCCAGCAGGCCGAGTAAGGCATAAAGGATGACAGGAGAATGAGAAAATGAAAACAAGCAAATTGTAATGCTTGTCTTGAAGGGGATCAGTGGTGCTATGTGATGCAATATTTCTAAGAACAGACTCTGTATTCTGGAATTATAGTACATCTACCCTTCTTCTGTAGCAGATACCAATTTTTGCATGACCTCTAGTATGTGACAAAAGACAAATAAATAAATAGCCAGAATCACTCCTCTTTCTTGCTGAAGTGCCTCTACACTTACGACGGGTACACCCAACAAACCGGTCCGCCAACTCCTTTAGACAAGTGCTGTGTTTCGGCGTATGTTACTCAATGACCCCTATCTTCGACGTGCGCTCAGCCACGGACGATATTCCGGCACGACTCTGCCCGTTGCCTGGCGTTTCCCTGCGAGCAGCTGCCATCACGCTGCTCGCTGCTGGTGACGTGAGTCTAATTCTGTTGTTCATAAGTTAAGGCAGTAAAATAGTAGAAAACTGATTGTCGATTATATTTTTATTGCAACAAATACATTCCTTGTGACACGAAGGAGAAGCACACCCCGAAATACTGTGACAACGAGGGAGTAGCATCCACCTGTACCGGCGTAGAACCGTTAGGCAATTTCTGCGCCGGAAAGGCACGAGAAGCTGTACAGTTCATGTATTATTCATCACGACGGTGCGTCCCTTCGACGTAAAATCAGTGGAGTCCTCATTGCCCCTTCTCACAAGCCAAAGACTTGTCATCTTTCCATACAGTCAGTGCACAAGGAAGTGTACGCCGTTATCCGTAAGAAAGAAAAGTCACTATTATAAATACATGTTTACATGAAAATACAAGTTGTTATTAAATGCTTAATAAAATCGCCGCTATTATCGATTATAGCTTGTCACCTTAGCCCTCTCTCCGGTAAATCATCCACGTTTCCAACCTCTAAATATTGTTTGACCCACTTCTTAACGAATGTCTTTGACTTTCTAAGAATTTTAGCAGCAGTTCCATACGAAAGTTTTGGTCCTTTTGGATGATTTACATGCAGCACTGCCTAGTGAGGCTTCATATGTTTTGCACTCGTTTAAGAGTGCAACTGACGAAGCAAAACATTCAACTCTCGCATTGTCCATCTACACACTGTGCTAAAGCGCACTGATTACAGATTCGAGACCTCTACGAGAGATATCGTTGCGTACGTTACATTTAAAATTATGGCGTACACGTTCTTGTGGAACTGACTGTAACTACAACGCCAGATTCTGGGCATATCGCAAACTCTTTTCCTATCTCATTTTTCCGTTTTACCCACGCGACTGTGGAGCGAAATGACCTGTAACCTGCATTTTACCCAAGACCACTCCGCGTTCAAGAACAGAATGAAGCTGTACCTCTCATCATTCACGTGGCTTCCCTTCTCGCCATATCCCAGATGATTTCCTTCTGTCCAACGAGGAAGCAGTAAGTCTGTCATAGAGTCAACACTATCCACACTTTTCTCGTAGTTTCCTATTTTGGTTTCTTATTGCCATCTCAGTTGGTGGTCTTAGCCTACTATGTCTCGCTCTCCCACTGAACAGTCAACTTCTTCTCAACATTTATTCCTTTTGTTCTGCTACCGTGTCTGTTTAACCCTTAACATTCCAAGCATAAGTCGTCAATGTTGTTTACCAAGCGGGCGTCTTCTGGGACCCAATGTTTTGTTCTTAATTTCTCAACACAGTAGTGTAGAAGGTTATTCAAATTAGGTTCTTTCGATATCTGAAAGTATATTTAAATTGCATAAGCGCTGTTGACGTGTCGCTTCGTCGTCAAATCTAAAACTTAAGAATACATGCCATTGCATGACAGCAGCGAAAAAAAAAATTAAAAAAAACTGCACGACGAATATTTTTTCTGTTGTCCACATTTCAGATACTGATACATTTCGGCAGCGAAGAGTTCCAGCAATTAGTAGCGTACCAAGAAACACTCTCAGTTTGGCAGAATCTACATTTTTCCGCTCTGTTCAGGCAGCATCTGCATTGTAGTGCTGAACAACGCATGGTGCTCCAACATTGGTGGAAGTGCATATATTATCTACAATTTGCCCATCAAAGAACGTGTTGAAGACTTCAGACATTGCGCGTGCGAGATCATATGTATTTGTCAAGCCCAGAAGATCCTTTGACAACGCTATATTGACGACAGCGAGTCACGGGGGGACACTGAACCTGTCCATTTTCGTCGTGAATTTGCGGCAACCTCATCTACTTCTTCGAAATCCCCACCATAATTTTCACTGACAATATCACTTTCTTCTAAATTCATTTCAAGGTTATCGTCCACTTCTGACGCATCTAGTTTTGGAATATAATCCTCATAATATTTGCTCACGATATCTGCTGGGCCGCTGAGACCACATCCAACCAGCATTCGAAGAATACCATCATCTGAGATTTGCTTGCGGGCCATTTTGAAAATTGATACCGTCGACATGATGAAATCTAGCAAAAAAATCCGTCAAAATATCTTAGTATAACGAGCGGGGTCCTTTCAGGACCCAAAGTGTGGTTTTATTTTTTCAATACTGTTTTTGACGAATGCATCGTAGATCTAATTACGTAATATACTTTTTAAACAGATGCAGGACACATATAAGAGTCAAGAATAAATTGGTTCTTACAGTTGCAGCAGAATCACCAAAAATCACTCCCTGTTGTCGCTTCAGGATCCTCCTTGGTATGTTAAGGATTTACACAATGCAACAATTGAAACAAATCTTCAGTTTAGGAAAGAAATTAAACAGCACAATTCTAGCACATTGGATCACCAATCACAGCTATCAATTATAAATTTTCACCAATCACCAGAAATTTTACCTCCACCAAGTTGTATCTCAGTCCTAGGTAATTGCATTGATGAATTAAAGTCACCCAACCCAGTTGACATAATCTGCCTCTCTGAACACCGTGTGACCACTGGTATAGGAACTAGGCCTAAGCACAATGAGAAACTCAGACAGGAGAGTACTGCAAATGTTAGAATAAGGAAAGGTTCTCATAAAAGTATAATTAAAAATAATGTAAGTATATTTCATCAAAATATTGGGAGTTTAAAGAATAAAGTAGATGAGCTTCTGGTTTGTTTAGAAGATTTAGAAGCTGAGAATGAAATAGATATACTATGCCTGTCTGAGCTTCACATTGTTACTGATATGGATAAGGTAAATGTAAGTGGATATAAGCTCTCTGCACATGTAATGAGAGAAAATATGGAGAAAGGAGGAGTTGCCATATATGTCAAAAGTTATCATTGTGCAAAAAGTATAGAAACAAACAAGTTTTGTGTAGAGAAACATATAGAAGCATGTGCCTGTGAGCTTAAATTAAATAAAGGCACATTTATAATTGTAACTGTATATAGGTCCCCATCAGGAAATTTTCATCTATTTCTGAAAAATTTGGACTCCTTGTTGTGCTATCTGTCAGACAGGGAGAAGCAAATTATTATTTGTGGGGACTTCAATGTAGATTCTCTGAAAGAGGGTAATAGGAAAAATGACCTTGAACTATTACTCGGTTCTTTCAATTTGACACCCGTTATTGATTTTCCTACTCGGGTGGTAAAGGATAGCAGCTCACTGGTAGATAACTTCTTTATAGACCAAGATAAGTTTAACCAGATAAATGCTCAGCCTGTTGAGAATGGTCTTTCTGATCATGGTGCACAGCTAGTTACAATATATGACATAGCTCCATTCAGCAATACTAAACAGTCCTCCAAAGTAGTACGTCCAGTCAACGATTTAACAATTGCAAATTTCAGGGAAAGCCTACAGCAGTTAGACTGGGATGAGGTGTACCGTGAACCTGATGCCAATTTAAAATATAATTTATTTCATGACATTTTTGTAAATGCATTTGAAAACTGCTTCCCCAAGAAAATAGTTAAATATACTCATAAGAAACCTTGTAACAAACCATGGCTTACTAAGGGTATAAAAATATCTTGTAACCGGAAAAGGGAAATGTATCTGACAGCAAGAAAGAGTAGTGACCCAGAAACTATCAAAAATTATAAAAACTACTGTGTTATATTAAGAAAAGTTATTAAAAAATCCAGGAGTATGTGTATCATGTCTGAAATCAGCAACTCTGATAATAAAATTAAAACAATTTGGAATATTATTAAAAGAGAAACAGGTCAACCAAGAGCAGAGGAAGACAGTATTACCATCAAATTGAATGAAAACTTTACGAACAAAAAGTCAGAAGTTGAAAATATTTTTAATAATCATTTTCTAAATGTTGTGGATATAGTAGGATCCAGGTGTTCATTAGAAGATGCTAGGCTGTTAATGGAAGAGGCCATACCTATGCAATTTGATACAATTGAAATCTCACCCACTTCTCCCTCTGAAATTAGGAAAATAATAAACTTGCTTAAAAGCAAAAACTCACATGGAATTGATGGCATTTCCAGCAAAATACTAAAAGCTTGTTCTCAACAGATAAGTAAGATTCTCAGCCACCTGTGTAATAGCTCTCTGGAACAGGGCATTTTCCCTGATAGACTGAAATATGCTATTGTTATACCTTTGAATAAAAAGGGGGATAGATCTGATGTCAACAATTACCGTCCAATCTCCCTTCTAACAGCTTTATCCAAAATATTTGAGAAAGTAATGTATTCAAGAGTAGCTTCACATATCTGTAAAAATGAAGTACTAACAAAATGTCAGTTTGGTTTCCAGAAAGGTTTTTCAACAGAAAATGCCATATATGCTTTCACCAGTCAAATTTTGAATGATCTGAATAACCGAACACCACCCATTGGGATTTTTTGTGATCTCTCAAAGGCTTTTGATTGTGTAAATCACGAAATTCTGCTAGACAAGCTCAAGTATTGTGGCATGAGTGGGACAGTGCACAAATGGTTTAATTCGTACCTAACTGGAAGAGTGCAGAAAGTTGAAATAAGTAGTTCTTGTAACATGCAAAGATCAGCACATTCCTCAAACTGGGGAACTATCAAGAATGGGGTTCCACAAGGGTCAGTCTTGGGTCCTTTGTTGTTCTTATTATATATTAATGACTTGCCATTCTATATTCATGAAGAGGCAAAGTTAGTTCTCTTTGCAGATGATACAAGTATAGTAATCACACCTGACAAACAAGAATTAACTGATGAAAGTGTCAATACTGTCTTTCAGAAAATTACTAAGTGGTTCCTTGTAAACGGACTCACACTGAATTTTGATAAGACACAGTACATACAGTTCCGTACAGTGAATGGTATGACGCCATTAATAAATATAGACCTTAATCAGAAGCATATAGCTAAGGTAGAATATTGCAAATTTTTAGGTGTGTCCATTGATGAGAGATTAAATTGGAAGAAACACATTGATGATCTGCTGAAACGTTTGAGTTCAGCTACTTATGCAATAAGGGTCATTGCAAATTTTGGTGATAAACATCTTAGTAAATTAGCTTATTACGCCTATTTTCACTCATTGCTTTCATATGGCATCATATTTTGGGGTAATTCATCACTGAGGAATAAAGTATTTATTGTACAAAAGCGTGTAATCAGAATAATAGCTGGAGTCCACCCAAGATCATCCTGCAGACATTTATTTAAGGATCTAGGGATATTCACAGTAGCTTCTCAGTATATATACTCTCTTATGAAATTTGTTATTAACAACCAAACCCAATTCAAAAGAAATAGCAGTGTGCATAACTACAATACTAGGAGAAAGGATGATCTTCACTATTCAAGATTAAATCTAACTTTGGCACAGAAAGGGGTGAATTATACTGGCACTAAAGTCTTTGGTCACTTACCAAATAGTATCAAAAGTCTGACAGATAACCAACAAGTATTTAAGAAGAAATTAAAAGAATTTCTGAATGACAACTCCTTCTACTCCATAGAGGAATTTTTAGATATAAATTAACAAAAAATAAATAAAAAAATAAAGAAAAACAAAAAAACACAATAAAATAAAGTTGTTATATTAACTTAAGTATGTTGTTAAATTAACCTAATTATGTCATGTATTGGAAAATTCGACTCGTTCCACATCATTACGAAATATCGTATTCATGATCCATGGAACTAGTATTAATCTAATCTAATCTAATCTAATCTAATCTAACAAGAATTACTTATCTTAACTTCCAGATATTCAGTGCTATATACTCTGCTGTCCAAAAGTAAAGCAACAAACAGAAATTTTGCAAGGTTGCGTTTATTTTGCCACTAAACAGCGTAAACAGTGGTAATAAAGTAGAAACAAAGTAAAGAACAGAAAACATAAACAACTGGAACATGCATAACAGTAAACAAAAATGTTCTTCGTTTTTTCCGACTTAACGGATTTGCACACACATTGCGACAACGCGTTAATGTGCTCAGCAGGGTTGTGACCACGTGTAGCTGCAACACAGGCCTGACAACGATGAGACATGCTGTGAGTGCCGGCCGCGGTGGCCGTGCGGTTCTAGCGCTGCGGTCCGGAACCGCGGGGCTGCTACGGTCGCAGGTTCGAATCCTGCCTCGGGCATGGATGTGTGTGATGTCCTTAGGTTAGTTAGGTTTAAGTAGTTCTAAGTTCTAGGGGACTGTTGACCTAAGATGTTAAGTCCCATAGTGCTCAGAGCCATTTGAACCATTTGAACCATGCTGTGAGTGATGTCATCAGTCTCATGTTGAGGCAATAACGCCCGTTCTCCCTGCAGAGCTGCTCACAAGTCTTGGAGAGTGGTTGGCGGGTACTGACGCAATGCAACCTGTCTCTCTAGTGCATCCAGGACATGCTCTATGGGATTCAAATCGGGAGAGCGAGCAGGTCACGCCATGTGTGCAATATCTTACGTTTCCAAATAAACATCAACGTTGCGTGCTCTATGAGGTCGAGCATTATTGTCCATCAGTACGAAGTCCGAGCCCACACCACCTCGCAGTAACCGCACAAGACGTCCAAAGATCTCGTCGGGATACCTGACGGCAGTTAAACCTTACTGTTTCACTCGTACAGCCTCATGAAGAGGTGTTCGAGTGGTCAACATAATCCCTGCTCACACTGTTAAGGACCCTCCTCGATATCGGTCTCTTTCCACAATGTTTGGATTCCGAAATCGTGTTCCACCTACCCTCCAAATGCGAATGCGTCGACAATCACTCTCCAGACCAAATCGGAACTCATCTGCGAAATACCATTGACTCACTCTTCGACCGCCCAGGTGGCATGTTGACGACTCTACTCTAGACGTTCCTTCTGTGAAGACGCATCAGAGTTACACATACAGAAGATCTCCGACTATAAAGACCGCTCTACTGAAGCTTTCTATACACTGTTTGTCTCGATCAACACGTCCAATAGATGCTGCGAGGTCAGATGCCAGCTGCAGTACTAAGGCGGTACGACCATTTCTCTCCAGTGTGACACGTGGTCGGCAATGCTCTGGTCTTGGGGATACTGTTTCTGTCTCTTGTCGCCATATACGAGAACCAACAGAACGATTCACATTAAGGCTTCGGGCCACGTCAGTTAGTGACTGTTGTGCTTCCATTCTCCTTATGGCCCTCCACCGCAGAAAGTCTTCTGTGTGCTATGTTGTGAAGTGGCCGTGTGGTTAAAGGCGCTGCAGTCTGGAACCACAAGACCGCTACGGTCGCAGGTTCGAATCCTGCCTCGGGCATGGATGTTTGTGATGTCCTTAGGTTAGTTAGGTTTAAGTAGTTCTAAGTTCTAGGGGACTAATGACCTCAGCAGTTGAGTCCCATAGTGCTCAGAGCCAGCCATTTGTGCTATGTTGCACCGTCTGTGACTGTATACACAACGATTGTGGATGTGGGACTACCCGGCAAACGCTACTCCATTTCATAGGTGCCCTGACGTCATCGGAGACGTTGTCGTCCACTCACCTGAATGCCATCTTCTATGAAGAGTACGAATGTACGGAAATTTGTTGACATTTTGTATGATTATACAGTGAAATAGACACAACACGGGTAAATAGCGGTTTGTTGCTTTAATTTTGGGTACAAGTGTATATATTGAAACTTTTATTATTATTATTAGTGAATGTCTCCGTAGGAGAACGTTAAGAAGATGATTTAGAATCTTTCTTAGGGTTCTTCTTATTTTCCCAATATCTCTTCATTTTCTCCCCGAAGGTTTTGTTTCTTTCTTCAGACCACTTTGCTTGGTATGGCTTTGGTTCAGTCTCTGGAATAAGCTTCCACTTACCAATTTTGCTTCTGAATGTTCCCCTGTCTGATGTGTTTGTTACGTCATCTCTTGCGTTTTTCAAATCCTTCTTAACTTCAGTTACCCAAGGTACTGATGCTTTAAGGGATGTCACATAGTCCGACAGACGTTTAGTTAGTCTGTTTCCAGGTTATCGTCTAGGTGTCCATAGAACTTAAGTCGTCTCTCTCTGATGTCAGTTTCAATGTTTGATACTTTTTCTGTTCTCTCGATTGTTTGCAGTCTGTATCCATCTTGTGTGCAAAGTGGTCCCAGAAATTTTCTAATAATCTTTCTCTCTAGTTTCTTAATTTCTTGTAAATTTAGTTTTCGATTTAATGACAGTGTTTCACTTGAGTATAAGACTGTCAGTTTGACTATTGTGTTGTAGCGTCTGATTTTAGTGCCTTTTGACAGGCATTTTTTCTTACACAAATTTGAAACTAGCGCGGATGCTTTTTTGGTTTTCTGCAGTCTGTTTTTTGTGCTATTTTTTTTCAAGTCCTGTTGGTTCAATAATTTCACAGAGGTACTCAAAGTGTTTGACTCTCTTGATTTCACCATTTTTAAGTTCCGGAATGTCTAACTTTGAACACATGAATTCTGTCTTCCCAAAAGCGATTTGCAGGCCAACTTTCTCTGCACATTCTCTGAGGGTCTCAATTTGTTGCACTGCTGTTTCTTCGCTGGTGGTTAAATTCACCAAGTCATCAGCAAACTATAGGTATCGAACGTTCAATTTTTCTTGACCTCTTTCTAGTTCGGTGGCTTCGAAAAGTTTTGTTTTCTTAATTCCATTTCGCATTCTTGCATTACTTTCTCTAAAACTGTGTTGAATAATGGTGGCGAGTTCTCATCTCCTTGTCTTACTCCTGTTTTAACTAAGAATGATTCCGATATTTCACCTATGAATTTTTTTCTTCTTCTTCTTCGCGGATGGATCACTTAGGACCACGGGTAATCAACATTTGTTGCCCTTCCTTTTCGCCCAGTATTCCTTCATAAACAAGGAATGGGTCAGCTTTCGTTGCGTAGACCACGTATGTCGGTTAGTTTTTCTCTCTTCTTCCTCAAAATCCCGTGTGTTTGTGATTTCTCTGATTTCATTTCTATCGTGTAGATTTGGAGACCCTAATTCTCTCAGGTCTTTTTCTGTCTGTTTGTACCAGTTCGGTCTTGTAGTTTTGTTGTTTAAAAATGTAGGGATTTTGTGCGTTAACCTGTTTGAGTCCATTCTTTCTAAATGCCCCATGAATTGGATTCTTCTCATGCGCATTGTGTCTGTTATTTTGGAGATATTTTTATATATTTCTGCGTTGGGCTTTGGATAATACACACCATCTTTAGTTCTTGGTCCTAGGATTTTCCTCATTATTTTACGTTCTTTCACTTCTAATTCCTCTTCTAGTGTTCTGTGTTGAAGGTTTAGTGTCTCAGATGCGTAGAGAGCTTCGGGTTTAATTACTGTTTTGTAGTGTCGTATTTTGCAGTTCCACGAGAGACTCTTTTTGTTGTAGATGTTTTTTGTTAATTGAAACGCCGTCTCCATTTTCTGGACTCTTGATCTGACAGATTTCTTTTCATTACAATTTTCTGCAATCCATTCACCTAAATATTTAAATTCTTTTACTCGAGAGATGTAGTTATTTAATTTTAATCCTTTTTTATTTTTAATTTTATTATTATTATTGTTATTATTGTTATGACATATTTTCCACATGGTTGTTGTTGTTGTTGTTGTTGTGGTCTTCAGTCCTGAGACTGGTTTGATGCAGCTCTCCATGCTACTCTATCCTGTGCAAGCTTCTTCATCTCCCAGTACCTACTGCAACCTACATCCTTCTGAATCTGTTTAGTGTATTCATCTCTTGGTCTCCCTCTACGATTTTTACCCTCCACGCTGCGCTCCAGTACTAAATTGGTGATCCCTTGGTGTCTCAGAACATGTCCTACCAACTGATCCCTTCTTTTTGTCAAGTTGTGCCACAAACTTCTCTTCTCCCCAATCGTATTCAATACCTCCTCCTTAGTTATATGATATACCCATCTAATCTTCAGCATTCTTCTGCAGCACCACATTTCGAAAGCTTCTATTCTCTTCTTGTCCAAACTAGTTATCGTCCATGTTTCACTTCCATACATGGCTACGCTCCATACAAATACTTTCAGAAACGACTCCCTGACACTTAAATCTACACCCGATGTTAACAAATTTCTCTTCTTTAGAAACTCTTTCATTACCATTACCAGTCTACATTTTATATCCTCTCTACTTCGATCATTATCTGTTATTTTGCTCCCCAAATAGCAAAACTCTTTTACTACTTTAACTGTCTCATTTCCTAATCTAATTCCCTCAGCATCGTCCGACTTAATTCGACTACATTCCATCATCCTCGTTTTGCTTTTGTTGATGTTCATCTTATATCCTCCTTTCATGACACTGTCCATTCCGTTGAATTGCTCTTCCAAAACCTTTGCTGTCTCTGACAGAATTACAATGTCATTGGCGAACCTCAAAGTTTTTATTTCTTCTCCATGGATTTTAATACCAACTCCGAATTTTTCTTTTGTTTCCTTCACTGCTTGCTCAATATACAGATTGAATAACATCTGGGACAGGCTACAACCCTGTCTCACTCCCTTACCAACCACTGCTTCCCTTTCATACAAATTGCAATGTTGACTGACTAAGGATGTACCGTTAGATGTAAAGGGGTGGGGAGAGAGGAGCTTCAGCCACCAATCATGGCAGGTGAAACAAAAGAGTAAAGAAACAACGTCAGATCCCGTTCGTATGCTGATGTACAAGATGGGCGGCAAGTAGCTCTGCAATCTGTGGCTGTTCCAGATAGTAAGAGGTTGTACCAACCCAGTAGGACGCCATTGCATTTGCGCCGAAACAGAATTCCGGCCGTCGCCCCACATCACTTGCGGCACGGGTACTCGGGAACTGAGACGCGCCCGATGGCGTACCGGCGCGGTGTTTGGGCATAGCCCGGCCCTCGCTGGTAATTGGGTTAACGAGCTGTTTGCGCCGCGTGCAGGAGGGGGCGTGGCCCGCCACGCTGCCGGTAACCGCATTTGGCTGCCGGCCCCCCTGCCCCCCTGCCCCCCTGCCCCCCTGCCGCACGGCCCCCAGGGCTACAGAATTGTGGTCCCCGGCCCTGCCCCTGGCCCTGATCGATACGACGCCAGACGCGGGCTTGCCCGTGTCTGTCTGACGAGCGCTGCCGCTATTCTCGCCTCGCCTCGCGTCCTAATTGCCAGCGATCGTGCGCCAGACGGGCATAATGGCGACGCGCACCCAACACGGCAAGTCAGGCCACGCGATACTGAGGCGCCGGCGAGAGCTCGTGTCCAACCTAGTCTACCCCACCCTACCGTACCCTACCCCATACCACTCCACTAGTGGTACGCATGCTTGACTACAGGGCGGTCGGTCCGTGTTCTGCTCACTCCTCTCCACGACCAGTACCAGCGCCACCGACGGCAATGTAAAGTAGGCTGCTGGTGGAGGGTGGAGGGTGTCTCTCTAACACCGACTACTTCTCAAGTCCCACCACACACATCGAGTTTTCCAAAAAAAACTGTCACCTTTACTAAACACAGCTTTCCGAAACGCCTTCACAGAAAAAAGGCGAATTACACTAATGGCCATTACAATTGCTACACCACGAAGATGACGTGCTACAGACGCCAAATTTAACCGACAAGAAGAAGATGCTGTGATATGCAAATGATTAGCTTTTCAGATCATTCGCACAAAGTTGGCGCCGGTGGCCACACATACAACGTGCTGGCATGAGGAAAGTTTCCAACCGATTTCTCATACACAAACAGCAGTTGACCGGCATTGCCTGTTGAAAGGTTGTTGCGATGCCTCGTGTAAGGAGGAGAAATTCGTACCATCACGTTTCCGACTTTCATAAAGGTCGGATTGTAGCCTGTCGCAATTGTGGTTTATAGTATCGCGACATGGCTGCTCGCGTTGGTCGAGATCCAATGACTGTTAGCAGAATATGGAATCGGTGGGTTCAGGAGGGTAATACGGAACGCTGTACTGGATCCCAACGGCCTCGTATCACTAGCAGTCGAGATGACAGGCATCTTATCCGCATGGTTGTACCGGATCGTGCAGCCACGTCTCGATCCCTGAGTCAACAGATGGGGACGTTCGCAAGACAACAACCATCTGTAGGAACAGTTCGACGACGTTTGCAGTAGCATGGTCTATCAGCTCGGAGACCATGGCTGCGGTTACCCTTGATGCTGCATCACAGACAGGAGCGCCTGCGATGGTGCGCTCAACGACGAACCTGGGTGCACGAATGGCAAACGTCATTTTTTCGGATGAATCCAGGTTCTGTTTACAGCATCATGATGGTCGCATCCGTGTTTGCGACATCGCGGTGAACGCACATTGGAAGTGTGTATTCAACATCGCCATACTGGCGTATCCACCGGCCTGATGGTACGGGGTGCCATTGATTACACGTCTCGGTCACCTCTTGTTCGTACTGACGGCACTTTGAACAGTGGACGTTACATTTCAGATGTGTTACGACCCGTGGATCTACCCTTCATTCGATCCCTGCGAAACCCTACATTTCAGCAGGATAATGCACGACCGCATGTTGACGGTCCAGTACGGGCCTTTCTGGATACAGAAAATGTTAGACTGCTGCCCTGGCCAGTACATTCTCCAGATCTCTCACCAATTGAAAACGTCTGGTCAATGATGGCCGAGCAACTGGCTCGTCACAATACGCCAGTCACTATCTTAATGAACTGTGGTATCGTGTTGAAGATGCATTGGCAGCTGTACCTGTACACACCATCCAAGCTCTGTTTGACTCAATGTCCAGGCGTATCAAGGCCATTATTACGCCCAGAGGTGGTTGTTCTGGGTACTGATTTCTCAGGATCTATGTACCCAAATTGCGTGAAAATGTAATCACATATCAGTTCTAGTATAATATATTTGTCCAATGAATACACGTTTATCATCTGCATTTCTTCTTTGTGTAGCAACTTTAATGGCCAGTAGTGTAAATAGTCCAGAATTCGAATCAAGAACAGCTGCCAACATGAGTAACGTAGGAGTAGATATCCTCGGAGTAGTGAAGCAAGTTAAATCACTTAATAAAAGCAAGTCGTCTGGTCCAGACAGTATACCAATTAGGTTCCTTTCAGAGTATGCTGATGCATTAGCTCCATACTCCAATCATATACAAACGTTCGCTCGACGAAAGATCCGTACCCAAGGACTGGAAAGTTGCACTGGTCACACCAACATTCAAGAAAGGTAGTAGAAGTAATCCACTAAATTACACGCCCGTATCATTAACGTCGATATGCAGTAGGATTTTGGAACATATATTTGTAATTACAATGAAATGAACGCCCTTAGCTGGTTATAGGCGTTGACATACGTCAACGGCGACAGATGAAAATGTGTGCCCCGACCGGGACTCGAACTCGGGATTTCCTGCTTACATGGCAGACGCTCTATCCATCTGAGCCACCGAGGACACAGAAGATAGCGCGACTGCAGGGATTTATCTCTGGCACGCCTCCCGCGAAACCTACATTCTCAACGTATTGTCCCGCACTACATTCGTAGTGTCCCCGCCCATTATACTCATTACTCGCGGCGCGTTGCCGGTTCCCATAAGAGTTCGGGCACTGTTTGTGCATTCGCACAGAAGAAGAAGATGGTCAAGTGGCCGGCGAGCCTTAACTATATATTTACTAAGATGGTATGTGTTATTTCGGACATGTCCGAAAGAACAGATACCATCTTAGTAAATACATATATTTGTGTGCGAACATTATTAATTACCTCGAAGGAAACGGTTTATTGACACGCAGTCAACACGGATTTAGAAAACATCGTTCTTGTGAACTAGCTCTTTACTCGCACGAAGTGTTGAGTGCTATACGCAAGGGATTTCAGATTGATTCCATATTTCTGGATTTCCGGAAGGCTTTTGACGCTGTACCACACAAGCGGCTTGTAGTGAAATTGTCTCCCTACGGAATATCGTCTCAGTTATATGACTGGATTCGTCATTTACTGTCAGAGCTGTGACAGTTCGTAGTAATTGATGAAAAGTTATCGAATAAAACAGAAGTGATTTCTGGCGTGCCCCAAGTTATAGGCCCTTTGCTGTTCCTTATCTATGTAAACGATTTGGGAGACAAAATGAGCAGCTGTCTTAGGTTGTTTAGAGATGACGCTATCGTTTATCCACTATTAAAGTCGTCATAAGATCAAAACAAATTGCAAAAGATTTACAAAAGATATATAAATGGTGTGAAATTGGCAATTGACCCTAAATAACGAAAAGTGTGAGGTCATCGACATGAGTGCAAAAAAGAATTCGTTTAACTTCGGTTACACGATAAATCAGTCTAATCTAAAGACCGTAAATTCAACTAAATACCTAGGAATTATAGTTAGAACAACTTAATTTGGAAGGAACACATAAAAATGTGAAACTTCTATGTTTAATATCTGAAACTGCTGATTCAACTGGTTAAACTTCTACGTTTTTACTTAAACTGCTGAATGCATACTGAATGTTCCGAGACTGCTAAGTGAAATTAAATGTACTGTCTCTTTACTTGTTTTTATGATTTCAACACTGACCTACCGAATTTGCCCTGACAAATACGACTCAGACTTATTCTATGCATACACAAACGCAACGCAATCTGACTGCAAATAATTAACGCAAGAGAATGGCCCTGAATTAAAAGAAATCGTAACAATAACCCATACATTTCATAAGTCACTTACCTCACAGAAAATCCTCATGACACGAACTACGGCAAATACAGCAAGCAGAACTACAGCCAGCTAAATAAAAAGATTCTAACTACTGTAGGTTCTAACTACTATTAAGCATGTCGTTAGCGAAAGAAAGATTCTGTTGCAGAGCAAAGATCGTATTTAGCAGACTTTACCCTAATCATGTGACATCCAGCTCCAAAAATTTTACAATCGTCAATAATTCCATTATCCAAGCGTTGGCAAATACATCCATCTAAATTCTACAATCCATTTCCAACCAATACTAAATCCCCACGACGGACACACGCCCAGACCGTCCGCTCTCGCTAACACTGCTAACTTCCATCACTGCTAACTTAACACTCAACTGCGAGTCCGTCCAACCACAGGGTCTCTTACAGAGTGCGCACAGCGCTGTCAGTGGTATTAATGCAGTCTATAGCGCTGCCAACATACAAATATATAAGCAGGCTACTCACAAATGTTGTGGGGGAGGTTAAAGAAAGACTGTGATTTATTGGCAGGACACTTAGTAAATGTAACAGATCCGCTAAAGAGACTGCCCACACTACGCTTGTCCGTCCTCTTTCAGAATACTGATGCGCGGTGTGGGATCCTTACTAGATAGGATTGACGGATTACATCGAAAAAGTTCAAATAAGGACAGCACGTTTAGTATTATCGCGAAATAGCGGAGAGTGTGTCACTGAAATGATACAGGATTTGGAATGGACATCATTAAAACAAAGGCTCTTTTCGTAGCGACAGAATCTTCTCACTAAATTCCAATCACCAACTTTCTCCTCCGAATGCGAAAATATTTTGTTGACGCCGACCTACATAGGGCGAAACGATCAACACGATAAAATGAGGGAAATCAGAGCTCTTACGGAAACATAGGTGTTCGTTATTTCTGCGCGCCACACGAGACTGGAATAATAGAGAATTGTGAAGGTGGATCGATGAACTCTCTGCCAGGCACTTAAATGTGATTTGCAGAATATACATGTAGATGTACATGTAGATACTGTAACATTACCCTATTTACCTGCACAAATGTGCCGTCGGTAGCTGAACCTTCGTCGAATCTGGCTGACAAGTGGTTATCTAAAGTAGGCTGTTTCAGATGATGTTGTCCACTCCAGGTTTACAGTCCAAAACGCTTTAATTGCACTTTGATATTAAATAACCTACTGTTTATGGCCATACCGAGTCTCCTTCACTGCTGTTTATGTACAGATAATGGGTGAGTTTTTAACGTCACCGCCTGATAATTGGGATATAATTATTTTACTTGCAATTAATATCAATGGCAATTTCGGGTTGTGAACTATACTTATATTAAAAAGAAAACCAATAGCGGCAACGTTAAAAGAAACTGGGGCCTCTTTCATTAAATGACTAACTTAATCCAAAACTTTTACGGAAGTTAATGCAATATCTTCTGAAAGCAGCACCGGTGCACGGTTTTGCTTGGAGAGCAAATCTTTTGGTAAGAATTTGTTACTGACCGTGAATTTAAATATGTTTCCTTGCAGAAATTTGTATTAAACTGATTATCGGACTTTGAAATACTAAAATGATTGCAGGTCCTATCGTATTTCACAAACAAAAGACTACAGCGCATGAAATGGAACACACGAACTACAATAACCAAAAGAAATGCTTCCGTATTTAAGAAAACACACAAAATTATGAATCTGTAAAGGGAGGACAGGTTAGTAAGTGAAATATGGTTTAACTTTAACAGTACATTTTAAAGAAATAAAAGTCAACTTACACTATTCCACACAACCTAACACTTAAAACAATCATCCTCTATGTGAAACCCGCGATATTCAAATGCACGCTCTAGACATTCTGATTTCTGATAAAAGTTCCAGCTTTAAATAATCAAGTAATAGTCCAAGGAAGATCTATGATCATTTCACCGAATCCGCAGAATGAATTGCGTAACACGAATCAAGCTAAGAGAGCGAGACAAACACAACGCCAAAAAGAAAAGAGCAAAAGAGCAGAGCAAAAAAGGGAAATAATTTATACTGATTACACATTATCGTCTTAGTATGATTGTCGATGTATTGTCCAGAGATGTCTGGTGTAGTTACATTACTTTAGGTAAATTTCGTATAAAGGTTGGGGTTGTTATAAGCCACATACCACACTCGACTGACGTCCCATAATTATAATGATTGTTCGAATGCAGTAACCTAACACTTAAGTCACCCAAAACTTTACATTTGACAAGTAACTCATAAACATATTCCCTGATTACACCGTCCTTCAACTACAACAGTCATCTCAACACGACAAGCGATGTGCACAGTAATAACGTTTATAAGTAACACGTTTCACATTGTGATCCTGTTGCCACAGCAAGCATTACTGAAGATTTACGCAGTTCATGAAACTACTTACAACTTCCCAGCCGATCATTAAAAACAGTCACTGAATAAATTCTCCGACACGAAATGTAGGTACGTCGCGTACATCTTCAACTTGTATTCTGTACTAAATCGTCTGCGGTACATTGCCCATCAATTTTTGGCGCAGATCATCCACAGGCTGACTAAAATGGTTTCCGAGGAACTTCTTATAGCGTTACAATAATTACAAACACTTTCAGCTATTGTTGTTTGCTGCCTTTTTATAAATTACATTTAAAGCTTTCTACACTCCTGGAAATTGAAATAAGAACACCGTGAATTCATTGTCCCAGGAAGGGGAAACTTTATTGACACATTCCTGGGGTCAGATACATCACATGATCACACTGACAGAACCACAGGCACATAGACACAGGCAACAGAGCATGCACAATGTCGGCACTAGTACAGTGTATATCCACCTTTCGCAGCAATGCAGGCTGCTATTCTCCCATGGAGACGATCGTAGAGATGCTGGATGTAGTCCTGTGGAACGGCTTGCCATGCCATTTCCACCTGGCGCCTCAGTTGGACCAGCGTTCGTGCTGGACGTGCAGACCGCGTGAGACGACGCTTCATCCAGTCCCAAACATGCTCAATGGGGGACAGATCCGGAGATCTTGCTGGCCAGGGTAGTTGACTTACACCTTCTAGAGCACGTTGGGTGGCACGGGATACATGCGGACGTGCATTGTCCTGTTGGAACAGCAAGTTCCCTTGCCGGTCTAGGAATGGTAGAACGATGGGTTCGATGACGGTTTGGATGTACCGTGCACTATTCAGTGTCCCCTCGACGATCACCAGTGGTGTACGGCCAGTGTAGGAGATCTCTCCCCACACCATGATGCCGGGTGTTGGCCCTGTGTGCCTCGGTCGTATGCAGTCCTGATTGTGGCGCTCACCTGCACGGCGCCAAACACGCATACGACCATCATTGGCACCAAGGCAGAAGCGACTCTCATCGCTGAAGACGACACGTCTCAATTCGTCCCTCCATTCACGCCTGTCGCGACACCACTGGAGGCGGGCTGCACGATGTTGGGGCGTGAGCGGAAGACGGCCTAACGGTGTGCGGGACCGTAGCCCAGCTTCATGGAGACGGTTGCGAATGGTCCTCGCCGATACCCCAGGAGCAACAGTGTCCCTAATTTGCTGGGAAGTGGCGGTGCGGTCCCCTACGGCACTGCGTAGGATCCTACGGTCTTGGCGTGCATCCGTGCGTCGCTGCGGTCCGGTCCCAGGTCGACGGGCACGTGCACCTTCCGCCGACCACTGGCGACAACATCGATGTACTGTGGAGACCTCACGCCCCACGTGTTGAGCAATTCGGCGGTACGTCCACCCGGCCTCCCGCATGCCCACTATACGCCCTCGCTCAAAGTCCGTCAACTGCACATACGGTTCACGTCCACGCTGTCGCCGCATGCTACCAGTGTTAAAGACTGCGATGGAGCTCCGTATGCCACGGCAAACTGGCTGACACTGACGGCGGCGGTGCACAAATGCTGCGCAGCTAGCGCCATTCGACGGCCAACACCGCGGTTCCTGGTGTGTCCGCTGTGCCGTGCGTGTGATCATTGCTTGTACAGCCCTCTCGCAGTGTCCGGAGCAAGTATGGTGGGTCTGACACACCGGTGTCAATGTGTTCTTTTTTCCATTTCCAGGAGTGTATTTCTATACCTTACTAAATAGTGGAATAAGATACGTTTGAGTAAGGACTTCTAGATAATACAACAACAGATTTCCTATTACATCTTATAGTTTGCCAACATATGGGATTCTATTTCAGTAACAATGTTTTAATTATGAAAGCTAATTATTCTGTAAGTAAGTGAGTGAAAGTTTTACTGACACGTTCTCATCGTTAGCTGTCTAAATACTTCTCTTATTTATATACAGGCTGAACATTAATGGAACCGTCACACTGAACGGACGGATTCTTGACTGGAAACTGAGGAAGAAAGGTCCTGTGAACATGTGTCTGGAAATGGACGGTGTGCGTGCAATGACAAAAAAATCGTCACGAAACAGCTGCATCAGATCCACATCACAACAGAGGTTCAAACTGGTCGCCATGGGAATGCAGCTGACAGGGATAGTAGTTGTTGTCAAGCAGGTAGACACACTCCAGAATGAGATTTTCACTATGCAGCGGAGTGTGCGCTGATGTGAAACTTCCTGGCAGATTAAAACTGTGTGCCGGACCGAGACACGAACCCGGGAACTTTGCCTTTCGCGGGCAAGTGCTCTACCAACTGAGCTACCCAAGCACGTCTCACACCTCGTCCTCACAGCTTTACTTCTGCCAGTACCTCGTCTCCTACCTTCCAAACTTTACAGAAGCTCTCCTGCGAACCTTGCAGAAGTAGCACTCCTGAAATAAAGGATATTGCGGAGACATAGCTTAGCCTGTGCAGGAGAGCTTCTGTAAATTTTGAAAGGTAGGAGACGAGGTACTGGCAGAAGTAAAGCTGTGGGGACGGGGCATTAGTAGTGCTTGGGTAGCTGAGTTGGTAGAGCACTTGCCCGCGAAAGGTAAAGGTCCCGAGTTCGAGTCTCGGTCCGACACACAGTTTTAATCTGCCAGGAAGTTTCACATCAGCGCACACTCCGCAGCAGAGTGACAATCTCATTCTGGAAACATCCCCTGGCTGTGGCTAAGCCATGTCTCCGCAATATCCTTTCTCTCAGGGGTGCTAGTTCTGCAAGGTTCGCAGGAGAGCTTCTGTGAAGTTTGGAAGGGAGAAGACGAGGTGCTGGCAGAAGTGAAGCTGTGAGGACGGGGCGTGAGTCGTGCTTGGCTAGCTCAGTTGGTAGAGCACTTTCCCGAGAATGGTAAAGGTCCCCAATTCGAGTCTCGGTCCGGCACACAGTTTTAATCTGTCAGGAAGTTTCACATCAGCGCACACTCCGCTACAGAGTGAAAATATCATTCTGGAAACATCTCCTACGCTGTGGCTAAGCCATGTCTCCGCAATATCCTTTCTCTCAGGAGTGCTAGTTCAGCAAGGTTCGCAGGTGAGCTTCTGTAAAGTTTGGAAGGCAGGACACGAGGTACTGGCAGAAGTAAAGCTGTGCGGATGGGGCGTGAGTCGTACTTGGGCAGCTCAGTTGGTAGAGCACTTGCTCACGTAAGGCAAAGTTCCCGAGTTCGAGTCTCGGTCCGGCACACAGTTTTCATCTGCCAGGAAGTTTCAGGTAGACATTTTCTTACTTCGGCTTACACCATGTTGGTGGTCCACTTGCCTGGAGCTTGTTACTGACGTTCGTCGCAATATCCTGTAGAACCCGGTCCTCCAGATCTGGTGTAGGCACAGTTCGCCGCCTCCCTGCACGTTCGTGTGTCTGTAAGAACCCATGATCACACAAACGCCCAAAAAGGGACTTGAAATGTTGTGCGATGTGGCTGGTGTCTGTCAGGGCACTTGTTTTGTTATAGCCGTGCTGCCTCACCACCGTTACCATCTGCTCGGCCGCTCACAAACACCATCTCGGCTTGTTACCGACACGAATACCGGACCACTCTGCTGCTTAAAGTACGCTGCGTCAGTCACACAGCCTGCAGACACAAGGAACACAAGACACGTGGCCAGAATGACTGTCATTCATCAGCGGCATCTACCGTGGCAACAATACGTTTCCGGACGCATGTCCATAGAACCTATTTCCCTCCATTTCCCGTCAGGAATCCGTCCTTGCCACCGATCGAGGTAGTGCAGTGTCTAGCACACCAGACTCGTATTCTGTAGGATGGCAGTTCAAACCCGTGTCCGACGTTCCTGATACAGATTTTTCGCTTCAGGCAAATGCTGGGTTGGTTCCTTTGAAAGGGCATGTCTGACTTGCTTCCCCATCCTTCCCTACTCCGATGGGACCGATGACGACGCTGTTTGGTCCCCTCCCCCCCAGCCAACCAACTAACCAACCAGCAAAGCAACCGAAGAATCCCCGCATTCTGTCGGTCTTATTAACGTTCGCCCTGTATATCTTTGATTGCTTTATGTGAACGTCAGCAGTTGGGAATATGTTTACAAAGGAACAACGATAACGAAGGTTTATATTACAGATATTTTGCTGTGAACACGCTTTCTAAGTAATCTAATTACATCAGTGGCTTCTAATTAACCAAATGAATGTCATGTTTAATGTAGTCAATTTGGCTGGGTCATGAGTTAATTGAGATTTTTGGATACTGTGCTCAGGTCATATAATACACTGAAAGAAACTGGCGGAAGGAAAACATAACAGTGGTTAAGAATCCACCTGCTTTGTTATAACATGTTCCTAAAGCACATCTAGAAGAGAAGTCCCTAAGATCATACGACAGGAAATCAGT